>NC_000074.6:75452747-76052747 GCF_000001635.26 Mus musculus | reverse complement strand
CCACCTGCTATTCTGTTTCTATGCCTTGTCCTTGGGGTCCTGTTCTGATTTGGGGTGACTTACTTGACCCATAGATTGTCAGTGACTTGTGTCATCTATCTATCGCCTTGACCCTGGAGGCTACCTCCACCTGTCACATCAGCAGATTTCTGTTTGCAAAAGTCTGTAGTCAATAACTTAGCATAATCAAAAAAAAAAAAAATAGTGGCAGTACCTGCTTGTGTTTGTTGTATTTTATTTAGACCAATTCTGGACCTTCCATGTCTCCTCATCTTGCCTGTACATCTTTCCAAGTTGGTGAAGTTTTGTGGCTAGAAATCTCCTGACAAACATAAAACATGAGACAAGTCAGAAGACTTGATTCTTAGTCCCATTAGAGGATCTGAGCGTTTATGCAATCTGGACCTGCATATTCATCTAATGAATTCTGCTAGGAAAGTTGGCTCCCAGCTTCACTTCCTAAAAGAGGTGGAGTGCCAAGAGCAGAGCATCTGAGAGGGAGGGACAGAAGGCTGCTGAGTGGGCGAGACTAATTGGTCTTGTCACATAACACAGATCAGATTATGTCTGCTAGAACACAGAGTGGGGAAGGAGAGCAATTCGGCGATGATACCAAAGACCCACACAGCAGAACTTACCCACAGAACCAGATGCAGAAATAGGAGCCCAAGCTTCTTGACCAGAAAACAGGAAAAGCTAAGAGCAAGAAAATTCAGAAAAGAAAGGTGCAGTGGTTTGCCCTTGACTACACAGGGGATTGAGAGTCAGAAGAGCCAAGCATGCCAGCTGGGGCTTAAGAAAAATCCTAATAACTAACTGAAAGCAGAAAAGGGCTTTACTTAACAAAAGAATCTAAAGATTCCAAGAGAGACAGAGAGATTGTGAAGGTTGAGAGAGTATCTTAACCACAGCCAAAGGCTAGCTTTTTAAGATGGTAGATGAAGTACTTTCGTATGTGCAATTGGAATGACTGCTCCTCAGTACATAGAAATATGGCTGCTAAGTAATTACCTTAAAATTTGGAGGGTAACTTACTCTTAAAACCCAACTTACTCAATACTTTGTAACTGTAAGGTGCATTCTTAAAAACAGCTCTGTACAAACCACATTCACAGATCCAGTCTTGACTTGCCTGAATCTGCTGTCAATATAGAAGGTGTTCTTGTACATTGAGAAAATGAAACTTTCTCAAAGACACCCACTCACTGTTTCTCTTCATCCTGCTATATGCTATATGTCTGTGTCTTCCCTTATATTCATCTTGTCTTTCTTTCTTTCTTTTTTTTTTGACACTGAACCTCTTTCCAGCAAGTTTCAGGTCTTTTTTAAATATTAAAACAGTGCATTCATTCATCAACAGCAACACAGTTAAGAATTATAACATACGGTTAAAAAAAGTAACAGACAAGTTTCTCAGTGTTTTCAAATTCCTGACATGTCAGTCTTTGAGATTTAGGAACAATAAATCTGTATTCCCAGGAATTCTCAAAATTATGACATTTTGAGCATACTTCTAACAATGTTCACACTCTGTAATTTGGATATCTATAATTCTTGTCTAAAGGATAAAATACATAAACTTAGTGTTACCTACAAATAACTTCTTCCTATAGAAATAGCCAATGAAAAACAGAATTTAGGATTCAGTTCTCCCAGTAAGACAATAGCTTCCCATGTTATCACAAGTAGACAGTGTCCATTGAAGGGCTTATTTTGCATTGAGAATGTGTCACATCTTGAGAGAGCACTCAAAGAACCCACACAAACTATACTTCATATTTGGACACTTCTCTGTAAATCCTTTGTCTTATTTTAGTATTCTTTCTTTGTCTGCTTTCTAAATGTCATCATGAACTGACCTGTACATTTGTTTACTTATATATACACACATGTGCGTTCTACAGTTAAAACTGCAAATGTGAAGAGTGTGTAGGCTTGTCTGAGATTGAGGGACCTTAGTATTGTACACTGTATTGCATCCATTTGTGATTCCTGCAAATTCTGTGGTTTTATTTTTCTTTGGAAATAGATAATATTTTGTTTTGCTTGTGGAGTATATTTGTACTGTCCACTTATCTATCATCAGGCATGTTAGTTTGTACTATCTCCTTGCTATAGTTACACAGCAGAAATAAACACAGAATGATTATCTTTATGGTATGACATAGAGTTCGTTGGGTATATGCCCAGGAGTAAAAAAGCTGAAATAAGTTGCTGCCCTGTTAATAAAAAAAAAAAAACCACAGGGAAGAGATAGAAACCATTGATTCATGACTAAAAGTCTCTTCTACTATATGTAAGTTTCGTCAATGTAACCTTTTCCATAGACCCTGGCACTCGAATCAAAGAGTTATTTCCCACTGGTCATTCTCTGTTGTGTCTGGCCAGGGGCCAAAGCTAAATAATGCCTCCTGGGTTTGCCTAACACATCACATCAAACATCCTAAACATCCCTCATCATTCAACACAGCTGTAAACTCACTAATGTACCAAAATAGACTCCTTTCTACTTTTTACTGTTGGGAAACACAGAGTATAGTCATAGTTTCCTGGACAAAAAAAGACCTGAACTTATACTGTAGCTCTGGCAAATAAACCACAATTGAGAGTAGGATATTGATATTTAATTGGAGGATCTGGGATGTCATAGTACCTTTTGTCAAAGCACACTTCTCCCTTATTAAGTATTAAGTTGCTTGGGGTTTCCGTTACTCAATAAATCTTGTTCATCTTTTCTTTCTTAACCACTTTCAATTGTTCAGCACTCACTTTCTGTGAAATCACAATCGGTAGTGTTCCTGAAGTGTGTGTTATCGGATCTTATGTACACTGCTCACACTCAGATTCACCACTGACACTATAGTCCAGTGAATGCAATGTCAGCATAATTGCTAAGAAGGTAACAAGACTGTACCTTCCAGGAGGAAAGGATAGTGACCATGGAGGAAGCTTGCTGACTTTGCCAGAGTGATATCAGGGGCAATCCTTATCTCTAGTCGTGCATACATGCAAACAGAGACATCAATAAGGTGGCAGTGGCAGATGGCAGAGAAAAGAGGGATCATGAGGGTGAGGTGCAGTCCTGTGGGCTACATACAGAGGTGAAGCAGCAGGGCAAGTGGAGGAATCAGGCAGCTTGGGGATAGCAAAGGGATTCTGGATGTGCAACCTATTGCATAAAAGATTGAAGATATCTTAAGAAAAATAACCATATTCATCTTTCCACACAACAGCATTAGTTTTTGTAGACATTGGTATTGAGATTATGAAGTTTCCTCAGATATCTAAGTTTAGAAAACCCCTCTCTCTCTCTCTCTCTCTCTCTCTCTCTCTCTCTCTCTCTCTCTCTCTCACACACACACACACACACACACACATACACACACACACACAGAGAGAGAGAGAGAGAGAGAGAGAGAGAGAGAGAGAGAGACATTCTGCAGAGCCTTGGGGTCCACCATATTGTGGATTTTCTCCACATGCTCTGGCAAGGGAAATTATGACAACACAAATGACTTACTTTCCCCAGCTGAAAAGTGGACACAATTGAAGTTTTAAATTTCCAGACTGGCAATGTGTAACACTGTCTCTTAAAGCACCAGAATTTAAAGGATATCCAATACGGGAATCTCAGGGAAGTTATAGGTTGAAACATGAAAGAAACTTCACATCCATTGTTTTGTTACTTTTAAATTAACGACCAAATTTTTATTTCCTTTTTGAGAAATGGGCCACAAAATCAAGCTTTACACCTTTAGAAAGTGATTTATAGTATTGACATTTTTCTTCATTAAGAGCCATACGTGTTTACAGGCTACAGCAAAGGACATGGAAGGGTGTGAGATCAATGGTTAACTGTAGCCCTGCAGACTATGTTTGTTATTCATTTTACTTGACACTGATTTTGTTTTCTAATTCAGATTCCAGTTTCATTTTTGTAACCCTTCAGTCACCAAATAAATTAGTTTCTTATTAAATCGACAATCCAACATAGTTTTTAGATTTTCCAAGTTTACTAAAGAAAAATGACAATAATAAATACACAGCAAAATAATTCAAACATATTTTATTTACAAGTATAAACAACTCCCCTAGAATCCACAGCAGTCTTGGGTTATCTCACTGGATAGCAGTTTTGTAAAAGGAATGTATAATGTGAACTTGTTGCTAATTTATATTACATATGCTTCTTCTACACAGAAAATTCTCACCTTTTATAGTTAGCAAGAATCAAACTGAAAGAAAAAAATAGTTGATGAAAAATTAAGAAGTTTTGCTAGCATTCAGATTTTCTCAGTGTAGAAAATCTGAGATGATGGCACTGCAGAGAGTGTTTGACCCTCAGTCCGAGGGCCAGAGTTGGGATCCCCAGCATCCACATGAACAGAAGCTAGAGTGGCCTGATTGCAGTTTCAGTGCTCTGAAGACAAAGAAAGATCTTCAGGGAAGGCCAGTGAGATACAGTAACTGACTTAGTCAAATCTGGATTAGGAGATTCCTTGACTCAATAAATACCATGGAAAGCAAATGATAAAGACAACCATGTCAACCTCTGGCTTCTACTCAACATACACACATGTGCACATGCACTTGTGAATACACATTACCCTGGCAAAAGATAGTCATAAAGCACAAACATTAACTGTGATTGATATTGGATGAACTGAATAGGAAGATTTTGATACCTAGCTTACTACTGTTGAAATAAACAGTTTAAATTTTGAAGAAAATCAACACCAATAATGGAATATATTCCTCAGGTTCGGACAGTAATGGAGTTTTTTTTTTTTATTTATTCTTAAGGATGATCCTGTGAATATTTTCTCAGAAAAAAAAAAAAAAACAACAACTTAGTAGCAACTCATATGTACTTTCTAGACAACATCTACCACAAAATGTTCTAACAAGGATGGTATTCCTGTCTTGACACAATTTTTAGTATCTTTTTAAGAAATGAAAACAAATGCTTACCTGGGAAGGAGAACATTCTAAGGAATAATGAAAGATGTTTCCTATGCTGCCATGGAAAGATGATGCTAGAACTGATTCTCATGGTGCCAAAGGGAAAAGACTTAGGGTCAAGGGTAAGCTTTCTGAGAAGTTTACTTTCAACTAAGACCCAACACTTTCTATTTAAACCTTAAAAATGACAAAAATATGATGTAGTAATTTTGTTCTTATTATTTTCGGTCTTTGTTTCTTGGACAGGTCTTATTGTGCAGTTCAGGCTTACCTTGAGCTCACGATCCTCCTGTCTGGTGCTCCTTAGTGGTAGGATCAGACTTGCTCACTGCCATGTAATTGATCCAAGTAACAATGCAAGTTACTAACATTGAGGTGTCAAGACCCAATAACTGCCAGCATTCCCAGACATGTCACTGATGTCCTGTTGATAAGATTTCTCTTGCTCTTGAGGGCAGATTCTCCAGAAGACATGTTCCCATCCCCAGATGGAAATGCAAGCTAGAATCTTAGTAGGAGGCAGTCTAGTAGGTAAATTAAAGCTTGTGATAACCACCAACCTGGAGCTCAGATCTCAGTGCAACCAACCTTTGAGAAAAATATGACATTGTCCTCTAAAACATTCATACTTGAGGACCATGCAGATGAGTTATAAAACACCCACTAAGACTTTCTCATAACATTTAAATAAGGTGTATTGGGTCATGTTCATAGCTATAATCAGCTATAGAAGATGCATGTAGCTCCCAAGGTCTCAGATTGAACATGTATATTAACACAATGATTCTTCTGTAAAGACCAAATAATCAACATAGTTTTCTTCACCATTTCTCTCTTTTACCATTAACTTTTATTGTTTTTTTGGTTTTGTTTTGTTGGTTTGTTTGAGATGGGGTTTCTCTGTGTAGCCATGGCCTCCTGGAACTTGCTCTTTAGCTCAAGCTGGCCTTGAAATCAGAGGTCTGCCTGCCTTTGCCTCCAGGGTGCTGATATTAAAGGCATATGCCACCATTACCCCAATACCATTAAATTTCAATGCAGGTGTATCTGAACATTCCAAATATAACTCAACTACTAGAGGAAATGAAGTAGAGAATAAACTCCTGGTTGAAGACAATGTAGCTCCTCTGACCCAATGTCATTAGTAAGAAGCAAAAGACCAGTCCCAGAGACCTGGGATTAGGGAGGCTCCCGGGAGTCAAGAGGGTGACCTTAGCCAAGATTCATAACAGAGGGAATAGAGAACCTAAAGAGGCTACCTCATGTAGCCCGTATTCCAGTGGAGGGATAAGGACACCAACCCACCCACAAGTCTTTCAATCCGAAATTTGTCCTGTTTAAAAGAAAAGCAGGGACAAAGACATAACAGAGACTGAAGGAATGGCCGGCTAATAACCAGCCCAACTGGAGACCCTTAACATGGGCAAGCACCAATCCCTGACACTATTAATGATACTCTCTTATGCTTGCGGACAGAAGCCTAGCATAACTGACCTCTGGGAGGCTCTACCCAGCAACTGACTGAGACAATAGAGATACCCACAGCCAAACATTGGACAGGGATTGTTGACTCTTATAGAAGAGTTTGTCAGAGAGATTGAAGACCCTGAAGGTGAGAGGAACTCCACAGAAGGACAAACAGAGTCAACTAACCTGGGCCTCCAGTAGACAGAGCCACCAACCAAAGAGCATACACAGGCTGAATGAGGTCCTCCGTACATATATAGCAGATGTCTAGCTCAGTCTTCATGTGGGCCCCCATCAACTGAAGCAGGGGCTGTCCTTAAAACTATAACCTGACTGTGGGATTGGTTTCTCAACAGGGCTGTCTTGCCTGGTCTCAGTAGGAGAGTTTGCACCTATCCCTGCCAGGGTGAGGGGATACCCAGGGGATTCCAATCACTTGGAGGAAAAAAGGGAGGGACAATGGGAGGAGGGTCTTTGTGATGGGGGACCTGGAGGAGAAGTAGCATTTGGGATGTAAGTAAATAAATTAATTAAAAAGCCAACAAACAAAAAGAAGCAATAGCCAGAGACAGAAGTCACAGTAGTGAATCATAGCACCTTCTCTGAATAGCTCTGATATTCTCGTCTTGTCTCTTTGGAGATTAGAAAAAAAAATTAAAAGTGATACATTGTGGTTCTGGTTTCAGATAAGATTGTGGCAAACATTACACTGTCTCTTCCATTCATTCTAGAAGTCATGAGCAGAATACATGGGCAAGCATCTGAAGTTTCTCGGAAGCAAACAGCAGCAAGAAGATGGGAGAAGGGCAGGACTCCAAATGCCACTGAATCATCAGTGGATTGCACTATTCTCTCCTCTGTTATCTCCAGTCCTGAATTGCTGTGGCACAAAACTTAGAAGTAGAGATTCTCAAAGACAGGCAAAAGTTTAGGACAAAGCTTTGGGTTCTGGCTAGGAAGATGTCAGACATGCTCACACAAAGGCAGAAATCTCTTATCCTCTTACACTTTCTTTTCCCACTCCTTCCTCTCTGCTCCTCCACTTCTCTGCCCATGCTCAAGTCAACACAGTGCTGGTGGCAATGACAGTGTCTGCCATAGCAGCAGCAGCAGTGACAAAGGGACCCAGAGGAGCCCAACAGTGATAAAGAGAAGTCTTCCAGTGGGATTGGTTCCTTTGCAGCAATTGGACTTTGTGGGTAAGCACCTGCTGTTTATGTTTTTACTTTCTTATTTTTTAACTGCAGTTTGGCTTAGCAAGTGGGAAGAATTGCAAAAACAAATGCATAAAAGGAACCTATAATTGAGGCTTTCTGTCTGAATTGAAGAGTGGAAGCCACAAAAAGGCCAGAGAGATGAGAGACAGTAAGCAGTCAGGAGAGGCATCAGAATCAACATGAACTTCAAGGTGCATGCTTATGGCTTTAAGCCAGAAGCATAATATAAGTTTCGAGAGATGACAGAATTGCCACCACCGAGAATTCATGATGCTATTGCTTGCAAGCACAAAGCAAATCCAGTTAACACTAGAAAGACAGGAAGTTGGAAAGTTGCTTGAGACCACCTACTTCTACGAGCTCTGTTGGTCAGGGTTGCAACTGAAATCAATGAGGTAAGTTGAGTGATGGAATGAGAATATGAACATCTCTAGAAGGCATAACATAAGCAACACTAAGGGAATCATAGCATAATATGCACAGCACAAGGTTCTTAGCCAAATTTGCATGGCATATGAAGCGGCAGGAAGACACTCATTTGTGTGGAAGACAATATTCAGATGTCAATGCTAATTATCTTAGTTTGGTTTTACTGCTGTGATCAGACACCATAACCAAGGCAATTCTTATAAAGACAACATTTAATTGGGGTTAGCTCACAGGTTCAAAAGTCCAGTTCATTTTCATCAAGGTGCGAGCATGGCAGCATCCAGGCAGGCACAGTTCAGGAGGAGCTGAGAGTTCTACATCTTCATTTGAAGGCAGCTAGGAGAAGACTAGCTACCAGCCAGCTAGGATGAAGGTTTTAAAACCCATGACCACAGTGACACACCTACTCCAACAAGGCCACACCTCCAATTAGTGTCACTCCCAATAATACACTGGGCCAAGTGTATTAAAACCACCACACTTAAATTGAACAGAGGTTGGGATATTTAAACCAAACTTTAAAGCAACTCTTACAAGAATTACCTGAAAAGCCAGATATTATTTAAATGAATAAAAGGAGTCTCATCAATGAAATAAAAGGCAGAAATGAGCAGCAGAAGTTTTTAGAGTTTAAAAGTACGTGTATTCAAAAATTGAAACTTGTTGCAATGATTCAACAGAAAAATGGAAATGAAAAGCAAGAAGTTATTGAAGTTGGAACCTGAAGGTAGATACCTTAAAGTCATCTGATTAGGAAGAAGAGTCTCAAAGACTTGAGATACAATGTAAAAAGTTTTAAGATTTGTGTCAGTAGATACACAGTAACAGGAAAATGTATTATTTCTGATAAATACTTGAAAATGAACCATGAAAACTCCTGAAATGCGGTAAAAGACATAGGTTCATATATTTAAATAAACCAAAGAGCCTTATGCTTATCATGTAGTTGACCTAAGAATTTAAAACCTTCCAAAACAGAAGCCTTCAGGTCCCACTGGTACCTCTGGAAAAGTTTACCAAACTTTTGAAGAAACAGCACTAAAAGCTTCATCCACACTCTAACAGAAAACAGAAGCCAATGGAAGAGGGTCCAGTTCTTTTTTGTGAGGTCATCATTTCCTTGGTGAAATTAGATGACAATAACGCAAGATAGGAAGACTGCAAAGCAATATCTGTCACTAACAGAAACAAGACTCTTCTTCTAAACATAATCCAGAAATATTTAATATGAATAAAATAGACAAAGCCTAGGTGAGCAAAACTGTTTCCACATTGAAAAAAAAAATTATTTGGAAGAAAAACAACATGAGTACAGATTAAGAAAATATATCTGACAATATTCCAAATTTTATCCAAAATATTAGGAACTGAAGAGAAATTGTATGGCCTAATAATGGGTCTAGGGCCATACTGTCTGCTGATTTCATCCCAAAACCAGAAAATGAGGAAAGTGTTCTGCTGCTACTAGTCGTGTCTTTATTAAAATGGAAGCTCAGGTTGTTGCAATAAGAAAGGAAAAATCCAAAGATGTTTTAAAGACATAAAATGTTTCTGTATCTGAGATTTGACATGCCAGAGTGGGGAGGGATATCCAGGGTAGCTCCAACTCTCTCAGAGAAGAAGGGAGAATGGGGGATATGGAAGTGGAGACCAAGAACAGGAACGACAACAATCAGGATATAAAGGGAATAAATAATAATAAAATAATTTCTCTGCATTCAGTATGATTTTTAGAGATAGAAGTATGTTGTAGAAAACTTGAGGAAAGTCAAGCTACTCAATTTTAAGACATATAATAAAATCTCAATGACTATCAGTGTAATAGGAAAATACTTGACTAGTGAGCATAAGGGACCTGGACACATATAATCAGTTAATTACAAAGGAAATCTATTTATGATGCAATAGTCATTTTAAATAAGAGTGACTGAAAAGAGTTGTATGTCAGAGGAAAATAGAATTGGGTTTTATTTCCAACCTTATATGAAAACAAACATGAATTATATCACAGCTGTAAATGACAAGCATACAATATTTTTATTCTTATTTATTTATTTTTAACTTAGAAGCTGGGCAGGTAGGCTTTGGCATTGGTTTTGAGAACTAAACTCTTTACATTTTAATTATAAAACCTCAGCTGTGCTATCTATCTAGGTAAGTGAACATATTTTTACAAAGAAAATCCTGTGTTTGGGTTGAATGAACTTTCTTAAACCTGGTATCAGAAATATAAGTAATACAAAATGTAAAAAACAACAATGAACAGACTTTATCCAGTTTCAAAACTCCTATTCAGTCAGACTTTGGAGAGAAGGAAAAGCTAAGATACAGATTGGGCAAAAAACATGTAAGTCATGTGTGTGGGATATCATTTGCATGCTGAATATGCAAACACCCAAGATATGAACAAGAAACGGTCGGTTTTTTTTAACTGGGTAGAAGATAGGGCTCAAGGAGTTACTGAAGATATGCAGATGAAACAGATACATTAGACTATATTTGACAACCTTGACGTCGGGAAGCAGAGCTATGCTGAAAGGTGACCACACATCCTTCATGCTGCTAAAACAAGAACCCTACTATCCCCAAAGGCCTGTGAGAACAGGGAGAAATTAGAGCTTTATAAAGTGCTTTTGATGATTAAAAATATTATGCTATGTATATAAAGCCCAAATTGGAAACAAGAACAATATCCTTCAGCCAGCAAACAGGAAAGCATATAACAAGACATTCAAATAATAGAACAGTACTGCTAATAAAAAGGGGTGAACTCACAAGACACAGTTCCCAGATACCAGCTCCATGATGCTGGGTAAACAGGTTAAAAGGTTACATTCTATGTGTTTCAATTTTTATGACCATCGTAGAAAAAGCAAATTGTAGTACTAGTTGGTGTTTGACCACATCTGTGGTTTTGATGTAATGTGGGCTCAGAGTAAGACAGGGCTAGCGGGTTGATCTCCAATGTGACAATACTGATGGGTATTTAGTAGAACCTAAACTGAAGGAAAGGCCATCCAGAGACTGTCCCACCTGGGGATCCATCCCATATACAGGAACCAAACCCAGACAATACTGTGGATGCCAACAAGAGCTTGCTGACAGGAGCCTGATATAGCTGTCTCTTGAGAGGCTATGCCAGTGCCTGACAAATACAGAAGTGGATGCTAACAGCCATCCATTGGACTGAGCACAGGGTCCCCCCTGGAGGAGTTAGAGAAAGGACCCAAGGAGCTGAAGGGGTTTGCAGCCCCATAGGATAGACAACATAATGAACCAACCAGTACTGCAGAGCTCCCAGGGTATAAACCACCAACCAAAGAAAACACATGGAGGGACCAATGGCTCCAGACACATATGTAGCAGAGGATGGCCTTGTGGGACATCAATGAGAGGAGAAGCCCTTGGTCCTGTGAAGAATTGATGCCCTAGTGTACAGGAATGCCAGGGCCAGGAAGCAGGAGTGGGTGGGTTGGTGATGGGAGGGGGGGGATAAGGGGGGCTTTGAAGGGGAAACAAGGAAAGGAGATAACACCTGAAATGTAAATAAAGAAAATATTAAATAAACAAACAAACAAACAAATAAATAAATAGATAAATAGAGGTGGGACCTCTTGGAAGTGATTAATTCATTGAGATTCCCAGTCTTTGGAAGAAAACAATACTTTCTTGGGAGTGTTTTTAATATCCCAGGATGAGATTGGTATTCACAGGGATTATTATAAACAAGCTCATTATGACCATGACAACTCCTACAGACCCCCATTACCATAAAAAGTCCTCTTGATTAACTCTCTTTTCTGTAGCATGTTTTTTTTTCCTGTGTGCTTTTATATTTTATTAGATATTTTCTTTATTTACATCTCAAATTTCCTAGTTTCCCCTCTGAAAACCCTCTATCCCCCGCCTTCTTTCTGCTCTCCAACGCACCCACTCCCATTCCTGGTCCTGGCATTCCCCTATACTGGGGCATAGAACCTTCACAGGACCAAGAGCCTCTCCTCCCATTGATGACCGACTAGGCCATCCTCTGCTACATATGCAGCTAGAGCCACAAGTTTCACCATGTGTTTTCTTTGCTTGGTGGTATAGTTCCAAGGAGCTCTGGGGGTACTGGTTAGTTCATATTGTTGTTCCTCTTATGGGGCTTCAGACCCCTTCAGCTCCTTTGGTACTTTTTCTAGCTCCTTCACTGGGGACCTTGTGCTCCGTCCAATGGATGATTGTGAGAGATAAGGAAGATCTTTTTCGAATGTTATTTTCTTTAGTCGGCTACATTGTATGTCACTACTTTTATGTGTTTTCATATGCACATTTTAAATAAAACTGTACAGTGTGTTATAGCTGGGGGAAAAAAGCCTTCTCATCACATGACTCCACACATCATGTTATGACACAGTGGGAAGCCCTTAGCAGATGTGGTTTCCTCAGTGTGTGAATTCTAGCTTCCAAACTATAAGCCAAAATAAATTTCCTTTGCTTTACAGAATACTCACTGTGGGAATTTTGTTGCAGCAACACAAAATAGACAAAGAACCCGTGGGAGATTAGCATAAGGGCATTTGCTGAAGTAATGAAACTATTTTTATTCTAATTTGTATAATAGGTGAATCAGTACTTTGTTAAAACTCAGAGAACTCTACAGTTTCAAGAATATTTTATAATAAACCCATTATTTTGTACAATTAATATATGCTAATAAAAATGTTTTACCGTGTTTTAAACTTTAGCAAGCCAGGTGTGGTGGTGCACACCTTTAATCCCAGCACTCGGGAGGCAGAAGCAGGCAGATTTCTGAGTTCGAGGCCAGCCTGGTCTACAAAATGAGTTCCAGGACAGCTAGGGCTACACAGACAAACCCTGTCTCAAACAACAACAACAACAACAACAACAACAACAACAACAACAACAACAACAAAACAAAAGAAAACTTTAACATTAAATTTTCAAAATGTATACCTCACTGGGGAAAATTAAATTAAAATGTAAAAGGAACTTTGAGTTTAAAATTTCTTCCATTCTAAACCAGTATACAATGAATCATCCTACAAGAAAATTCATTTTTAATTACTTTCTAAGTCTAAGAAGTAAATATAATACACAGCTCATCTTCATAGCAGGCCTTGAATTTTTTTATCTATATTTTCCATTTTCATGTTAAAAATTAAGAAGCTTATAAAATATTTTTTTTTTGCATAGGCTATCCATTTTAGTACTTAAAATAGTAAAAATTAACACTGAGTCAGTGTTCATATCCAACTCATTTCGACAATAAGAAGCTATTATATATTAACAGAATGCCATTTTAAATACAAATAATATTCTAAGTTAAGTAAAATTTAGAGATGTAAAATTATCTTAGTAGTTTCAAGTCTCTTCCATGTCAAGCTTTCTAGGTGACAGCTGGTTACATCCGCCTGCTTCTCTGGGATGCCTAAAATCTGAGAACTATGGCTTCAGATGATATGATGGTATAAAGAAAAACTAAGATACATGACATTGCTTCTATCAGTAAATGTTTATATACTAAGCACAAATGTGTTTAAAATATTTGTCAAGCATCCATAAAGAGCTGGAAGCCATTTCTCTCTATATGCACAAAGGCACGGGAAAGCTGTAGCTCTGGCCAACATCACATCTGCTTCTCTTGACTCCAGATCCCACACTCTTTCCTTCCATCACTGTGCCTTTTAAATGCCTTAGTAGAGACAATATTATCTTGTTTGCCTTTTAACCCTCTGGATTATTTTATAAGGTATATCAAACACTTCCTGAAACATCCAATATTCTTTCTGCTCTAAAATTGTTTTCATTTGATTTTTTTCTCACCATTTTCTTCTTAATTTTCCCTGAATAAAGTCTTCCAAAATATTGTCTGAATTTTTCTGAATAACAACAGCTGTTCATTCCCAGGTTGGCTGTGACCCCAAAGCAGCAATGGCACCGAACCAATGTTCTCTCCTTGACAGCATCAAGAAAATGAACATTTTCTGGATCCTGGGCCCTGCCAGATCCTTTTCATGTCTGAACCCACATGAGATAAGGACAAGAGTGGTGTTAAATAAAAATACACTTCTGTCATTCCATTTGGACTTGTGCAAGGTCAATAATATAGAATCTAGATGTGATTGTATTTTCATAAGGAATTTAAAACACTTATAGGTTACTATTATATAATCTATTCTTCAAGCAGGAATGCATTGATATGAGACTTGATTCAAAACCGTCTAGAATCTTCCCATTAAAAATAAAGGGAAGGAAACTTCACAGACTTCCCATTTTTCTGGTGAGTTTTTGATGCACAATGAACCATTACCTAAACATGACTTCCTTTAACTTGTGAGTCTGGGAGTCAGTCATGTGTTCTCTGTTTAATTAGCTGGTTCATCCAGGTCCAAGTCTACAGTGAGCTGATTCTGTTCATGTCTGTAACACTTTCCATATCTGACCCATCCATGTGTTGATTAGTCAGAATTCAGAACCAGAATAGCTAAGATGCTATTGAGATTTAAAATGGAAACTTTCAAACTATCTTTCCTGTCACTTACAAGTTCAAGGCCAACCCAAATCCAACAGAGAGGGCAGAGTGTGGAATCCATCTCTGGTAAAAGAAATTCTGAATTGTTGTGTTGGTATTTCAACAAAAAGAAGACTGAAAGGTCAGGTGTTTTAAACATGCTACCTACCACGTCTCTTTTATACTAAGATGCAGAGAGCTACTCAGTGTCCATTTTCAGCACTATAAAGGGTTCCTAGAATGCAGACATGGAAAAGATAGTGTTATGTATGGAAAAGTATCAAAATATGCAAGAAAGGGTCCTTCTGTTGGTGGTGACAGGAACAGGATGGGAAAAGCTGAGTGTAAAAAATAGCAGGTACTCTGGTCTCTATTTTGTGGCTAACTGGGGTTTACATAGGGTAATGAAGAGTGAAGTTAAGAGAAAAAAAATCTGGGTAGAAATCCACAAAGGTTGTAAAAATAAAAATCAGTATTCCACAGAGTAGACTAGTAGACAAAACAATGCTCAATGTCTAAGCATTTTTGGAAAGGCTTATAAACACAACCATATACAGACAGACAGACACACACACACACACAATCTACACACAGGCATGCACATATGCATACACATGGATAAGGGCAATATTTGCCTTAAACATTGCGAGGCTGTATCTTCCTTCTGATATTTAGCTACTGGTCTCTCCATTTTTCAAAGTCTTACATCCTTCCCATTCCATTTCTCAGTCATTGGCCTTGCCCTTATTGGTTTGTGCCTGATGTGTTACAACAGCGTTACAATGGCAGATTATGGTTGTTGTTTCTCTCCTTTACACAGTTCTAAGAAGAGAATAGTAATAGTATCAACTTGGAATTTCATGTCCTTACTAGTTGACTGTTTTAGTTAGACTATCATTATGAGTCAACTATTTCTTAAGTTCTTGCCATATGTTCCATGCTGCATGTAAATTACTTGTATTATTTTAAATATCCTTTTTCTAACTGCATAGATTCTCTTTAACTGTTTAAAAAATTATATAATAATTTTTATGTATCTGGGAGCTGACTAAGCAGAAGTTGTCTCACTTTTTTTTTTCCCAGAGCTGAGGACCGAACCCAGGGCCTTGCGCTTGCTAGGCAAGTGCTATACCACTGAGTTAAATCCCCAACCCCTGTCTCACTTTTTAAAGGCATAAATTGGAGTGATCGGGCTATGTAACAAGCTAGTCTAATGATCTAGCAGTCTAAGTTTTTTTTTTAAATGAGAACCCTCACCAAGCATTGTGGATTGTGTCCAGTTGAGGCTTCTGGTGAGCAAGTTCCAAAAGACAAGAAATAAGGGGTTTGTGTCAATCCAGGATGCATATTCTCTTCCATCCATACTTTTCTAAAGACACAAACTAGTTTTTTAAAAAAATGAAACTACCATAACCAAAGACAGGAAATTTGTTCCTAAGAAATACTTCTCAGCATGATGAAGTATGTACTAGAACTTGGAATGTAAGACCAGTAGAATTCTGAGTTCAAGGCCAGCCTGGGCTACATCATGAAATTATATTAAACTATTATATTGAAATAAAACCAACCAGTCTAGAAAGATACTGAATGGTTAAACCTCCTGCTGCCATTTTATCCCTAGCACCCACACAGTGAAGCAAGATAAGTAACCCTGACAGGTTGTCCATTCACTCCGAAGTGCATAGCATGTCACACGTATGTACACACTAAATAAGTAAATAAATTTAACTAAAGAAAAGTCCCAAACAACAAACAACAAAATCCCACCACTTCTCATGTGAGGTACGTTGGGCAAAAAATGATGAGGGGTTTTGAATGCCTTCAGAAAAAAATGCAATATTGTTTATGTTGAAATGGATAGAAAAGATACAATCTGCTCACCTCTGCATTTTTATGTTTATATAAGTCCTATGAAAGATATAGTAAGTACTCCTTACAATTTCTCTCTCTCTCTCTCTCTCTCTCTCTCTCTCTCTCTGTGTGTGTGTGTGTGTGTGTGTGTGTGTGTGTGTGTGTGTGTGTGTGTGTTTAAGCTACTGATTCCAAATCGTGAAATCATAGGATGAGGATTTTGCTTACAGGCAAAAATGTTGGCCTAGCATACATGATGCCCTGGGTTCAATCCCCAGTACTGAAAAACACATCCAGATAATGAGAGCTCAACTTCTCTTCACTTACTTGTACTTTCTGGACATACAGATCATTCTCCATGAACAATGTGTTAGCCTTTTACAGACTTCCTCCTCTCCACAATATATTTTTCAACTTTTACCTCTGCAAGGAGATTTTCTGAGAGAAGATTAGCCTATAAAAACGCTTTAATTTTCAATTACACTTTTCATAATATCTACTCCTGTAGATTCTATATTTCATTCAATGGTTGCTTGTTTCTGTGCCCATTTTTTTTTTTTTTTTTGAGGTCAAAAGTATTCTAGAGTCACATCCTTATTTTTTTATGTATTGTTTATTAGATATTTTCTTCATTTTCAAATTGTTTTGGTTTTTGAGACAGGGTTTCTTTGTATAGCCTTGGCTATCCTGGAACTCATGCTGTAGACCAGGGTGGCCTCGAACTCAGAAATCCACCTGCCTCTGCCTCCCAAGTGCTGGCGCCACTGCCCGGCTCTCCATTTTTTATTCTAATGAAAGATCTATCATAATTCCAAGAAGGGAAGAGATTCCCCAGGTTCACAGCATGTGAAGGAGGCATTATTATGGCCAATGGTTCCTTCTCTATTTGACAGCCCTCATCTCTTTAGTTTCTCTGGATGTTACTATAGCTACCCTGTTTTATTTAAATGCATTTTATTGCTACATTCTCTTTACCTGTCTCTGCATATCTGTTCTTGATTGAAGTACTCCACACATCAGTTTCATGTACTCAAGTTACAACCCACAAAATGTAACTTTGTTTAAAGATAAAGGTTTCTTATTATCATTTTAGGCATTTTTAAAATTTGTTTGTTTTATATCCTGATCACAGTTTTCTCTCCCCAGCCTCTCACCCCACCATCAACCATTCCTCCTCAGTTTCTCTTCAGAAAAAGGCAATGCTCTCAAGGATATTAACCAGCCTTGGTATATCAAGTTGCAGTAAGGCTAGGCACCTCCTCTCCTATTAATGCCAGACAATGCAACCAAGTAGAAGGGAAGGGGCCCAAAGGAAGACAACAGAGTCAGATACAACCCCTGCTCCCATTGTTGGATGTCCTACAAGAAGACCATACTACACAACTGTAACATTTGTGCAGGGGGCCTAGGTAAGCTCTGTGAAGGCTTCCTGGTCTGTAGTTCAGTCTCTGTGAGCAACTATGGGCCCAAGTTAATCGATTCTGTGGGTTTTCTTGTGGTGTCCTTGACCCCTCTGGCTCCTACAATCCTGTTCTCTTTCTTTGCCCTCTTTGTCAGGATCCCCCAAGCTCCACCTAATTGTCTGGCTGTGGGTTTCTGCATCTGTTTCCATCAGCGGCTGGGTGAAGCCTCTTTGATGACTGTTGAGCTAGGCACCAGTCTAAGAGTATAGCAGAATATTATTAGGAATCATTTCATTGATTTTTAATTTTAATTTTTTGGCAGTCGAGTTTGGCAATGAAAACTCCCAGGAATTATTTAGAGTGAGCTAAGACTCCTAGCAATGGAGGATACAGACCCTGAACCAGCCATTTCCTGTAAACAGGCAAGACTTCCAATGGAGGGTTTGGGACACCAATCCAAACACAAAACCTTGGACCTACATTTTGTCCTTCCTACAGGATTTGCTGACATAAAGGTGGCACAGAAATTGTGGGACTGGCTAACCAATGACTGGTCCAATTTGAAACCCATGCCATAAGAGGGAGCCCAGCTCTGACACTGTCTGGATAACCAAGAACCAGAGGCTGGATAGACCAGAGACCTCCATGTAGCTAAGGTATTTTAAAGGTATGAGTGCATTAAAATAGAGGTGTTAGGATGGAGCAAGACATAAGCAGGAAGACTGATACTCTGATAGAGATATCAGGAATACATACACATACTCACACATTCACACAAAATCATGGAGAGTCACACGGTAGCTCAGAAAGCTGAGCCAAGGAGATAATGTCTGGAGAAACCATACTATACCATACTAGGTAGCACCTGATTTGGGGATTATGACCTTTAGATGTCATACATTTTGTTGTTGCTGCTTCAGTTGCTCAGTTTGTAAAGGTCTATTATGTCATCCCTAAAAAGTTACATGTACTTTAAACTCCATTCTGTAGCCATGCTTGTAGCCATGCCTTCAATATCATTATGCTACATTTGGAGTGAGTCTATTCTCATTTCCTGGTAGGTTTTGTTTCAATATAAAAATTACAATAATCTAGGGGAATCTTCAGCAGTCAGAAACAAAGCACATATGAGCCTCAGCAGTATCATTCTTTTTTGAGATTTATCCACCTAGTGATCTCTGAACTAAAATACCAGCCATATTTCCAGGTAAGGAAATGGGAAGAAAAGAGGAAATTTGATCAGGCAAGTGTTATTTCAAATTAGATCTCTGTCACTTAAGGTTTTTTTGCCACCCAAAATAAAATCAAGGAGATCTTGCAATATTTAAATGCTTATCAGGAACTAGTGATATTCAGCCAGAGCACCATACATGCTGTGTGGCCACAACAACATGTGCTATAAAAATAGAATCTCTGTGTTTATCTTTTTCATCCTGAGAACACACTGTTCCACCAGTGGGTTTGTTTTGCAACCTAGAAACATGAAGAAGCTGCATGGCAAAATTCTAAGCCATGCTTATGTTTGAGTCTGGCTTTCTTATTGTCTGCCAGTGTCTTTAATGTGTCTTGACACATTTTTAAGCTCAGTATACAATTTTTCTTCAAGCCTGAGGAAAACAGGGTCATTCCTCTGAGAAGAATGAGTTTTTGAATTACAGGGAATGGGTGAAACGTGGAATAATAGTTCTTACCCTTTCAAAGTGCTAGTAACAGGTTTAGGAAGGAAATAATTCAAGTCGATGCTGTGTGTACACCTGCCACAGAATTCAACCAATGTGCCAAATTGTTGACAAATGAATGGTCTATGATAATATTTAGAAAACATTTTTAATAATATCCAGCACACAGACAAACCACAACATGATGAATTTGAGTCACACCTTAGGGAACAAAAGACATCATATAGACACATATCTATAGTGGTAGTTAGGAAGGAAAATTGTAAGAACCTATGATTGTTGTGGGTGCCTTCTTGTCTACTATGCCATCTGAGGCACAGGGCAGATCAGGAAAACTATAAAAAGCAGGAATGAGTTACGCTACTACATCTATCATAGTGCTCAGTGCAATCCACTCCCTCTGGAAACAGGACAAAAGAAACAGCAATCCTCCCTAGCCCACTCTCCTTCCCCACACCCCTAGCTCACCTTCAGCCCAACCTCCAACAATGATTACTCAAGTGACAACTTGCAAACAAAATAGAAACTTATAGGACATCACTGGGACAAAATGGACTCTAGAATCAAATCTCAGATCTTCCCAAACATCAAACTTCCTCTATGACTGAGAGAGGGGTGTGGGGTTACTGGGAGAAGACAACTTTAAATAATAATTCTTCTTGCAATTTCCCTAAATATATCCTTTCCTCTTCTAGGTCACTATTGACCCCAAGAATGACTAAACTTTGGTCAGCTGAATCCACTTTTGCTCACGATCAGCCTGTAGAAGGTGACAATAAGAGCACCCAGCACACTCAAGACCTGAACTCTAACACACACTCTGCTCTGTGGACCTCATTAATATGGAAAAGACCACAGTCGGAGAGAGGATAATGTTCTGACTTGGAAAGAAATTCAGAGCTGCCCTCTCTGACTTAAAGCTTCAAGGTGCATATAAATAATTCACAATGTACATTATTAACTTGTTCATAAAGTTAACTTTTGCTAGAATTTCACCAGGCCACTATATATGAAAAAGAAACCTTTCTCAAAGATAATTTGAAACCAGTATTCAATAGATTCATTATCAAGAAGGAAGTTTTAAATCTTACAATATATTATTGTAATAATAACAATATAGGGTTTATTGAATTTTATTTCATTTTAAAGGTTACACATTATGACTTAAACATTACTTAATGTATGCATGAACCAAAGCATTCAATGCAGCATTGATAGGTATAATTTTATGATTTTATTCATCAATTAAATATATTTAATAATAAAAGGAGTAAAAAAATTTTGAAAACCTGACCCATAAGAGATGGATATAAATGAAGACATTTCACACTCTTCCCTCCCTCCAGGTGCCTTCTTCTGAATAGTTATGTAATCAGCCATACTGTAGAAACTAAATTGTCACCTTTCACTCAAAAGTTTATTGTGTACATTTTTTAAAACTGGCTTTAAAGACCTTATTGGGATTAGCCACCACATACTGATTAGCAATATTGATTGTAGGCCAATTTACTCATACTCACTAGTCATGAAAATCTAGTATCTCCATAATGTCTGCCTTTAAAAGAACACACGTACTTTTATTTTCAAGCATATATATGCACTGCCTTGAAGCACATGCTAAAATGAATTATAGAATTAGATTTGAAAGGGAATTAGCAATTAAAACATTCATACATGTTTGTCTTCAAATGTTTATATTGAATTAATTTGTAACCTAAGCAGTGCATGTCAGAGTCCCCAACTGTTCCACTCATACTAGGTAGTAGCAGTTTAACTCTTACCAAAAGTTTACAACTCCTAGTCATTTAGGTTTTGTTGGTGAAACTGAACATGTTTTATTTGTGAGTGGGGGATTGTGGGTTGTGTGCTTTAGTTCTTTTAAAATAAATGTTTTGCTCTCTCCATTATTATATTAATATATGAGATATACTTTTGCTTGAGGCTATCATTACATTCTTTTATGTGGTACATGCTGACAATGTATTTGTTGATGATATTTTAAGGATATCTTTATTGGTATGGAAACTATGAATAGTAATATAGCATATTTACAAAACAGAATACTATTCAGACTTAAAATAACAGAAATTTTTTTATTTGCCACAGCATGGAGAACATTAAATAAGTGAGACACAGAAATACAAACACATGTGATCTCATCTATACGTGAAATATGCACAGTTGAACTCAGAAGAAAAGTGTATATTGGGTGGTCCCAGAGTGGGCAAAGGACTGGGAGATACTAAAGGATATACAAGTTCATGAGATCTATTGTACAACTTGGTGACTCCCGTTATTAACAATGGATTATGAATCTGAAAACTGCTAAAAATATTTTTAAATACCATCTAATAGTACATTCCCAACACAGTTCAAAAAGTGGTTACTTTTCTCCTTGCTTTACCTAAACAGGCTCACAGTTTCAGGATATAATCCACCATGGTGGAGACAGAATGGTAGGGGGAGTTATTTGGCCATGGCATCAGAAACACCAGGATTCTTGCTCACATGTTCATATATTAGGTATACTACCATATTTAGAAGAGTTATGGGCAATTCATAGCTAATAAGAGAGGGAAAATCAATGTTTTCCAGAGATGGGCCCTCTAATTGGTTATCCAATACTGTGTGATCAGCCCTAAACACATAATATATTAACAACCTAAATGGACTCAGCAGATTGTATTTATGTATTTATTCATGTTTGAGTGTGCATGTGTGTGCATCTGTGTGTGTGTGTATTTGTGTGTGTGTGAACATGTGTAAATATGTGTGTGCGTGTGTGTGCATGTGTGTGTGTGTGTGTGGTGTATGTGTGTGTGTGTGTGTGTATGAGAGAGGGGGTAATAATTATTAAAGGAGAAGAGGCATGGATAAGAGGAGTGATGGAGGATATGGGATGTGGTAGGAGTTAAAAGTATGAGGAGGGGAACTTATGTAAATACTATACACATATATAGAAATGGATAACATTGAAATTTTTCAAAAGAAATGCTGCCTGTCACTTTGTCTGGCTTCCTTCCTTCCCTTTTTATTCTGTCTACAATCACATTGTATAGTGCAGTACTGTTCACATTTGAGGTAGGATTTCCTCTTTAGTTAATTCCTTCCAGAAACTCCCTAAAAGAAATGCCGAAGGTTCCCTCACTAATGGCCAACCCAATAAAATTGACAATGGAAATTGAACAATACAATCATTCTCCTGAAAAGGTGCTTTGTATTTATTAATCAAAAATAGTCTCCAGTGAGGTTTTTAACATTCTTTCACTAAAATGTTTTAAATTCAATAATCTTTACTAATAGATTGTTAACTTAGACATAAGCGAACACTAATAGCCAACTAAGTTTGAAAGGGCAAGTGCTGCTCTGCCACGGTTTTTCCTTTTGCAAATGTGTCCGCATTGACCCACTTGAGTGTAAGCCTCTGGAGCGCAGCCAAGTCATTTTCTTGTCAGGGCATCCTAAGAAACATGGCTGCTACTCAGGAGGTTCTCAGGCTATGCCATGAGACAAATGCATGGAGTACTGCCTTCTCAACTTTTGTACCAATACTTCCCACATGTCATTAGTCCCGAACATTTCAAATAATAGTTGGGAATCCATGTTGTATTTGTGGCCTTACATGTAATACCTCCAGAATCTCCTTCTTCATCGTATAAGTTTAAACTGAAATACATAACTTCATCTAAATGAAACTTCTTTCTCTTCTTATTTTTAAGATGTTTTCTTCTTGAATCAGCAATGGGTAATTAAATTTTTCAAATGTCACATCAACATATGTTGAAGACATCATTTGTTTTTTCCTCCTTTGACTTATTAATATGCTAGATATTATTAATGCATTCTGAAATATTGAATCAGTTTCTGGATCCTGGATGGAATCCCACTTGGCCTTAGTGAATTATTCTTCTAGTGTACTGCTGATTTCTGTGTTCTAATGTTTAATTTAGAATGTGCATTTCTGTTTCTAAGTGAGATGGGCTTCTAGTTACTTTTTTGAATCAGAACTCCTGGCTTCAAACAAAGGGGTTGCGAGTTTACTTTCCTATGTTACAGAACATTGCAGGATACATTACTTTCCCTATTTGTAGCAAATCTCAATTCCTTCACATACTTTTCCTTTATGGGAGTCAAATTTTTATTTTTATATGTCCTGTTTGTATAAACATATGGTGCATATTATTAAAGATAATGATCAAACTGCTGTGTGTTCTCTCTTCTTAAAAATCTTTAGAGAAATATCTCATAATGACATATGACTGTTTATCACCTAACTTAACTACATACATTGTAATTTCTTTGAATGTTTGCCCATTATCAGTGTATAGAGCAGTGTAAGGTAAAATCTTAAGAAAGTTTAAGGGCTGATATTAAGTTGGCAAAATCTCTGACATTGGGCCAATTTCTTGGTTGAATTTAGTACTCTTCACAATAGTACAGATTCAGGAACTTGCTTTAACTAGAAGTAATTGGTGTCATTAAACATCAGTTACATAATTTGAAATCAACATTAACTTGCATTTCAGGCAAATGAAAAACCTTCCTTGGTGGATTTGAAATTAGACTGAGGAAAGGTGGATGCATAGCACATCCAAGCCTCTGCAGAAGACCAGGCTACTTTATTTTATGTCTTGGTTGGATACAAATACCACAGCCTTTGCAGAGTGAACATAGTTTCTGGTGTTGCATCATTCCAGAAAACTGACATTCTGGTAAACACAACAGTATATTGTTGCTATAATGTAATATAATATAGTATAATATAATATAATATAATATAATATAATATAATATAATATAATATAATGATAGTTTAAAAAATCTGAGATCTGGATAACTTCTTCCCCAAATACTTCTATAGATTTATATGAAACAATGATAAATTGAGCAAAGTATAATCCTTCAAAAGCATTATTCATGTTTTGAACTAATTATAGTCTTTCTATTTTTATTCTAGTGTGGGGTTAAAGGAGATCAAACAAATTATGCATATACATACACACTTTTACACAATGTTCCAATTTTATTAAAAGAAAAATGCATTTGTATAGTTAGACTTAGTGGTGTTTGAGCGTAGCTGTACTGCTCATATTAACCCTGAAATCATGATTCTCCTGCCTTAATCTCCTGAGTCCTGGTCTTATAGATACACACATCTGAACTCATTTAAATTATGTTATTTTAATTTTTCCCCAGAGTCAATTTGGGCTTATTCTACATAAAAGATGGTAGGGGCTGGTAAAAAAAACTTGGAGGAATACTGGGATGCAGGGAAACACATAATAAATGCTCCTGTTGGAAACAGGGAAGTTGATGAACCCTCCTGGACAACAGAAGAAAAAGAAACCAAGCTTAGGTAGACAGTTGTCATTTTCGGCCTTATCCTAAACTCTGTAAGACAAGCGAGAAGTTTCTTTAATGAATGTGGCTGCCCTTGTATTTGGAGCATAGATATTCAGAATTGAGAGTTCCTCTTGGAGGATTTTACCTTTGATGAGTATGAAGTGCCCCTCCTTGTCTTTTTTGATGACTTTGGGTTGGAAGTCAATCTTATCAGATATTAGGATGGCTACACCAGCTTGTTTCTTCATACCATTTGCTTGGAAAATTGTTTTCCAGCCTTTCACTCTGAGGTAGTGTCTATCTTTTTCTCTGAGATGAGTTTCCTGTAAGCAGCAAAATGTTGGGTCTTGTTTATGTAGCCAGTTTGTTAGTCTATGTCTTTTTATTGGGTAGTTGAGACCATTGATATTAAGAGATATTAAGGAAAAGTAATTGTTGCTTCCTGTTATTTTTGTTGTCAAAGTTGGCATTCTGTTCTTGTGGCTGTCTTCTTTTAGTTTTGTTGAGGGATTATCTTCTTGTTTTTTCTAGGGCGTGGTTCCCATCCTTGTATTGGTTTTTTTCTGTTATTAACCTTTGAAGGGCTGGATTCGTGGAGAGATAATGGGTGAATTTGGTTTTGTCGTGGAATACTTTGGTTTCTCCATCTATGGTAATTGAGAGTTTGGCCGGGTATAGTAGCCTGGGCTGGAATTTGTGTTCTCTTAGTGTCTGTATAATATCTGTCCAGGCTCTTCTGGCTTTCATAGTCTCTGGTGAAAAATCTGGTGTAATTCTGATAGGCTTGCCTTTATATGTTACTTGACCTTTTTCCCTTACTGCTTTTAGTATTCTATCTTTATTTAGTGCATTTGATGTTCTGATTATTATGTGTCGGGAGGAATTTCTTTTCTGGTCCAGTCTATTTGGAGTTCTGTAGGCTTCTTGTATGTTCATGGGCATCTCTTTCTTTAGATTTGGGAAGTTTTCTTCAATAATTTTGTTGAAGATGTTTGCTGGTCCTTTGAGTTGAAAATCTTCATTCTCATCCACTCCTATTATCCGTAGGTTTGGTCTTCTCATTGTGTCCTGGATTTCCTGGATGTTTTGAGTTAGGATCTTTTTGCATTTTCCATTTTCTTTGATTGTTGTGCCGATGTTCTCTATGGAATCTTTTGCACCTGAGATTCTCTCTTCCATCTCTTATATTCTGTTGCTGATGCTGGCATCTATGGTTCCAGATTTCTTTCCTAGGGTTTCTATCTCCAGCATTGCCTCACTTTGGGTTTTCTTTATTGTGTCTACTTCCCTTTTTAGGTCTAGTATGGTTTTGTTCATTTCCATCACCTGTTTGGATGTATTTTCCTGTTTTTCTATAAGGACTTCTACCTGTTTGGTTGTGTTTTCCTGTTTTTCTTTAAGGACTTGTAACTCTTTAGCAGTGTTCTCCTGTATTTCTTTAAGTGAGTTATTAAATTCCTTCTTTATGTCCTCTACCATCATCATGAGATATGCTTTTAAATCCAGGTTTACCTTTTCAGGTGTGTTAGGGTGCCCTGGACTGGGCGAAGTGGGCGTTCTGGGTTCTGATGATGGTGAGTGGTCCTGGTTTCTGTTAGTAGGATTCTTACATTTACCTTTTGCCATCTGGCAATCTCTGGAGTTAGTTCTTATAGTTGTCTTTGTTTAGAGATTGTTCCTCTGTTGATTTTGTTACCCTCCCTTTCTTAGAAATGGGAACAAAACACCCATAGAAGGAGTTACAGAGACAAAATTAGGAGCTATGACGAAAGGATGGACCATCTAGTGATTGCCATATGCAGGGATCCATCCCATAATCAGCTTCCAAACGCTGACACCATTGCATACACTAGCAAGATTTCGCTGAAAGGACCCAGATATAGCTCTCTCTTGTGAGACTATGCCGAGGCCTAGCAAACACAGAAGTGGATGATCACAATCAGCTATTGGATGGGTCACACGGCCCCTAATGGAGGAGCTAGAGAAATTACCCAAGGAGCTAAAGGGAACTGCAACCCTATAGGTGGAACAACAATAAGAACTAACCAGTACCTGGGAGCTCTTGTCTTTAGCTGCATATGTATCAAAAGATGGCCTAGTCGGCCATCACTGCAAAGAGAGGCCCATTGGACACGCAAACTTTATATGCCCCAGTACAGGGGAACGCCAGGGCCAAAAAGGGGGAGTGGGTGGGTAGGGGATTGGGGGTGGGTGGGTATGGGGGACCTTTGGGATAGCATTGAAAATGTAAACGAGGAAAATACCTAATTAAAAAAAAAGACAAGCAAGAAGAACCAGAGATTGAGTTCATTGCCAGTAGGTTCATGGACACATTTATGACTTGACATGTTTGGTTGTTCTCTCTTAAAAAAAAATTATTAGATATTTTCTTCATTTACATTTCATATGCTAACCCCTTCCCTAGTTTCCTCTCCAAAAGTCCCCTATACCCTCCTCTCTATACCCTGTGAATCTCTGCTCCTTTCTGAAGGAAAACAGAGAGAGAAGGAAGTAGATCTGTAGGAGGGGGAGGTGTGAGTTGGGAGAAGTGGACAAAGTTAAAACTATGGTCAGGATGTATTGTATGAGAGAAGAATCTATTTTCATTAAAAAGTATAGACTAGTCATTGTAATTAGGAACTTAGGTGGGAATTAGTTATTTAAATGAAATATTAATATAAACATCAAATTGAAATTTATTTTTCTATAGATTTATATTAATATGTTATTATATTACTGCATTATATCTATATGTGTGAGTGTTTTGCTTGCATTTATTTATGGGCACCATAATAATGCCTGGTGCTTGTGGATATTTGAATAGGGTGTCAGGACCCTTGGTACTAGAGTTAAGGATGGTTGTGAGCTTCTGTATGGGTGTTAGGAGTTGAACCCAGATCCTTCAGGAGAGCAATAAATGTTCTTAGGTACTGAGCAATCTCTCCAGACCTTAGAACGTTCTATAAAAGATTATATTTATTCTGGCACTTTTTCATATAAAAGCATTTTCACGTCTGTGGAGGCTACTCTAAACATCTGTAGATACGATGAATCTTATTTTTAAATGCCTTGAATGAATACTTGAGAAATTCTATATGCTTTCTATAGTTTCCATGAAGATTAACAGTACTTAAACACAGATAAAGCATGCCATTCGTTCCCCCTCCCCTTCTGAGCATTTAATAAAAATGGGGGGGGGGGAATTAGCCAAGTATTGGATAGGCCAAGATCCTTGGAAGATAGGTTTTTATGATTAACATACAGTCCTTCCATTGATAACAGACCTGGTAGCTTTTCAGTAACTAATGGAAAATTCACCAAATGTGAATAAGGTTTATACAGATCTCTACTCCAAATTCAGTGTGACATTAATAAATAGGCCCTATTATATGTGACACAGGCACGGCTGCTCCACTCAGGTAAGTTGCTATTGAGGATTTTGCCTTATGGGAAAAACAAAAAACAAAAAACAAAAAACCACAGCACAAGGAAAAGAAAGAACCCGTATTTTCCCAATATACACCCATTTTATTAAGTTCAGGAATGCCAACTCCATCATCCAATACAGTCACCAAATCACTGACGTGTTAGTACTTTATCAATCATGTTTTAAACGGTTTTTGTTGCTGATGCTATAATTCTAGAACTTTCCCAGAATCCTTCACTTTCATCTGATAATGAAAGGCATGAAATGAACACAGCATGGTCAAGAAGTGACAAGTCTGAGCAGTACTCATTTTGTTGCATCAAATTTCACGAACAACCCCACACTGAGACACTTACTTGTATTTTCAAGTGTCATTTCCCACTAGATAACCTCTGTTTAAAGCAGGATATCTTGGTCTCTCATTTTCATAAGAATTGTTTTTAGATGAGGCAGGCTATGCATTTATTGTGTCTAAAAAACACAAGAGATTCAGTGGGAAAGGATCAGATATTCCTCACAGGATTGAAGAAGAGCGATGGGGGGCTGAAGACCTATTAAGCTCTATCCTGAAGCAGGGTGTCATAGCAGAATTTGTAAAATATGATTTTAGCTTCAGAGAAATATTTAGCTACTGAGAAGAATACATTTTCCAGCCAGCCGTGAAGCTGTTTAACATTTAGTACTGTGGCGTGAAAAGTTTATAAGGGATTTCTTTGCCTTTCCTATGAAGAAAATTCCCTGAGGATGCCTCCTCAATCCTTACCTTAAATTATATTACAGAATTTTGGGATGGTGATGATGTTCATTGCTTTTGTAAGGATTTTGAGCTTGTGAATTATTTATTTACCTCAGGTTAGTAGCACAGTACCCACAAATATTCTCTAACAAGTATTTCTGTATTTAGGAGTCAGCATGAAATACTGTAGAAAGAGAACATTGGTAACTTAAAAATGATTTCTATACCCTGAACATAAACATGCTGTAGGAATGATACTCGTTAGGCACCTTCTACTACTGTTGGTAATATGTAGTGTTTCCTATCATTTCCATTGAATGTGAGATCTTCACTTCTGAAGTCAATTAACACCAATGTGTCTTCTCTATATCAAAAATGGTATTAGGTAATGGTAAAATAGGTGTAATCAAGAAAAGTTCCTATAAAATATAATGCCATATACTATCTTTTTAAAGAGCTACAAGAAAATAACCTACTGTAAACAGATATTTACTAAGCTCTTACTATGCTTCAGAAACTATAGCTGGTTGCTGAAAATTTAAGAAAAGATAATAAAGACGTGATTGATGCTCTCCCATAATACTGAACAGTAAGAGGAAATTGAATATTTACAACCACGTGAGACAAGATCAATTCTGAAGGGGAAGTAAAGGAGAGAAATGGTAAGTTTGTTCTCTGATCTGAGACACCCATCTGCTTTTGCTTTTGAACATCAATTATCTGATCCCAAAGATTAGTGACTAAAAAAAGACAGTGGCTACCCTCAAGAAGAGGCTGTAGGCATCATAACAGATAAACAAGTAACCCCTATCTCTCTTACAGAGAGAGATGAATCAGGAAATGTATATCTTGAAGGTTGTTGTATGGAGAGTTGTAACCAAGGCTTATATCCAGAGCACTGTGACTTTAACTGTGGGTTCTGATTCCATATTGGGATCCTGTAGCAGAATGGGAGAGATTGTGAAATATTCAACAACAATGAATTTTTTTTTGAATTTTCAACAAAGAAAAGTTAATTCAAAATTAATTTATCTGTGGAGTTTCTAGAGTCCTTGTCCTTGCCACATGGCAGGGCATTGCTGCAGCTCTCTTTGGCACACTGATTTGTGCCCTGTGTGCCATCACTCCACTGCACCAGTCAACAGATTCAACTTGAAAAGCCTCAGGTCAGATTTGACAGTGCTGCTTGCTATAAATTAGAGTGGTTTACTATATATACAACATTTTCTGTTTTCACTGAAGTGTAAAGGTTTAATTATGAAAAAGAATGACTTTTAGTATTTCCTTACATCATTCATCACCAGGTATCAACTTGGATTGAATTATAATGTTTTATTTTAAAAATTGTTATTTGAGTTGCTGACTTGACTTTCACTAAACAGTCATTCAGGGAATTTTGGCTTAAGATTACAGCAGTATCTCCAAAATTTTCTGAAATGGTCTTAAATATACTTCTGCCATTCTGTACTATGTGTTTATGTGAAAAGACATTGGTGATCATAAAAATTGATGTACCGAGCAGCTCTGGAACATGTTAGATCTTCCGCATTTTTACAGTATCAAGCATTTAGCTAAGACTTATCCCTTTATGTAAAAATGAATAAGCACATATGCCTCATTATGATGCACATTTTCATTAGCTTTTAAAAATGGTAAACATACCTGTCCCTAGACTCACTGCAGGCTTCTGTGTCATATGTGCATCAGTAGGTGACAGAGAGAAGTGAGCCTATCTCTACATTCAGTGTTCTGACCTGTGAACATTGGAATGATTAGTGGCCTAACATTCCCCTGAAAAAAAGGGAGCCCAAGACAACAAGCAGGAAGGTGCCAGGAAGGCCCAAATAGTCTCACAAGATAGAAATCAAGCTGGAGAATAGAAGAACTCCACCTGGGGCCATGGGCCTCAGGCAGGAGTGAGCCCTAAGACAGATGACCCTTGCAAGAGGCCACTTCAAATGGGCTGGCTGAGGAGCTAGTCGGAGATGACCACCAGTCTGTTTCCATACAGCTCTGGGAGGGGGAAAATACTGTGCCTGAGATGACCTTTGCTGAGCGTTATAATGCACTAGTGGGACATAGTACTCCTGAAGTCACTGCAGAGGTGACCCAGACACTCGTGGTAGTGAAATGGAAGAGGAAGAAAAGCAGAAGAAAGTGGGCACAATGAAGAGAGACAGAACGGGAGACTCAAGGGTAATGAGAAATAGCCTCATGTGAGTAGCCTATAATGTCACCTGGGACCTTGGGAGGGTCCTGATCTGTGATGCCACTGGGAGCCATATTTGGTTCTTTGGCCCTGTAACATCAGGGTTCTGTTACCACCAAGACCATGCTAATGTACCTGGTCTGGGCTGCCACCTGTGAACACATTGATGTCCAGGGTATGTGCAAAACTAGCCCCATCCCTCACCTGGGCATTGTGGGAGATCTAGACCTAGAGGTATGAAAGCAAGAGAGACGATCCTGTCCCTAGCCAGCTGCAGTACTAGGGAGAGCAGGCCCTGCACATTCCAGAAGTTGTGGGTGAACTGGCACCAAGGGAAATGTATGTGGGAAAGTTGGCCCTACTACTCGTGTCCCTGGAGTGTCATGGTCATGGGAGATATACACTTCTCCAGCCTTACCCCTCACTACCTGCAGCAGGCAGAAGACATGGTCATGGGGTCATGAGAGCAGGAGAGCTGGCTCTATTGCTCACCTGCTGCAGCACTCAGGAGTGTGGATCTTTTACCTCACTCTGGGCAGCACAATAGAGGTGACCCTAGAGACAGAGGCATGGGCAAGCCTGTCCAAGGTATTGAGAGCTAGCTATACCACTTGTCAGCTGTGGAGTAGCATGGGCAAGCAAGGGAGATATGCCCTTCCCTCCTTACTCCTTATAGAAACTTGTTATAAAGTCCCAGACTATTAAGGAAAACCTCATTGAGTTTCTTAAATAAAAAGAAAGTAAAGATGTCAGAGAAATGAGGAAAAATTATTTAAATTGTACCAGCAAAGACTTAACTGGTATTTTGAGAAAAGCACAGACTACAGCTCTTTATTTAACAAATGTTTGTAATGTCTCTCTTGTTTTTCAAAGCATTATATAGATAGGAGAACATCTGTAGTCAGGAGAATGAGGAAGTTACTCCAGCTTTTAACTTCAAGTATTATTCTGTGTATTATTCATACTGCTTACATGCACACAAACTGGAGAATCTTTGTTTTCTATCATGGTACCACATGCTTATTACCCCAGCACTTGGAAGACTAATGGGAGAAGACTCATGATTTGGAAGGCAGTTTGCACCACAGAGTAAGTTCCAGGCCATGCTAGCCTCCAAGAACCTGTACTTTAAGAGCAACTGCAAGGCATGGAGACATCTCAGTGGATGAAGTGCCTATTGTGCAAGCATGAGGAGCTGAGTTAGGATCTCCAGCATTGATATAAGGATGCAAGAGCAAAGTGCAGGTCTGTGACCCCAACACTGTGAGCAGAGATGAACGGCAAACAGCAGAGTCAAGGCAGTGCTTTCTGGTTGCTCAATCTAGCTAACAAAATCTTTCAAGGCTCACAGAGGACTCTGAAAATATACAGTCTCCACTGTATAGGAACTGAAAAAGACAATTGACATAGGCCTTTCATCTCATGGATGCACACACAGTGTACTAGCACACACAAGTACACATGCATGCATCTCATGTGTGTGCATGCACACACACACACACGCACACACACACACATACACACACACTCTTATCTGCTAATAATTTACTTTTTTGTTTGTTTGGTTTTTTTGTGTTTTTTCCAGACAGGGTTTCTCTGTGTAGCCCTGGCTGTCCTAGAACTCACTTTGCAGACCAGGCTGGCCTCGAACTCAGAAATTCACCTGTCTCTGCCTCCCGAGTGCTGGGATTAAAGGTGTGAGCCACCATGCCCAGCTAATTTACTTTTAAAATGCCTTTTTTTAAATGGAAAATTAGATTTTCCGTAAGAAAAACTGGAAAATTGTCAATTATACATTGCTAACTTTTAAAGTCTCCAAATGGACAAAATAGGAAATTAAATGTTCAAATATTTATTCATTTCCATATGTGCATATATGGTGACCAGAAACTTTTCTTTTAGCTAATTGAAACATGTAGGATTTTTAAAGTAATATTACACTCTAAAATTCAAAATAGTAGGCATTTCTATTGCATATATTCATAAAAAACAAAAGTAGTGTTTATATTTTGTGAAATGTAATTAAGACTTTTGAGCTAGGTAATTAAGATGGTAATATAAGAAAAACAAAAGCAAACAAACAAACAGATGAGCAAACAGAAAACCTTTTTGTACAATCAAACACTAAATCCCTGTACTGTGAATTATCAGAAAGGCTTCCCTATGCAGCATCATGTATTACCCTAATTATGTACCTATATAATATATGTGCAGAAATATACATACAGCAGAATAAATTCATACGCTATTCAGTAATTGATTTTTTTCTTCTTTGTTGTTTATTTTTATGGTTGTTTTCTGAGACACAGTGTTACACTGCAGCAAAAGATGTCCCTGACTGAGATCTCAGCAATCCTCCTGCTTCAGCCCTGACCTACATCTCATAGCAATCCTCCTGCTTCAGTTTGATATTTTAGCATGAGTTGCCACACCTAGCAATAGTGTAATTTTATTCAGAGATTCAAAGTATTTTTGATGTGATGCTGGACCTCTGGAACCACAGCTAGAATGTGTGCCTTAGATATCTGTTATATGCTCAGTGGGTAGCCAGTTCAAGAGACTTTAAAAGTCCAGGTCACACATTTAGATTTTACCCATTAAAAATTGCTTATCATGCACATTAGCAAATATATTAGTATTAATAAGAAACATGTTTCCAAGTACAAATTAGGCATTTATCATTTTCTAAGAACTGGATATGGAAAAAAATCAAGAACAGAACAAAATTAGTGATTTTTCTCCAATAGCATTCTTATGAAATAAAAGCATTTGACAAAATGTGTGGGAAATCCACATGTGGCACCGAGCCAGTGAGGAGGCTCTCACTGCCTCACAATGATTCTGTGAGACACCGAGATTCTTACATTAACATGCAAAGTCTTCCCGAGAGTCCGATTATAAAAATGCAGTCAGTGAAATTAGAATAGAGCTCAAAAATGTGATGTGCTCACTTTTGGAACCAGTAAATATTAATTTTTATATGTAATAAGATACTTTAAAACAGAGAGCTACTTTTAGTCATAAAATGTAGAATGGTTACATTGTTTTATGGGTTTAGGTAATGCTAAGTAATTGATATTATATTACCATGCTATGTGTTAAATCTAGAAGTAATGAATACTTTCCTTTCGAAGGAAATTTTTGGAAATATTTTTTTAAAACTGAATGATTTCCACACAAGTTCAATGGATGAGTGAGTAGTGGATATAAGAATCTTCATGAAACAATCAAACTTTGAAGTTGTTTTGAGATGAACCTTTGTTCTAGTTTTAATGAAATGTTTATAATGTTTGTATGTATATAAAATCAAGCCCAATGAGTGACATAATATTCTTAGGAACCATGCCACAGCTGAATTGCATTGCTATCACCTAATGCATTAGAAAACCCCCAAAACTCAAAACTTTGTAACATTCGCCAATGTTATTTTTATATAACTCTATAGAGGTCTGAAGAGCTAGTAAAATTTGCTTAGATGTGTGTGCCTTCTGCATGAAAATGTTCCTAGTAAATACTCTTATTTTTGAGATCCCCATAACTTCTATAGATTTTTAATAAAGCTGTATGCTTCATGTGTTACTTAAAGGCTACAATCAATAAGTATCAGCTATTTTGAATTAATTTAGACCATGCATTGTAGAACATTTAATATTGCAAGCATTTAAGAGATCAACTGAGCTAAACCCAATGTTTTATATGGAGATAAAATGAGGTCCAGAGAGGCAATTTTATTGACTCCAGTGAGCCAGTTAATGATAGAGCTGAGATCTGAAACCAGTGAATATGAAATATTTACTCACTTACATTTCTACCCTACCACACACAGTCTTACCTCACGTTTTATTGTGAGTTACACAGTGTTTTAAAATTGTTTCATGTTTATATCTTGTTTGAATAAAATATTAACGTCCTTCTGAACTGTCCCTCATAGGGTGTCACAATGCTCACTGTTCAGAGTATGCAACTGAGATACTCACATTTAGCCACATCACCCTTTATCTGTTGCTTTAGTAGCTGCCTCACTTTCTCCGATCCCTGTAGAATGAAATATAAAAAAGCAAACCATGCTAAGCCGGCAGTGCACTGGCAGACTGACTGGTCAGGCACCGGTGAACTGGCCAGCTTGTTCTCAACTGCAGAGATTCTCTGACGCAGAGCTCCGAAATCTCTCCACCCAGCTCCCTAAGTTCCCACTGGTGGGTCTTTACCATGCCAGCCTCACACTTCCAAATTCCCACAGCCTTTTGGGGTGCATGCACTTCTTGCAAACCCACGCTTTGCCGCCATACCTTTCTCTCTGGAACCCAGTTGAGTCACCACATGAAGGAAAACACCACACAAACTTAGTTCAGAATCAATAGGTGACTCAATTGCTGGGCACATCAACTAGCATCCTAATTTTGTAAACTATAATAATTATAACTCGTCCTGTGGCAAATCCTGGAGGATCAGCCATCTAAACCGGGGGCCTCTGGTTAGCTACATATTGTCCTTCAAGCTCTTCCCATCCCAAAGTAAGACAACTTTTGCTGCCTCTCCTCTTCCCCTCTCCCACCTGGAAGTCTAGCCTACTTCTTGCCCACTGATTGGTTCCTAGAAATCTTTATTCATTAGGGAAAGGTTCACAGGATGTAATCTGAGTATGTGATTCACTCCTCCTCCCAGGTAGCCCCTCTTGGGGAAGCAGAATTAGCATCAAAATACAAACAGCACCAGGGCTATCCACTACAGCTTTCCTCTAGATACACTCCCTTTCTTTCATTCAAAAAGAATGAGGTTTTAAGAGATAACAACCAAACATGACAAAGTGATATATAATAAAATAAAGCAAAACCATCACACTAACACTGGACAAGGCAATGTAACAGAAGGCAAAGATCCCCAGAGTAGGCACATGAATCAGAGACCCAGTCACACACTTGGGAGTCTCACAAAATTACTAAGATGAAAGCTCTGCTATATCCATAGAGGGCTTGATGAAGACCCATGTCTGCTTTGTGCTTGCCAGTTCAGTTTCTGTGTCCATATGAGGCTTGCTTAGTTGATTCAAAAGACCTTTTTCTTCTAATGTCCTCCATGCTCTCTGGCACTCGAATTCTGTCTCCTCTTCTAGGGGGTCCTCTGAGCTCTGAGATGAGATATTTGAAGGAGACATCTTGTTTAGACTATCTCTTCATAATGTACGGGTGTAGGTCTCTGCATCTGTTCCCATGTGGTACAGGAAGAAGCTTCATATAATGACTGGATAAGGCACTGATCTATGAGTACAGCAGAATATCATAAGGAGTCATAGTACTGATGCCATTGCCCCATCAACCAGTGCTTAGTGTTTTGTTTTGTTTTTAATGTAAGCTTTCAGGGCATCTTGGATCCACTTTTATTGCGTCCCATAAGTTTGGGTATGATATGTATTTGTTTCTATTCAATTCTAGAGAATCTTTAATTTCTTTATTTCAGTCTTGACTCATTTTTCATTCGGAAGAGAGTTGTTCAGTTTCCATAAGTTTATAAGCTTTCTGTTGAATCTGTTGTTGACATATACCTGGCTTTAATCTGATAGGATGCAGAGAGTTATTTTAATCTTCTTGTGCATGTTGAGATTGCTCTGTGTCTGAGTATGTGGTCAATTTTGGAGAAAGTTCTGTGAGGTCCAAAGTAGAAGGTATATTCTTTTGTGTTTAGGTGAAATGTTCTGTAAATATGTTAGGTGCACCTGGTTTATAACATCTGTTAGTTCTAGCATTTCTGTTTAGTTTTTGTCTAAATGACCTGTCCGTTGCTTAAAGTGGGATATCGAAGTCTCCCACTATCGGCGTGCGAGGGCAAATATGCAATTTAAGCTGTAGTTGTGGTAGGTAGGTTTGTTTGTTTGTTTGTTTGTTTTAAAAACTTGGATGGCCTTACATTTGGTGTGTAGATGCTAAGAAGTTAAATGTCATCTTGTGGACTTTTCCTATAATGAATATGTAGTGTCCTACATTATCCCTTTTAATGAATTTTGGGTTGAAATCTAATTTGTTACATATTAAAATGACTACACTTCATTGCCTTTTAGGTTTATTTACCTGGAATTTTTTCCAACACTGAGATTATGTCTATCCTTGATATTGAGGTGTGTTTCTTGGATGCAGCAGAAGGATAGATGCTAATTTGCATTCAATCTATTACTCTGTGTCTTTTTACTAGAGAACTAAGACCCTATTGGTATTGAGAAATATCAGTAACCAGTAATTGCTGAGTCCTCTTATTTTGTTGTTCATTGTTGTTGTTGGTGGTAGTGATGGTGGTGGTAGTGGTGGTAATGGTGTCTCTCAATCTGTCTCTGTCTCTGTCTGTATCTCTGTCTGTCTGCCTCTCTCTCTCTCTCTCTCTCTCCCTCTCTCTCTCTCTCTCTCTCTCTCTCTCTCTCTCTCTCTCTCTCTCTCTCTCTCTCTCCTTCTCTCTCTCTCTGTGTCTGTGTGTGTGTGTGTGTGTGGTTTTCTTCTTTTGATTTTGCTGGTCTGATATTATTTATACCCTTTGTTTTTAGAGGGTGTAGTTAAACCTCCTTATGTTGGAATTTCCCTTTTATCATCTTCTATGGGGTTAGATTTGTTGATAGATATTATTTTAATTTGACATTGTCATGAGATGTCTTATTTCTTCATTTGTGGTTATTGAAAGCTCTGCTGGATATTGTAGCCTGTAATGACATTTGTTGTCTCTTAAGAGTCTGCACATCTGTCCAGGCCCTTTTGGATTTTGGCATCTCAATATAGAAATCATATGTGTAAGTCTAATGGGTGCTCCTTTATCTAATTTTTTTTTCTCTTTCAGCATTTACTATTCATTCTATGTTTTGTACAGTTATGTTTTTGATTTTTATGTGGTGAAGTGACTTTATTTTCTGGTCCATTCCATTTTGGTACTCAGTAGGCTTCTTATACCTTTAAAAGCATTGCCTTCTTTAGGCTAGACCAACTTTCTTTTATAATTTTGCTGAAAGTATTTTTCTGAGCCTATGAGCTGGGATTCCTCTCCTTTCTTTATTCCTATTATTCTTAGATTTGGCCTTTTCGTAACGTCCCAGAATTCCTGGATGTTTGTGTCAGGAGTTCTTTGGAGTTAATTCTTCTGCTTTATCTTCAATGCCTCTGATTCCTTCTTCAATCTCTTATATTCTTTTGTTGAAGCTTGCCTCTCTATAGTTCCTGTTCAAATTCCCAAAATTTTCATTTTGAGAATTCTTTCAGCTAATGTTTTCTTTATTGATTCTATTGGCATTTTTGGTTCTTGAACAGTTTTATTTGTTTCCTTCCACTGTTTTTTTATGTTTTCCTGGATTTCTTTAAGGGTTTTGTTTATTTCCTCCAGTTGTTTGTGTTTTCTGTATTGCTTAAAATATTCATTAATTTCTACTTTAAGGCCTCCTATCATCTTTATAGAGTCAGTTTTTAGGTCTTTTTCTTGTGCTTCAGTTATATTGTTATATTCAGGGCCTGCTTTGGTAGAAAGGATGGGTTCTAGTGTAAACCCTGACTGTTCTTGTATTTTTATGTTGGTGTCTAAGCATCTCTGCTTATTTAGGATGCTCATTGATCTTGATTTGGAGGGGTGAATGCTTTGTTCCTTGGTTTCAGTTTCCTCTTTGGATTTTCAGAATATGATGGCTGTGTGTTGCCTGATAGAAAATTTTCTTTGGAATTGGTAGTTGAGACCACTGGAATTCCAAGTAAAATGCATTTCTGGATACTGGAATATGACATTTAGGAATGGGAATAGGCTAAATAAAAGTCTAAAAGGTTCCCAAGAGGGAGTAGAGAGAAAAGCAGAATGTTCAACCAGGATTTACTTATTTTTGTCTCCTTTAAATGGAGGGAGACAGTGTAGAGAGGGTCTGCTGTAGCACTGGAGATGTGACTGGAATATTTTTTCTAAAAAAAACCAGGAAATGTATGACAGCCTCAGTACCTCCCTGGCAGGAGTGGTCTGTGTTTAGCAGAGGGTGCCTGCTAAAGTTTGGGTGATAGAATTAAGCAGAAACTTGAAAGAAGAAGATTAGGAGGTTAAAGCCTATGAGTTGAGTTGTGCTTTCTTTACTGCAATGAAAATACATTTTTTTCTTCTTTTCTTCATTGTTATATATTCAATTAAGTATTTCCCATAGAAAAAGCAGCATATTATAAAATATTTGTTTAATATAATATATCACTTATGATAATACTACATCTGGACATCTCAAAATGACTTTGTGTTCCTCCATGAATGTTAACTGTAAGATGAAAATCCCCTAACAATTTCCACTTCAGACTTTTGTTGTCTCCAGTAAAGAAGCTGAATATGCATAATGAATGCACAGTGACTTGCACTAGACACTTTTAACAAGGAGAGATGATATGATTCCAGGTCACCTTCTTTTTTAGTCACTATATTTCTAGCTATTTATTTTCCCGTTAAGAAGGTGTACCTCAGCGCTCCCTGGGACTAAACCACCAATCAAAGAAAACACATAGTGGGACTCATGGTTCTAGCTGCGTATGTAACAGAGGATGGCCTAAGTTGGTCATCAATGGGAGGAGAGACCTTTGGTCCTGTGTATGTTCTATGTCACAGTATAGGGGAATGCCGGGCCAGCAAGCAGGAGTGGGTGTGTTGGTGAGCAGGGGAAGTGGGGAGGAGATTTTCGGCGGGGAAACTAGAAAAGGGCATAGCATTTGAAATGTAAATAAAGAAAATATCTCATTTAAAAAATCAGGCTGAGCAATCCACTAGAAACAAGACAGTAGGGCACTTCTCCATGGACTCTGCTTCAGTTCCTGTCTTGATTTTGTGTTCTGACTTCCTGTAACGATGGACTGTGATATGGAACTATAAGCCAAATAAACCCTTTCCTCCCCCCTACCCCCTTCCCAAAAGAAGGTGTATTAGGATATGTGTTTGGCCTGCTGTAAAGAATGCTGCTGCATTCTAATTATATAAAGGCTCTTTCGAATGAAATAAATTCTGGAAGTAACCATTCACCACATCCTTCATTCCAGTGCAAGGTGGTTAGCTCACCACTACCCAGAAGGAAGCAGTCACTGGAAGGCACAAATAAACAGGAACATCCCATCTTCATGCCAGTTGCCTTGATGTTCCTTGCACTGAGTCTTTAAATGAGTCTTTCAAATTTCTTTCAGAGTCAATTATAATAGTTTGAAGATTGAAGTGTATCAGACTCTTGGCCCCTCTCTTCTGAACTATAGAAACCTCAATGGATATTTACGAGGAATAAGTCAGACAAATGCAACTGTGAACGGTCAGGTTGTAACACTAAGAAGGCTTAGTAGGAAATCAGGAGCTTTGGGAGTGCCAGCCTCAATCCCAGTGCAGTGGGGTTTTTGTAAGTTAATCATAGTTGCCTCATCTCCTCTCATGCAATAGAAATATCCTGGCTCTCAGGATGTTGTAAGCAACAGTGAGATATTGAAGCTTTCAGCACAATCATTATATTGAACGAATCCTTAACAAATGGCACCAGTTACATGAAACATTCTCTTAATTTCCCATATACTTTGCTTTGATATGATTAGGTCATTCTGAAATTAATGATCTACCATGATAAGAATGTTGACATTATATAAGCTGAATTTATTATAGTGTTGCTGGAAGTTTCTAGCAGCTACTTAAAATAAAACAAAATACTAAGGGTTTTGTTAAAATAATCAAGTTTTTTGTTTGTTTGTTTGTTTGTTTGTTTGTTTGGGAGGAGCATGATGTTACAAGCACCATATGGCAAGAGTGGGAAAATCATTCTAAGATCTTATTTTCAAGGTGACATTGGACTGGCACTGCCTGAGAGGAAGAGCAGGTGTCTAAGAAGAGGTAATGTGCAGAGATAAGAACTCGGCAGCCATTTCTCTGTGGCATGAACTGAAGGTACCAAGCTTAACATACCATGGCTAGATTTGAGCCACAGCTATTGAAGTATACTTACAGTGGTGGCAGCGATTGATTTTTTTTTATTTTATTTCTTGATTGATTGTTTTTATGTTCTTGCTGAGCAAGTCAAACTGACTTAACATAATTTATGTGCCTGGTTTCTGTACCTATGAGAGTTTTGAAATAGTGCTGAAAGAATTCTGCAAAGTTAAACATATGCCTCTGTTTGCACCACAAATGCTACATATGACAAAATTTGATTTTATCTATATTTAGATGCATACATGTCTGACATTGAAAGCACTGCTGGTTAATTTGCAATTAATAATACTTACAATAAGACTAAAATACCAACCACTAATAATGATTGCCTTGATCATTTCTTTCTCATATAAAGTAAAATGGTGGACTTCCACCTTCAGTTATGGGGCATATTTCATATTATCTGAAGCCATGAATTCATTTTTTAAAATTTGTATTTATTATTTTTTTATCATGAGCATGCCCACAGAAGCCAGAGATGTGGTATTTCCAGGAGCTGAAGTCACAGGTGGTTGGTTTAAGAAGTCTCATGATGTTGGTACTGGAAGTCACATCTGGGTCCTAAGGAAAAGCACTATGTATTCTTAACCATTGAGCCATTTCTAGCCCTTGGGTTAGCATTTCCCACTCAGGTAACTTTATGAGTTGTTTAATACACAACTTTGATCATTTCTTCTGATGCTCAAATGCTTCATCTTCCTTATTATTTCATTATCTAGCCTAGGCTGACCTTGAACTTGTGGCATTCCTCTTAACTCACCTTCTCAAATACCAGATCATAAATGAGGCACAACAAATCACTTTTTTTCTTTAAATTTGTTAATGTCTTGACCTATAAATGCTGGAATGATCTTAGCTATGTCATAGCTGACTCCTGGGTAATATCATAAAAAAATTCAATAGCATAATGTTTATCTTTTTATAAAATGTTCCAAATTGAATATCTAGCTAAAGTTGTAAAAATGCAATTCTTATGACAATTGTGTTTTCTAGTGTCTAGTAAGCATCTAAATCTGAGCTTACCCCCAAATCTTAGGTGATCCCTAGAAACCTTGCACACACCCTGGCAGAAAGTACATCTATCAAATGGTTGGAAGTGCCACCTTTTAGAAGTAACACTCTAGCCAAATGTCTCAGAGCCTGTCTTGATGCCTCTTTTCTCAACAAGCAAACAGCTGCAAACTTGACCACAGCTCCAGCATCTGACTCCTTAACACCAAACTATGTGAATGGATACCAAACAAATCCATTGGCCATCACCTTCTCTGAATTCTGTGATGTCTTAATGTACTATACTCTTTTTTTTTTTTACATTTTTCTTTATTTTCTTTATTTACATTTCAAATGTTATCCCTTTTCCTGGATTCCCCTCTAAACACACCCTAACCCTTCCCCCTTCCTTCCCCTTCCCCCTTCCCCCTTCCCCCTTCCTTCCCCTTCCCCCTTCCCCCTTCCCCCTTCTTTCCCCTTCCTCCTTCCCCCTTCCCCCTTCCCCCTTCCCGTTCCCCCTTCCCCCTGCTCACCAACCCACCCACTTCTGCTTCACTGTCCTGGCATTTCCCTACACTGGGGCACAGAGCTTTCACAGGATCAAGGGCCTCTCCTCTCACTGATGTCTGACAAACCCATCCTCTGTTACATATGCAGCTGTTGCCATGAAGCCCTCCAGGTGGACTCTTTGGTTGATGGTTTAGTCCCTGGAGCTCTGGGGATACAGGCTTGTTCATACTGTTGTTCCTGCTATGGGAATGCAAACCCCTTCAGCTCCTTGGGTCCTTTCTCTAGCTCCTCCAATGGAACCATGTGCTCAGTCCATTGTTTGGCTGTGAGCATCTACTTCTGTATTTGTCAGGCACTGGCAGAGCCTCTCAGGAGACAGTTATATCAGGTTCAGCAAGCATTTGTTGGCATCTGCAATCGTGTCTGGATTTGGTAACTGTATATGGGATGGATGTCCAGGTGAGGCAGTCTTTTCTTGGTCTTTTCTTCTGTCTCTGCTCCACACTTTGTCTCTGTATCTCCTCCCCTGGGTATTTTGATTCCCCTTCTAAGAAGACCAAAATATCCACACATTGGTCTTTCTTCTTCTTGAGTTTCATGTGGTTTGTGAATTGTATATTGGGTATTCAGAGCTTCTGGGGTAATATCCACTTATCAATGAGAACCATGTGTGTTCTTTTGTGATTGGGTTGCCTCACTCAGGGTGCTATTCTCTAGTTTCATCCATTTGTCTAAGAATTTCACAAATTCGTTGTTTTTAATAGCTGAGTAGTACTCCATTGTGTAAATGTACCACATTTTCTGTATCCATTCCACTGTTGAAGGGTATCTGGGTTTTTTCCAGGTCCTGGATATTATAAATGAGGTTGCTATGACCATAGTGGAGCATGTGTTCTTCCTACCAGTTGGAACATCTTCTGGATATATACCTAGGAGTAATATAGCTGGGTCCTCAGGTAGAACTATGTCCAGTTTTCTAAGGAACCTCCAAACTGATTTCCAGAGTGGTTTTACCAGCTTGCAATCCCATCAGCAGTGGAGGAGTGTTCCTCTTTCTCCACATCCTCACCAGCATCTGCTGTCACCTGAGTTTTTTATCTTAGCCATTCTGCCTGGTGTGAGGTGGAATCTCAGGGTTGTTTTGATTTGCATTTCTCTGATGACTAAGGATGCTGAACATTTTTTAGGTTCTTTTCAGCCATTTGGTATTCCTCAGTTGAGAATTCTTTGGTTAGCTCTGTACCCCATTTTTAATAGGGTTATTTGTTTCTCTGGAGTCTAACTTCTTGAGTTCTTTGTATATATTAGATATGAGCCCTTTATTGGATGTAGAATTGGTTAAGATCATTTCCCAATCTGTTGGTAGCTGTTTTGTTCTATTGACAGTGTCCTTTGACTTACATATGCTTTGCAATTTTATGAGGTTCCATTTATCAATTCTTGATCTTAGAGTATAAGCTATTGGTGTTCTGTTCAGGAAAACGTCCCCTGTGCCCAGGTGTGCTCGAGGCTCTTCCCCACCTTCTTTTCTATTAGTTTTAGTGTCTTTGGTTTTATGTGGAGGTCCTTGATCAATTTCGACTTGAGCTTTGTACAAGAAGATAAGAATGAATTAATTTGCATTCTTCTACATGCTAATCACCAGTTGAACCAGCATCATTTGTTGAAAATGCTGTCTTTTGTCCACTGGATGGTTTTAGCTCCTTGGTCAATGATCAAGTGACCATAGGTGTGTGGGTTCATTTCTGGGTCTTCAGTTCTATTCCATTGATCTACCTGCCTGTTACTGTACCAATACCATGCAGTTTTTATCATGATTCCTCTGTAGTACAGCTTGATGTCTTGATGCTACTTTTCTCAGCAAGCAAACAGCTTTAAGTTTGGCCACAGCTCCAGCATCTGACTCCTTAGCACCACACTAGGTTAATGGACACTAAACATATTCATTCGCCATCACCTTCTCTGAATTCTATGATATCTGCTTAATACTCTTTTTTTCTTACTTCCAAAACAAATCTCTAAATCACCCAAAAGATCCTTTCAAATCAGATGCCATACCATGCTCTTACTTCTGTAGGCACTTCCTTTTGTTCTCTATTCATTCAAATTAAAATTGAAAACTTAAAACCTAGCCTGTAGGTTGCTTCACAGTGTATGTGGCACTTCTCCATCTGACCACACCTCTGCTCTTTTCTCAATGCATTTCACCACCTCCTCTATCATCTTCCTTAGTCTTCTAAGCCTGCTCTTGCCTCAGAGACTTTGCCTGTGTCATTTCCCATGCTTGCCTTCTTCTATTACCTTGTTTTAACTCTTTGTGCATCATACTGGTCTCAAACCAAAATGCCACCTCCTAAAAGAGGATGAATTTGAATGTGATTATTCATCTGAGGTAACATATCTTTGTTTATATCACTGCTAATTTTTTGTTTGTCAAACACTTCATCAGGTAATATATTTGCTTTTGTTGGTTTTAAATGTGGCTCCCTTTAACACTAGAATGTCAACTCTGAAATCAGGTATGTGTTTTTATCATTAATGTTATATTTGTGTGTGTATCAAAGAATGACTGACACACAGTAGGAAAGTCAATAAATACTTATAGAATTAATGAATGCCGAGAAAGAGTTATGTTAATATGCCACATGTATCATTCTTTGTCAGCAGCTTATTTAAAAAACTTGGAATTTATGGCCTTTTTCTCAGGACAAGCCTTCTCTCAAAATGGCTGATATTTCAAGCATTCTTCTTTTTTATGCTTTTGTGGGACACCAGTTCCCACACAATTCCAACGGTTCTGGCACATTTTCTCTCTAGACAATTACTTCTCATTTTACTTATATGACAAATTATCTGACAGAAGCCATTTAAAGGAGGAAGGATAAGACTGAATGATATTTCAATCTGTTATGACAAGAAAGGCGTGGTGGTGAGACTGCTCATGTGGTGTTAGGGAGGTATTATTTATGTGTCCTCACGTGACATGGGCCAGAATATAGAGAACCTAGGGTGGCCGAAAGTGAATATAAATGTAGGGAGTTCTGCTATGACCAACTCCTCCAGCCAGAAACCATAACTTGAGAGCTCCATGACCCCTTAAACCATATTAACATCCTGGGAAAAAAGGATTCAAACATGCAAATGTTCAGATCATAACAAATAACCTGTATATTCAGTAAAGCAACATGTTTGCCTTGGTGGCTTAGGAATCATTTGGTCTTTAAAGTGAGTTTCCCCAACTATTCTCTGATCCACTTAGATTTCACTTTAACTATTGTTTGTGATGTACATTATTCTCCCTTTATCTAAATATCATGCAGGTCTTATTTTTAAAATTCTGTTAAATGTCTCATTTGTTACTTAGATTTCAGTAATATCACTTGTTTTACAAAATATCAAACTCAGAATTTTGTTCAATATATGTTTTTGTTTACGAGTCAGTTTATTTTAAGGAAAATGGAACAATTGCTTATATGTTATATTGATGTCACTTATGCCAATTACTATACTCCTTATCAGGTGTGTTCCTGCTAAAGTTTCTAACCATGTGTAAAATGTTTATTTTTATATAAGAGGAGATTGAATCTTGGCAAGTGTAAATAAATTTTGTCAAATCCATGCAAATAGGAACATAAATAAAAGACTTCCATATTATGAAATCCAGGCATATCAAACTCAAGGCATGTTTCCCCACCAGAATTAGAATTTAACCATATTCTCCTGAGTTCTTGGTAAGTACTACCACTGAGCCAACACTATAGCTTCATAGATCTCCTTTTGCTATTAGCTTTACTTTCTCCCCTATACTGAATATAATACATCAACCCTGGTGTGTGTGTGTGTGTGTGTGTGTGTGTGTGTGTGTGTGTGTATGATAAATAGATACAGAGACAGACAAGGCAGACAGAGACACCTCCCCAACATCCTAACATGTTTAGGAAATATTCTTGATGTTAAGTTGTTTCCTTGCTTGTGGTGACAAAAATGCATGGCAATTCTTATTTTGTAAGAGTCGAATCTGCTTTACATTGTAAATCAACCAAGCTGTGTCACACCATAAGGTATGCATGTTTAATTTAAACCTATTTCTGCTAGTTGCTGAAAGGGGTTGCCCTTAGCAAAGTTCTTCATCAGGGATGACTTATTTTACTCTCTAGAGATATGTAGCAATGCTTGGAGACATTTTTGGATGTCAACTATGGAATATCATCTCAAGACAAACTGATACAGAAAGCGCTATTATGAACACAACAGTTTTCTACCACAAAGAATTATTTGGCCAGAAATGTCACCAGGACTAAAGGGGAGAAAGCCTGGGCTAAGAAAACATGGTTACTTAGAAAGCCATGTAGAACAAGTATAAATCAAGATATTTAACCTTCATACTCACACCCAAAATATTTTCACAAGATGGGAATAACACACACTTGATGAGAAGGCAATTTCAACACATGCTGCTATTGTTTCCTCTTCCAATACCCTTGTTTATGTCCTGCCATATCTGTCTCTCTCCTGTACTCACAGAGGACTGTGAGAATTAAATAAGGTAAAATTATGCAACCCATTTAACCCACTTACTGTCATAGCAAAAACTTAGATATGCTTGCTATTCCTACTATTGATAATATATTGTTTTTCTCTCTTCATAAATTTAGTTTCCATTTTACCTTAAAGAACATGCTTTAGTTTTCTATTAAGAAAGAAATGGAGGAGGAAAGAGAGAGAGAGAGAGAGAGAGAGAGAGAGAGAGAGAGAGAGAGAGAGAGAGAGAGAGAGGGAGGGAGGGAGGGAGGGAGGGGGGGAGGAAGGAAGGAAGGAAGGAAGGAAGGAAGGAAGGAAGGAAGGAAGGAAGGAAGGAAGGAAGGAAGGAAGGAAGGGAAACCTACTTCTTCTTCAGTCTGAAGAAAGAATCTTGGTGGCTGGTTGGAATATTCTTTCTTCTTTCTTACTGCACCATGTCTGCTCTGCAAACTGAGCATCTGTGATCGCTTTACACTTTCTCTGATCCTTTCTGTGAAAGAGCAGATTGATGTTTTAAGCTTATCCTGTTGACATTTTCAGTTCCTAGGAAGTAAGACATTTGTTTTGCTGCAAGCTATGTCCTTGTGGGTAACACTATCCCAATGGCACCCATCCTTTTGAGATTTCAGTGATCCCCCAAATAAACCCAAGTCCATCTGCTAAAGTCCTAAAAGGAATCAAAAGTGTGATTAAAGCAAATGGAGACGTTTGGTCTCATGATTCTCTCTGGATTTTACTTCAATTTGATTTTCACAGAACTCTGAATTTGCCAGGGAACAATTTCTGCCTTCTGCAGGAGAATGCATGTGTTCTCAGTAGTTTGAGAAACCAGAGGTAGAAAGTGTTGAGCAAAGGAGGTAATGGTAATGGATGCAGAAAGATGAGCTTCTGTGGAAGGGTATTTCAGCCTGATGGATCCTAGATCTTATTTCCAATATATAGAGTCATGTTTTCCATGTGGCAAAGCTTGTTGGTAGAGGAAAGGTTTGCACAATCAGAGACTCCTCAGTTTCTCCTGTGGTTTAACCTTGAACTTACTGTACCTCAGCTAGTTTCTTCATTCATAGAAAAAGAATATGTTCACAAAGAGATTTTGAGAACTGAGACTCATGGCAGGAGTTGATAGTGATTATGCAACATGTATTATTGCTATTGAACTTTTAACAGCCTTCTTTGATATTAACCATCTCTCTCCCTTTCTGGGAAGAATGACATATGTGTAATAATATTGAAATCTTTTCCAAGTTTTATTTTTAATTTTGAAATGATGATAGTTTTATAAATCTTGCAGTTTTACAAGTTTATAATGCAATATCATCCAGTAGAAATGTTACTCAGTTTTCAACAATGGTAACATCATGCAAAACTATATAATATCACAACACAACCATGATGGCACTGATGCAATCACTATACATAATATCACCACAATGTTCCTTGGTTGACTCTTTGATGCTTACTCTCATGGGCTTCCCATCCTATCTCTCCTTAACCCCTATAACCACTAATGTATTATTCATGTCTTTCCACAAATACAGTCACACTAGTTTTGGGTTCTATCAATAGGTTGCTCTATGTGAGTGCTGGGTGGCATTTCATTGTATGGATATACCACCAGTCTTTAAAACAGCCACTCTTTGTTATGTAATGTTTGATCTAATACTAGTGAAGCTACTAAAAATATTCTTATATAGTACCAGTAATAAAGTTACTATGAGTATTGTCTGCTCAGTTTTTAGTAACCTGTGAATCATTTTCCAGTCTGGTTGTACCATTATATATTCTCACCAGCAATATTTAAGTAATTTATTCATTCCCATACCTTGCTCTTTGTCAGCACTTAGTGTGGTCACTGCTTCTTGCTTTGTTCAGTATCATTGATATAAAATGCCTATATATTCAAAATATACAATGACACACACAGAAACTGAAACAACCACCATGTTCTAAATAACATATCCCTCATGGTTTATGGTTACCATGTGTGCTGGTAGTATTTAAGATCTACCTTCTTAGCAAATGTCAAGCATGTATACCTTACCTCCCACTGCAGATCATAATTTTTCTCTTTTCTGTTTTGAGATCAGTTTTTATGTTTCCATGTATAAGTAAGACTATGTCATATTTGTCTGTGTTCAGCATCTTCAGCCTAATACAATGTCCTCCAGGACAACCCATGTAGTACATGACAAATTTCCTTTTTATAACTGAATACTTTTTCATAATATGTGACATGTATGTGTACATATGTTCATGCATTAAAAGTTGAACACCCACTCACATGTCTCAAGGATTATTTAACAGTGTTACAACAGACATGGAGTAATTCCTATGGACAGTGCTTTCACCTCCTTTAATACATACCCAGGGTTAGGATCTCTGGATCACAGGAGGCTTCTGGTTTTAATCTTCAAGGCAGCGTCATACTGTATTCTGTAAGAGCTATAGCAACTAACAGTCATGAAAATAATATGCTGGTATTCACTTTTTCCAAATCCCTACCAACATTGACTGTTTGGCTTTGCTGACAGGCATCTGTAAGATACAATGCACTAGCCCCTGGCCAGCACAGATTTTCTTGAAAAATTCTAAAAACTTAAAAGCATATTTTTCAAATTCTTTTATATTCTAATGAACTGTAGTTTCCCCTTTTATTTTAAATATCCAATGCAAAGTAGAGGAAGTGTGTGACTTTTAAGTACAAAGAGATTTAGAGAGTGAAATGTGTTCACATTAGGTTCTATATGTTCAACCTGAAAAGCAAATCCTAAGCTTTCATTAGGTAAAACATGTTGCATTCCTCATGGTTGTCTGACTTCATATTGTAAAGTGCACACTTTGGTCAAAGCACAAGGAAATTATATAATGTATATTTCTTTACATAGTTATAATTATGGAAGAATGAATATAATTAGTAGGAAATAGTTGTTCTTGCTTAAAATTAATATTTATGGACCACAAAATGAACAAGAACTCAGAAACCACAAGCTGTACCTGCATTCGTCCCAAATATAAAACATGTCACTGTTGACTCTTGAGGGGCAGCAAAGCCCAGTAGAGAATGTGAACTCCTCATAGAAAATGGGAATACTTTGTTCCAGTTGAAACTGAATAAAGTTGAATTCTGTGTGTTTCAGAAAGAACACATTTCAGCCACTCAGTTTAGTACTAAGCCTCTCTATAGTGAAATGCGACATCCATGGTTTCTCAAAGATCATCGATATTTTGCTACCACTGCTAGTTCAGATTTGGAACTAGATGAAACATAGGAGGAGGAAGTGATAGGAAAAGCCACAAATACCTGTAGAGGTAGTTTTTAAACAGGCACAGAAAAAGAAAGAAGAATAATAGAAACCATTAAAATCAAAACAGATATTCAAGTAAAGCAGAAATTAGGAAGTTAAAAGAGTATAATATAATTTAAAACTACAGAATCATCAAAGCAATAGTATTTATAGATCACTACTAGCATATTACTGTAGAGTTCCTTCATATGATTAGCCCTCAGCAATCCTATGTGATAGGTGCTGTCAACAGGCAGGACAAACAAAACATTAAGATAGAATGAAGAAAATGACCATAAGACAGTAAAGACTTCCCATATCAATAGCAAGTTCTGAAGATAGTATTTCACTAGGAGTGTATGTTAATGGCCTAATAAAAGCAACTTAAGAAGCAAGCACATACACACGCACATACATACATACATACATACATACACACACACACACACACACATACACACTCACACTCACACTCACACACACACACACACACAAACATGACTGTTTTTGAAAACTAACACCACTTCCTGGAATAGATCACCTAGTTATTTTACAGTATAATTTTACTAATGATGAAGTCCCCCTTATATAGGATGTTTCAGGGGACCCTGGTAGAGAATGTTGAAGAGCCAGTTATTTGCAAAATAATGTCTGAGTTTAAGAAAGTGGGGCTACAGACAATCTCATACAAGGTTTTAAATGTTTTATTTTCCTTGCTTCTTAAATTTGTATGTGTATTGTTCTTTGATAGCTCCATAGATATCTAGAATGAATTTCAATCCCTTTCACTATCACCCTGTCATATCATGCCTTCTATTCACACCAAGTCTCTTCAGCCTCCTGACAAGTGCCCTCTCCTTTTCTGACTCCCTCCTTCCTCCCACTCTGTGTGTTCATTGTGTTTGAAGAGGGTTGTCTGCATGAGCTTGGGCTCTTTGCTTTGCTTCAGAGCTAGAAATCAATGACAAGCCAAGCTAGCACTGCTTCACCAATCTTCTGACTGTGATTTTGTAAATCTAATGCTTCAGTGTTAAAAAGGATTCATCTCAAGACTGACAAATGGCTCACCAATAGAAATGATGTACTGTAGTTTATAACATGTAAAATGAAAATTTATTAAAGAAAAAAGTACATTTGTATAATTAAATGGAAAACATTTCAGTTACTCATGAATAAGCCAGGGCTGCCCACTATGCCTCAACACTCAGTATTCATCATGCTACTGAAGTTATTTCATAGGCAAGCATCAAAAAAAATTAAGTGCTTAACAGTTGACATAGAAGTAAAACACCATTTCTATAGATAAAATTATGTATAATAATCTCCAATAAGAGCTCAAAATAAAACTCAGTAAGGAGTCCAGGGACCAAGTCAACATATAAAAATCAAAACCAATATGTATGTTTAATGTATGAAATACATAAAGTAAAAATAACCAAATAAAACACAAAATACTTATGATTTTATAGCAACACAAATCAGAATGGCTTCTGGGTAGAGTTTATCCAGCATGTGCAAGACTGTAGACTCCATCTGAATGCAAAATTATTATATAAAGAGGAAACTATAAAACAGGAAAGGCTTATACTTGCTAGCTATTGATATCATATTAAACTTGATGAACAGCAGAAACTGAATGCTTCAAGACAGTGGAAGTTTAGAGTCTCATAGGCCTCGAAATCCTAAGTCTGTAATCAAGGTATGCTCAAGGCCACAATCCTCAGAGGCATCCTTCCTTAATTCTTCCAGGGTTTTTATAGCACCAATTATTTCTTACCTTGTGCGTTCACCCTCCTCTATGCTTCCATCTTGACATGTTTGTCTTACGCCTCTGTCCTCTCATGGTCTTCTTATAAAGACACTTGTCATATAAGAATAGGAGCTGCCTACTCCAATATGACTTCATCTTTATTAGTTACATCTCCAATAATCCTCTTTTCAAATAGGACTTTACCATGTTCTGAGGGAACACAATTCTACCCACATTGACTGATCAAGAAAAAAAGTAATAAATTCAAGTTTTAGAAGGTCTATGTTGCTGCTCAAAACTCAAACACCTTAGGAACAAAGTTAATGTCAGATACAATTATAAGCAATTGTAAAGTGGCATACTTCAGTCACCAAGGAAAAGAGAATGTTCCAGAGCCTCAGGGGGAAAAGGAAAACAGAAAAAGAAAAAAAAAAGAAAAATAATGTAATTTTTAAAATCTTTATTACTCTGTGCATATGATGAGAAAGTGTGCCATGATGAACATGTGGTGGTCAGAGGACATCATTGTAAAGTAGAAATGCTTCTACCTTTATGTAGATTCAAAAGATTGACCTCATGGTCAAGCATGGTCAGCAAGCACTTTATCCACTAAATCATCTTGCTGGTCCTTTGAGACTTTGGTTAAAACTGGGGTTGTAGAGGACTTCTGAGTCTGTGCTCATTCAGAGACCAGGCACCAACCCTCAAGAGACTGGAGGCCCCACGGAGTTTAGAGGTCTAGTGAGGTGGGGGTGGGGATATCCACATGGAGACAAGGGGTTGGGGAGGAGGTATGGGATGTGGAACAGTCAGTGGTTGGATGGGGGGGGGGAATAAAACATAGAGTGTAAAATTAAATTAATTTAAAAAATAAAATAAGGGAACAAAAACCCAAAACCTGGGCTGTGCTATTTGGGGTATACTTAAGGAAGGAAGGGTTTGCTGAGTGAATGGATGATCTCAGAAAGAAATGATTGGTTGAGGAGAGTGCGACTCTCTTAAGAGTTTAAATTTATCTAAAGTTTATGTAGAATAGCACAGGACTAATCAGGAAAGTAGAAGGAAACAACAATTGAGTCTTAGATGAAAAGAGGATTTGCTACTGGTTGACAGTAATTAAAGTCTTTTTTCTTCCACTAGCCTCAAAAAATAACATGATAACATTTCTTCTGTTGGTATAGAAAAGTAGTGAAAAGATATTCCTCAATGAAATCACTTTATAAAGAAAGAAGATTGGACAGGAACTATGACAAATTCAAAATGGTATGTTGCTTACTAGAAGAATTAACTTTTTTCCCTAATATCTTTTTTTAATTAGGTATTTTCTTCATTTACATTTCCAATGCTATCCCAAATGTCCCCCATACCCTACCCTCCCCACTCCCCTCCCCACTCCCCTCTCCACCCACTCCAACTTCTTGGCCCTGGCATTCCCCTGTACTGAGGCATATAAAGTTTGCAAGACCAATGGGCCTCTCTTTCCACTGATGGCCGACTAGGCCATCTTCTGATATATATGCAGCTAGAATTACGAGCTCCGGGGATACTGGTTAGTTCATAATGTTGTTCCACCTATAGGGTTGCAGACCCCTTTTAGCTCCTTGGGTACTTTCTCTAGCTCCTCCATTGGGGGCCCTGTGATCCATCCAATAGCTGACTGTGAGCATCCAGTTCTGTGTTTGCTAGGCCCCGGCATAGTCTCACAAGAGAGCTATATCAGGGTCCTTTCAGCAAAATCTTGCTAGTGTATGCAATGGTGTCAGCATTTGGAGGCTGATTATGGGATGGATTCCTGGGTATGGCAGTCTCTAGATGGCCCATCGTCTCAGCTCCAAACTTTGTCTCTGTAACTCCTTCTATGGGTGTTTTGTTCCCAATTCTAAGAAGGGGCAAAATGTCCACACTTTGGTCTTTGCTCTTCTTGAGTTTCATGTGTTTTACAAGTTGTATCTTGTATCTTGGGTATTCTAAGTTTCTGGGCTAATATCCACTTATCAGTGAGTACATATCATGTGAGTTCTTTTGTGATTGGGTTACCTCACTCAGGATGATGCCCTCCAGGTCCATCCATTTGCCTAAGAATTTCATAGATTCATTCTTTTTAACAGCTGAGTAGTACTCCATTGTGTAAATGTACCACATTTTCTGTATCCATTCCTCTGTTGAGGGGTATCTGGGTTCTTTCCAGCTTCTGGCTATTATAAATAAGGCTGCTATGAACATAGTGGTGCATGTGTCCTTCTTACCAGTTGGAACATCTTCTGGATATATGCCCAGGAGAGGTATTGTGGGATTCTCCGGTAGTACTATGTCCAATTTGAAAGGACAAAAAATTCATCTGGGGAACTAAGCCTTCAATTCCTAGCTAGGTGATAATGCATTCTGGTGTGCTTGAAGCAGTGATGGCTTAAACCAGTTGTCCCAGCTACCAATGTGGTCAGTATCTACTCCAGATTTGTCACCACGTACTAGGGTATTAATTTTAGTAGCTGAATTAAAAATAAGCCAGATTTAGATGTAGCCATCCACTATGTCCTTCCAGCTTTTATCATGTTTATTGTACCTGTATGGGCTATGTCAGCACACTGAAAAGATTCTCTTAACATAAAAGGTTCGCAGAATATCCACCCTCAAATGCCGACCTTTGTTTTCACATTTTTTGTTATGGAACAAAATGGGCATTGTATTTTGGAGGTTGCATTAAGAACATTCACTAATTAAATGAAATGTATGCCAATAACTGCAATAAGGAATCAGGCTTGTTCTGGATTCTTGTCAGGTGCAGGGAGAAATGCATTTGATGCTGTGGTCCCCACTGGGATATGAAACCCTGTCTTTGGTAGTGAGAAACAACAAACCTCTAAAATTTATGAAATCTCTGGGAGCAGTGGGAACTATGAGCATTTACAAGTTATCTGTAGTTGAACATGCACGGGGAGTGAGGGCTGAGTAGGCAGCCGTAATACACAGTCTGAATGTTCTTACATAGTAGTTGATAATTAACACTTATTTTTTAGCATTGTTGTGCCTTTCTCCAGTCTGTTATTGAATTATTTGTATCATTATAGACTTATGAAGATTTTGCCTTTTTAGGTTTGAATTATGTACTATTATTAGATTTCATTTTTTATTCCCTCTTTGTGTATTTATAACTTCTCAGAAAGTGAGAAGCTTAGCATTCATTTCCTGCAGTGCATCCATGTCCGTTTAAGCCCATATCCATGCAGAGTAGCTGCAGAATCAGCAGATCACATCGTGTTTGCTAACTGCTAGTCTTGCCATCTGCAGCTACAACAACATATCTGATATACACTTCTTAAAAGAAAGCAAGGTTCATTTTAGTTCTTAGTTTCCAATGGTTTATTCCAATGGCTGGCTGCTTCCTCTGTCTTGGACCACAGACAAAGCAAAATGTTATGGCAGAGAAGCATGGTGGAGCAGAACTGCTTATGTCATGGAAGCCAGGAAGCAGAGGAAGTCACAGGAAGGTGCCAGGGATATATATACCCAGCAGAGGCACATTTATCAGTGTTTTTTCTCCAGTTATAGTCCAAGCAAATATGTATCAATTTCCCAAAATGCAACCAACTCATAAATATAACAGTAAACTCCTCCACTAAGCAATCATGATCCAATCTCTCAGAGATATACTTTACTAGCTAGGAACCAAGCCTCTCACAAGCTATGGAAATATCCTTTTAAATTATGTTTGGATATTATTTAGTACCAATGAAGTCTAGAAAGAGCACCCATATTCAATTAAAATAAAGACTGATTAAAGTCAATGAAACTAATAATAAAAATTTCAGTAGAAGACTAGGCAGAAAGATGATGCTATATGCATTTGATGTCTTTAGGGCTCTCAGGATATTAGCAAATAAAGGTGTCTACCACAAGGCTGAAGACCTGAGTCCAGTTGTATATATCATACAAGATTTAATTCTGAAGTTCTATCATTTTGCTTTGGAGTATATTGCTGGTAACTACACTGTAATCAGATTTCTAGACCTTAACCAGACACATTCACACTGGTTGGATATCTATCACTATATTGAAATATCTGAGACAACTAATTTATAAATAGGAAAGTCTGTTTGGTTCAGTTTGAAAGAATGAAGTCCAAGATCAGTAATACTAATTGCTTTGGACTTCATTAGAAGGTAACAAATTGTGGGAGGACTACCTGAACCAGGTAACTTGAGCAAAAGCCCAGTTGGGGTGAAGCTTACAGATTTCAATTTAGCTTCTACTCCCTAAAAGTCCAGAGAACATTCCTATATATCATCCTGGAGAAACTCATCCAAATTCTAAATTATATATGTAAGTCTATATGTGTTTTTGTATATGATGTATATGTATATGTGTATATGTATAGACACATAAAATATTTATTAAATACATAAATAAATACTTATATATTTATGATATAAGGGCTTGTACAGTGGCTTTGTTTATAAGGGCATTTGGCCCCACATCTAATGACATGAGTTTGATTCCTGGGTCCTATGTAGTAGGAGGAGAGAACCAAATCCTACAAGTTTTACTTGCCCAACCGCCATCAGGCCCATATTCTACACAAACAAATGATAAATACATAATAAATTTATATTTCTTTAGAATGGGACATAAATGGAGGTTAATCTATGTGAGGTAAAGTACTTGCATATGTCAGCATAGAGAATAATTTGCAACCACAAATGTCCTTCACCCAACAATATTTTCTGTGTTCATCAATATCTTTGGCAGATACACATATATAGTGTTTTTTTCAATTCAAAATAATATAATATATTAAAAAGCCTGTGGTATTTTAAGTATTTTTAAACAAAATACAAATCAGAAAAATATTAGCACACATATAGAATAATAATCTTTGAGAGAGATATCAAAATGTTGAATTAAAGAGCTATCTATATGAGGACAGCTTTGTTAAACACTATATAAGACCAGTTGACAGTGCCCCCCCCCAATTATACAATGTCTCATCTCTAGATGAAGAGCTATAGATAGTTAATGGCTCCCAAGAGAGGGCTGACTAGCCCTGGGCACATATCCATATGAAAAGTCTTAAATGGGCTTAGTAAGTTGTATCCCCATGCATACACACAAATAGATACATGTATGTGTTTTCATGTGTGTTAATGTGCACAAATAACAATAATACTTAAATATAAAATTATGAATTGGTGGCATGAGAAGAGTTGGAAAAGAAAGAGTAGGAGCGATGTAGAAACAATGCCCCTGTATGAAATTTTTGATTTAAAAAAATGCAACTTTTTAGAAAGCCACAGCTAGAGAATATAGTCCAATGGTGTGTATTCTTGCCTGCTTGCCTGTCCTGGGTTCAATCTCTGATCCTAAATAGATATAGCTATAGATTAATAATTTGTTAATGCATATGATTCTTATAGGTAGATTTATACTTCCAGGTTCAGAACATGATGCACCAAATAAAGCAGTGTGCTCAGTAGGAAATCTGCAAGACCAGGAAGCTCAGATCTTTCAAAAGATATCCCCCACCAGAGTTTAAGTGGCCTCTCTGATGTGCTCTTCCAAAATGAAGTTAGAAGGTCTTCATTCTTGAGAGATCTTTGCACACATGCCCAGGGAGAAGAAATATTGCCCAGAGAAACTAAGGTTCTTGACAGAGCACCCTCACATTTCCCCAAGTCACTACTATTAAATCCCACCCACATGTTCAACCCAGTTCTTTCATCAGCTTAGCATAAAAGAAGTGTCCCCATAGCTGTGTTTTCATTACTGAGGCTTCCATGTCACTTAAGAAGCCAATAAATCAATGTTATTCTTAAATATATACAATAAATGCAAACACACACACACACACACACACACACACACACATATAAAATTTGATCTGTCTCTTGTTAGAGTGTCAGTCATGTCCCTTGCCATAGGCAAGAAAAACAAAACTCTTCCTGTATAACAAAAAATAATCTTTTTACTTGCAATATACTTAGTGTAGAAACATCAATAAAGGCCAGGCGTGGTGGCACACGCCTCTAATCCCAGCACTCGGGAGGCAGAGGCTGGCGGATTTCTGAGTTCGAGGCCAGCTTGGTCTACAAAGTGAGTTCCAGGACAGCCAGGGCTCTATACAGAGAACCCCTGTCTCTAAAAACCAAAATAAATAAATAAATAAATAAATAAATAAATAAATAAAAAAATAAAACCAAACAAACAAAAAAAGAAACATCAATAAAACATTTTAAATAATATTGTACAGCCAACAAATGTGTTATTTTTAAAATGTTTATAGATGGAAATTCTTTAAAAATGTTATAGAGTATTGCAGACCCACCAGTACAACAAATACATAATTTTAATTTTCCTATCCCTGTGATGGTTCCCATTTGAATAAAATATCATTTGAGCTAGTTGCTTGTGTCCTGCTGCCATTTATACTGTTCCCAGTATTTACTATAGCATCAAAATTTCAATTTCTGATGAAACCCTTGCTAGTCTACTTTGCTTTCTCAATCAGTCTGGTTTAAATTCTCTCTATTAAGAATTGCTTCTACAAAAATTAGTGCTAGATGTGTGTGTACTATAATCTTTCCTCACAGAAATCTTTCTTCAGTGTTAAAAGTTTTATATATATATATATATATATATATACACATATATATATACACACATATACATATATGAAACATTCACTGAGAATGTAAGTTAAGTCAACCATTATGGAGAATAGTTTAGTATAGTAGCTCCTCCTATATTTATAATATAATAATAATGAAATTACCTTAAAGATGAATATAGACCAGATAGCTCACTTTTAGACATCCAGCAAAAGGAAATAAAATCAGTGTGACCAAAAGAAGTCCATATGTATTGCAGTTAGAAAGTAGAATCTTTGAATGCCCTTCAGCAGATGACTGGATAGTGTACACAACCAATGGAGTTTTAATCAATCATAAAGCAATATGAGATCTTTTAATTTGTAGCAAAGCACATGAAACTCAAAAAATATTCTATTGAAACTCACAAAAACTGGTATACATGTTCTTTTTCATGTATAGAAGCTGTAAAAACTTGATGGGCATGAAGAATGTTAATGAATAGAGGCTGTGAAGGGTATTTGGTGGACAAGAATTGTGTATATAATTAGTTTGTGTTATCTGAAAATACCAAATGTATGTATTTATATGTATATGTGTATATACATAATATATAAATGAAATATATATATATATTATGTATATGTGTATATACATAATATATAAATGAAATACATATATATGTGCATTTCTTATATAAACCTCAAATAATATGCAATTGCTGATATATTCACAGATGCCTACAACAGAAGTTACCTAACCAGAGCCACGAGAGATGCCCAAAATGAGATTTATGTTATTGTGTTTCTATGAATCTAGCAGTCGATCCTGTAATCTGTAAGTTACTAGGAAGCTTATCAATGTATCGGCAGCGTCTGAAGCTCCTAGCATTGCTTGCAATGATGTGGCAAGTCTTGACAAATGCATGTAAGTTACGTATGAAGTTATTAGGATCCATTAACACTTTGAATCACTTAACTGAGCCAATCCGCAAATCTAAGGCAGGGCAAAGGAGGAGGGAATGAAAATGGCAGAAAAGGTTTTTTTTGTTGTTATTGATTTTTGTTTTTTGTTTGTTTTTTGATTTTTTTTATGTGGGAAGGACTATGGTGATGGAAGTCAGGAGGCCTTCTTCCTCCAGAGTGTGAGTGATTGCTGGAGGCTGCCCTGGAAATCCTTCCTGAAAATGGTGTACCAGAAGACAATGCAGATTGCACTTCGAACTGAAACTCCGTTGCCAAATCCCTGCTCTGGCATCAAACTGCAGGCTAATTTCTTTCCTTTCTCAGCCTCAGAATTTGTTTGGATCATGAGGACCTTGGACTTGAGATGTGATTCCTGTGTCAGTTCATTTCTATAGAACTCTTCAGTTTTTGTTCTCATAGACTTGCTGTTGATTTACTTTTAACAATAAAGGAAGGAAGTTCACACTCAAGCATACTTTGATCAATTATCTGATTTAAGGATCTCAGCCCCCAGGGATGATCCACACACATTTTTTTTCAGACACCTTTGCTTTGTAACTAGGCATGTAGATTTATAATGAAAGTTTTCACACCCTACTACATAGGTATAATGCAGTTTGCTTCCGTATGATCATATTTCATTGTTGTAATAAATATTTATTTTTAAAAATCCCATCTTGGGTTTCCTTCCCACCTTTGTCCATTTTTATTCCCAGATGAAAGACACACACAGCCTTATATTTTAATTTGCCTTAAGCAGTACAAAAGCTGGGTAACTGCTTAACCTCCATGTTAGAATTCACTTTCCTACCAATAACTCCAAGTTACCACTTACTAATTTCTATGTTCTATCTTTGCAGCTCTTGACCCAACTGAGCAGCGCTCTAGGACACATTCTGGGCCCTTTTACATGGGGGCTTTCCTTCTCCCTCCGGCACATTTTTCTCTTCCATTGTGGCTTCTCTGTCTCTCTCTTTCCTCCTCCTTGTGGTACCAAGCTCAGGAAATCTAAACCCTACCTATGTCTCTTCTTTCCAGCTATTGGCTGCTGGCATCTTTATTCACCAATCAGAATTAACTTGGGGACCAGTCACCAAAGGCTACATGCTGACTCCAAATCTTGGGAGCCAGAATTAGAATACAAGTAGCATTAGGCCAACCCACTGCATTTCAATAGTAATAAAATCCCAATGCATGTTGATTTGTCTTCTCTTTGAGAGATTTCATTCCAGACTGTATATGAAATTACATATATTGTAACTGTATATATTGAAAATATATGCAATTTACAGTTTTAGCCTTTAATATGCATGTCATCAAAGTGCAGAACAATTCAGTTGCTAGGCATATTCCTATCGAACTTTTTTGATTTTGTGGATTATGAACAACTGTCAAGTTTCTCAGAGTTTCAAAATGCTTATCAACCAACTATACAATAGCTAACTTCTCTGATACATTCACCTCCATATGCTCATTACACATGACACTATCAGAAGGTTTGCCCTAGTTGGAGTATGTGTGGCTTCATTGGAGGAAGTGTATCACTGTGGCTGGCCTTTGGGGTTTCAAATGCTCAAGACAGGCTCTTTATTTTCTCTCTTCTGGCAGCCTGCCAATCTGGATGTTGAATTTTCAATACCTCTCTAGCACCAGGTCTGACTGTTATAATACTTCCCACCATGACAATTATGGACTAAACTGTAAATGGAAAGTCAGGGCCAATTAAATGTTTTCCTTTATCAAATACATGGAAGAAGAGGAGAAAGCAGGAAATAGTAAAATTCAGGGCTGAAATCAACCAAGTAGAAAAACAAAACAACGATACAAAGAATCAAAAATACCAGAAGCTGGTGCTTTGAGAAAATCAACAAGATAGATAAAACTTTAGCCAGACTAGCCAGAGGCCTCAGAGAAATATCTAAATTTTAAAAATCAGTAATGAAAAGGGAAAAATAACAACAGAAAATGAAGAAATTCAAAACATCATCAGATCTTATAACAAAAGCTTATGCTCAACAAAACTGGGAAATTTAGATGAAACGGATGATTGTCTAGACAGATACCAGGTATCAAAGTTAAATCAGGGTCAGATAAATGATCTAAACAGTCCCAGAACCCCTAAAGAAATAGAAGCAGTCATTAAAAGTCAACTAACCAAAATAAGCACAGGACCAATAGGTTTAGTACAGAATTTTATCAGACCTTCAAATAGACCAAATACCAATACTTTCAAACTATTCCACAAAATAGAAGGAACACTATCCAATTATTTCTATGAAGCCACAAATACACTGATACCTAAACCACACAGAGACCCAACAAAGAAAGAGAACTTCAGAACAATTTACCTTATGAATATTGATGCAAAAACCTCAATAAAATTTTTGCAAACCGAATCCAAGAACACCTCAAAACGATCATTCACCATGATCAAGTAGGCTTCATGCCAGGGATGCAAGAATGGTTCAATAAACAGAAATCCATCAGTGTAATCCACTATAAACAAACTTAAAAGAAAAAAATATGATCATCTCATTAGATGCTGAAAAAGCATTTGACAAAATACAATACCCATTTTTGTTAAAAAATCTTAGAATGAACAGGAATTCAAGGCCCATACCTAAACTTAATAAAAGCAATATGCAGCAAACCAGTAGCCAACATCAAACTAAATGGAGAAAAACTTGAAGCAACCCCACTAAAATCGGGGACTAGACAAAGCTGCCTACTCACTCCCTATCTATTCAATATAATACTCAAAGTTCTATCCAGAGCAATTAGTCAACAAAAAGAGGCCAAAATGGATACAAATTAGAAAGGAAGAAGTCAAAATATTACTATTTGTAAATGATATGATAGTATACTTACAAAAATTTCACCAGAGAACTTCTACAACTAATAACTTCAGCAAAGTTGCTGGATATAAAATTAACTCAAATCAGTAGCTTTCCTCTACTCAAATGATAAATCAGCTGAGAAAGAAATTAGGGAAATGACACCCTTCACAATAGACACAAATTATATAAAATATCTTGGTGTGACTATAACTAAACAAGTGAAAGTTATATATGATAAGAATTTCAAGTCTCTGAAGAAAAAAAAATGAAGAAGACCTCAGAAGATGGAAAGATCTTCCAGGTTCACGGATAGGCAGGACTAACATAATAAAAATGACCACCTTACCAAAGGCAATCTATAGATTCAATGCAGTCTCCATCAAAATTCCAACTCAATTATTCTGAGAGATAGAAAGAGAAATTCTCAAATTCATCTGGAATAACAGAAAAGCCAGGCTAGAAAAAAATTGTTCTCAACAATAAGAGAACCTCCTGGGGAATCACAATTGCTGACATCAAATGGATGGACCTAGAGGGCATAATCCTGAGTGAGGTAACCCTATCACAAAAGAACTCACATGATATGTACTCACTGATAAGTGGATATTAGCCCAGAAACTTAGAATACCCAAGATACAATATAAAATTTGCAAAACACATGAAACTCAAGAAGACCAAAGACCAAAGTGTGGACACTTTGCCCCTTCTTAGAATTGGGGACAAAACACCCATAGAAGGAGTTACAGAGACAAAATTTGGAGCTGAGAGGCCCATTGGTCTTGCAAACTTTATATGCCTCAGTACAGGGGAATGCCAGGGCCAAGAAGTGGGAGTGGGGAGGGGAGGGTATGGGGGAGGGAAAAGGGGCACAGGATCAGTTGTGGGAGGAGATGGGGGAGAAGTTCAGAGGGTTAGGAAATTGAATGAAGGTGTATAACAGTGGGTGATGGGGAATGGGGGATAGCCACTAAAAGTCCCAGATGCCAGGGAAGCAAGAGATTCTCAGGACCCAACAGGGGATGACATTAACTGAAATACCCAACAATGGAGAGATAGAATCTTTAGAGACCATATCCACTGGTTAGGCACTGCCTTCTGTTGATATACCGGGCCATCCACACATCTCAAAAATATTAACCTAGAATTTCTCCTGTCTAAAGGAAATGCAGGGACAAAGAGTGGAGCAGAGACTGAAGGAAAGGCCATCCAGAGACTGATTCATCCCATCTGCAGACACCAAACCCAGACGTTATTGGTGATGCCAAGAAGCGCTTGCTGACAGGACTGGTATAGCTGTCCTCCAAGAGGCTCTGCCAGAGTCTTACCAATACATTTGATGACTCTAGCAGCCAACCATCTGACTGAGCACAGGGACCCCAATGATCAGTTAGGGGAAGGACTGCAGGAGATTAAGGGGTTTGCAACCCCATAGGAAGAACAATAAGATCAATTAACAAGACTACTATGGCCCCCCCCCACACACACACACACACACAACACACCCAAAGAGCTCCCAGCAACTAAACCACCCACCAAAGAGTAAACATGAAGGGACCCACGGCTCCAGTTGCATATGTACCAGAGGATTGTCTTATCTGGCATCAATGGGAGAGGAGGCCCTTAGTCCTATGGAGCCTGATGTCCCAGTGTAGAGGAATGTTAAGGTAGTGAGACAGGAGTGGGTGAGTGGGTGGGTTGGAGCGCACCCTTAAAGAAGAAGGGGGGAGGTGGGAAGGGAAGCAGCACTTGGGGAGGAGAAAATGGGAAGGAGGATACCATTTGAAATGTAAATAAATAAAATAATCAATAAAAATAAAGTTGCCATGGTCATGGTGTCTCTTCACAGCAATAGAAACTAACCCTAACACATTACCTATATTGATACAAAGTGCATATTTGAAGACATCTATCAGGCATAAAAATTAAGATTGCAAAATAATTAGATCACCAGAATATCACTCCAGAATTGCCTCACCAATATTAAAAAATCTCAGTCAAAATTCAAACCATAGTCATCTACCTCAGAATCACTCGGGTGTGATGTTTACATGAGGAATCCCAGGAGTATAAAGGCTCCCTGTCCCCACATAGCTAATCTCTAGAACATATTTAGTGTGGTTATAACAGTTTCAACAGTTTGTGGTTTGTTGATATTATTTCGTTGTTCTGAAAATACATGTTTAACACTGTGGAAAGAAAAAAAAAACACTTCTCAGAAAACAGAAAACATTAGGAACAAGTTCTTTTGTTATTTTTTCTAGTTCCAATATTGTATTTATTTAAATTGAAGTTTAAGAAATTATTTCAGAAAGAGCCAGCAGGCTTGAAAGAATCATGCTGAAGCCAGAAGAGTTGTTGAAAATTTTTAACAAATCTATTTGAATTATTATGGTTTAAAATTAATCTCTCTCTCTCTCTCTCTCTCTCTCTCTCTCTCTCTCTCGTGTGTGTGCATGTGTGTGTATTTGGTTTCTTTGTGATCTTTCCAGTAGAATACTCTTCCATCAATATGTTTTTTATTATTTATACTGAAAAGTTTGGAGATGATACAATTCCATGTTCTTTTCCATTGATCTGGCAATATCAGTTTATAACATTACTTTCTAAAATGTAACTGGGTAGTGTTTTAAGAAGATACATTATCAAAATATAGCTAAAATTGTTTATTTGTGATGATTTTATTGAGAAATAATGTATGAGATAAAACCAAAATGTCTTCAATATCTATAAGTAGCTACGTATGCAATAGAAGGAAGAGTGAGTTCCTTTAAATCAATGCTTGATGCTTTGAGCTTTGTGGTGACCTGTTTAAGAAAACTAACAACAAAAGAAATGAAGAACCTAGAAATGACTGCATTCTTTGGATAATTTTATGATATTATAACAACAATCATTAATAATAACAACAACAACAACAAACTCAAGTGAAACCATTAGGGATTATCTCTTGTTTCTGAAAATAATGAAGAATACAGATTGTCTACATCCTCTGACAAAAATTTGCACAATCTGCATCTGGAAGCAAAGATAGCTGATATCCTGTCCTGCCCTCAAATGTAGGTAGAACCAGATAACTAGTTAGTTCTCCCCAATTAAGTACTAACAGGTGTGATGTATTTTAAGTTCTACTTGGAGTGACTAAGAAATGTGAAGGCTTTCCCCACATGCTCACCATGTTTTAGAGCCTAGATGCACAGAAAACAGTCATAGCTGTAAAGGATGCCCTTAGGACAGACAGGCCTGAATCCTGGGAGAGTGCTTGGCTCAGACCTTCTACTAACTCACACTGTGTGATGAAACAAACTACATGTTTTTCTAAAAAAGCAGGATGCTTAGAATTAAAGGGAAAACTTTAGCATACCCGGAATTATGTATGAATAACAACAACAACAAAAAAGGTTGGTCTATTCATCTATGTTCTATAATGGTATAGAACTACAGTTGAAAACACTATAAATACAATATTACTACCAACAACTATATGTAAATAGTTACAGAGAATTAAGAGTTTTGATTGTCTGTGCTTTGGAAATGAAGTTGGAAAGAAAAGTGATAATTCTTTTGCACTGGAATTTTGTGAGTTGTGACCCTTGTTTCAGGTTCACAGAAACTTAACTTTCAACTGTTCTAATATTTGCATTAATTAATATAGAGTGATTTTTTTCAGGGAATATAAAAATAAAAAATTATGAACAATAAATAAGATAAAATGTAAACAATTTTTAAAAGATGTAAAAAAACCAAATCTTGACCTTGCACATATTGCGCTGTCCTTATGGGCTCTGGTTTAGTCGGCTTAGCTATTTTAAAGATGATACTGCTCCAGCCACAGCAGTGCTTTAGAATTTAGCTGGGTCACAGGGACTTTCTCAGCACTCCGATCTAATTTGCACTTCTGCTATAATAAAAGCCATAAATATATTGCTACTGTCTAGACATTTTATCTGAAACAAGTGTCCTTTGTAGTCTCAAAGGACTTTTCCATTTTATTTCCAGTAAATCAAAGTATGAGAAGAGCTTCAGTTCTGATTAAGACATACCCTTCACAGTCCAGTGATTGCCAACTGTGGCAAGCCATTGACAGTTCATTTGCATATAACTGATGACTTCCATCAGGTAGTTGGCTCCAAAACACAATGGACATTTAGAGCACATCCAATATTTCTTCTTCTTTGATGAGCACCAAGTGCCAATTTTTATATACAATCTGACTATTGAAAAGTGAAGGCTTCTCTCCCTGACCTTACACTGTCTTCCACAGTTTGAAGTGACATATTGCCAGTGGACTTAATGTAGGCCCACACTTCTGAAAGACATTCAGTAGCCCTACTGTAGTTTGTTGAAAACCAATGATAGTCTAAAGAAGGAGACAGCGATAATAGTGATCACTTTTTAAAGTACGTTTATATTCTATCCCCAATGTTATATTCATAACTAAATTTCATTTTATTTTTATAAAGCACCTTTGACATGATTTTATATTAATTACTTCTTATGGATAGGATTGCCATTCATTTACTAAAATGATTATATAACACTTATTGGGCGATCTTATTTTTCAGTTCCATAAGAAACTTTGATTATAACTACATAATATCTTTCTCCCAATATTTAGCAGTAGCAGTGGTACAAATACAACCAATTTGTTATCTATTAATCCAATAACCAGAATTAAGGTTTCCTGCCATACTGAGACCTAAGTCATGTTTACATTTTCTTTTATGTTTGATTTCTGTTTTCAGTACATGGATAACAAAAAAAATTTCTCATTAAAGCAAATTTTATTGCAACCACTAGTAAGGAGATTATGTTTAATTTCATTTCATACATAAGTTATATTTTAGTCAGTCATCAGTCTTTTTTTCCCTGTTGAATGTAAGAGCTAAACTTTTCTAGTTAGACTGCCTCATGGCTTCTAGGTCACCTTGGCTCTAGTTTTAGTGAGGGATAGACTTGCACAGTTTGTCTCCATGATTTCCATGCGTATCTCACAGTAAACTACCTAAAAAAGTGGCCCGAGAGAGCAAGGGGGTTAGAGAAGCAGTAGATCAATGCTAAGCATGTTGAGAGTGCAGAGTGCTTGTCGTGGGTTGTCACTCAGATTGTGTCTGTGCTGCACACAGACTCTGCTCATCTAAACCTTCATCCACCCTCATTCTTTAACCCCGTCAATGAAATAGTGTGACTCTAAGAACAGATATATGGATAAAACTAAACTCAGATTCTTAAGGAACTGATGGTGTAGCCACTGCATTTTAAATTCTTGAAGCACAAAGACCAAGTAAACTCATGTATAGAGCATGTTGAAGATCTACTCTTTCCTTTAAAATGAGTAATGCACTCAAGGAAAGAAAACCAAATAAAGAAAAAATGATCCGTGACTCAGAAACAATTCAAAGAGACTTAACTGATGAAACACATGCTGACAAACTTTTGAAATGTTTTATTTCAGTGAAATATCACAGTGATAGAATTTTTAAAGAATAAAAATGAACTAAAATTTTAAGATATCAGAAAAGAGAATTTTGAAACTAAGAATTTTAAAGCTTGTAACCTTTATTAGCAGTGGCGCACAATAGACTTCAGTCCAATGAGAAACAATAAGTGACACTGCACAGCTTTGTGTCATGATTAGCAGATGTTTAATGAGGAAGATAAAGACCGCTCATCCAAACTTACTTATCAATGATGAACTAACTTGTCAACATCCAAAGATTTCACCCTTTATCCTGTCAATAGCAAATCATTCTGTGTTCATTACTAATATGCATTTCTGAGGAGATAAGTTCAACTATTTAATGGAGCACTGTGCTGAAAAATTTATTCCAGTTCTCATGTTTTATAAAATTGTCTCATTTTTCTTTCTCTTATGGATCGAGCCACCAACTTGCCAACAGTCCGGATGTTAGCTCTCTTGAGTATTGGATGTCCATTCACTACAATACAAAAGAGGGATTACATTAATAATATCCAATCATTTCATACAATGGAAATACAATATGGCTTTTTAAAATCCTAATATATTATATGAAATTAATTTTGGTTGTGCTGCAACATGCCATAAAATGGGAACATTTTTTCCCATTTCTATTGTATTACTTTTTAGATCTTGTCAATTGACACTCCAAAGTCATTGTTGGACTGAAGAGTTGAGAGAAAGTGCTGGAGAGAGGAGTCAATTGTTAAGAGCATTGCTGCTCTTCCAGAGGATCACAATTCATTTCCCAGCACTGAAATCAGGTGACTCCCCATGGGTGGTAACTTCAGCTCTCAGGAAACCACTACCCTCCTCTGGCCTCTCTAGAGCCTCTATATATGTCATGCAAGATATATTCACACATATAGACATAAATATAAATAAAATTAAATCTTTTAATAAGAGTTGAGAGAAATCATATCAGGAAATAAATTTCATTGACATATTGAATACTTGAAATAAATGAGATATAGTCTATTCAATCACAAGAACAAATATATTAAAACTGATAGTATAACATTAATGCAGATACTTAATATAAGTCACTACTGTTAGTGTACCTGTATTTGGCTCATGTTTATCTGTACAGTTGTTCTGAAAGTTATGGGTCATATATTTACCAAAGCCACCATTATACATAGCAAGAATTCACAAATAGGCCTATGTAGCCTAATAACTCAGGTACTATAGCTATTGTTAAACAAAAACATAAACTGCCAGAAAACTATTAGTTTTGTGGTCATTTTATGTTGCATACAGACTATGAACAACTTGCCATACTGTTGTGTTCATGTAGACTAACACTGACATTAGCCAAAGACCAAGCCTTATATAAGCAAAACTAAATTAAACAGTGACAGTAAAGTATCTGAACAGGCATAGCTATAAAAATAGACAAGTAGACCACGGGTGTATGGAAATATATCATTCCTCCTTTATGTAGAAATAGCTAGTAACAAAAAGTCTAAAAAGGCTAAAGGAGGTATATGCTGATGAAGGTGTGGATAAAGAAAAGTTTGAACTCATTGTGCAAACTAGAACAACTGCTAATATCATTTTAAAGATATTAAAAACAAAACTATCTACCTTAGGATGCAGCAATCCCTCTTCTATGCACACAATCAATGATGTGAGTGGAATTTACCACATTATTAGAAGAATATCTGCAGCTTCATATTCACTCACTGCAGCACTATTCAGTACTATTAATAATGATAAGATAGAAGTACAAGTGTCTACCCAGCACACAGAGCAAAGTCAATACATTGAAATGTTAAATCTTTGACAAGGAGACCCTGATATTTGTCATGTAATGCTATAACAAACCAGAAGTTGGAGGACACTGTACTACATAAAATAATTTTACTTATGTGTAGATTTTTTTAAACTTCAAATAGAGCGAGATAGAAAGTAATTCTGGACCCAAAGAGTGTGAATATGGGGAATAGGAGGGTACAGCTCACTGCTTAAGAACAGCAGAAATGAAGGATGAAGACGTGTGGGGAGATAATGTACAGCATGAGAGTAGTAATTAATAAAATTGCACCACACATTGGATTCCTGCCAAATGAATAGATTTTAGCTGCTTTTGTCAAAAACAAAAAGCAACTGAAAATGGATAGGTCTATGATATGATGGGCATTTTAATTTGCTTGGTCAGAGTTACCACTTTACTGTCCACATATACCCCACATAATTATGTTGTGTACCTTAAACATGCATAATAAAATCTATTCTACAAATACACAAGTTAGAATATATTAGGATAGTTTATAAAATAATAAGGCTTAGTAATTACCCCCCACCATGTTTGTATGAAAACTATACCCATTAGGGTCCTAATCTGATGCACTTACCTGAGAGGGCCATGTATTATAGATGCAATCTTAATTATAAAATATTTCTTACTGTAAACTTTTAACAATATGCAACGTCAAATATACATCTCATCATGTGAACAAGGGACATTGCATTTCTTACTTGATATTTCTATAAATTAAACAATGTCTATAAAACCTATTAATTAAAAGAAAATATGACTCATATTTAGCAAGTATTCAAAACACAGTTTAAGCATTATTGTCTATACTATGATATTATTATATAGACCTTTATAAGAAATTTCACTGACAGTTGGTTATAGGCTGTTCATAAACATTTAAATTAAATAAAGCACCATTTCCCTGTAGTAAATATACAAACATAAGTACATATGACATAGTTTTAATCTTCCAAAGTAATTATTTTTGACCTTCATCTATGTCGTATGGCTGAAGAGATTCACAAAATAATCTTTTTGATTAAAAACAGTCAAATTCTAGGTTTCTGTCTATACCCAGAGCTGATCCTGTGCCATATTGCTTCATACCCACATACCTTCAGAAGAAAGCTGGTCTCCCAGGAGTGCCAACACACCTGTGAACACAGGAAAGACCACCACTTCTGCTGGAATTACTGGCCCAAGAAGGACCCGCCAGTGCCATCAGAACACAGGAGCCAAGGAACAGCAGGGAACAGGATCCCTCTGGTTTCCATCTCCACCCCAGAGCTGACCCTATGCCACAGCTCTCCATACCCAAATGATTTCCTAAAAGAACTGGTCTCCCAGGAGTACTGACACACAGGCTTGCCAGAGAAATAAGCCACAGTCAGAGACAGCAAGACCAGCTAACACCAAAGATAACTAGATGGCAAGAGACAAGGGCAAGAACATAAGCAACAGAAACCAAAGCTACTTAGCATCATGAGAAACCAGTTCTCCCACCACAGAAATCCCTGGATATCACAACACACCAGAAAAGCAAGACTGATTTAAAGTCACATCTCATGATGATGATAGGGAACTTTAAGAAGAACATTAATAACTCCCTTAAAGAAATACAGAAGAACACTAGTAAACAGTAGAAGCCCTAAAGAGGAAACATAAAAATCCCTTAAAGAATTATAGGAAAACATTAAACAGGTGAAAGAATTGAACAAAACCTTTCAGGATCTAAATATGGATACAGAAACAATAAAGAAATCACAAAGAGGGATACCACTGGAGATAGAAAACCTAAGAAACAGATCAGGAGTCATAGATGCAAACATCACTAACAGAATACAAGAGATAGAAGAGAGAATCTCAGGTGCAGAAGATAACATAAAAAACATTGGCAAGAGAGTTAAAGAAAATGCAAAATGCAAAAAGCTACTAATCCAAAACATCCACCAGAGCACAATGACAAGACCAACCCAAGGATAATAGGTGTAGAAGAGAGTGAAAATTCCCAACTTAAAGGGACAGTACTATCTTCAACAAAATTATACAAGAAAACTTCCCTAACCTAAAGAAAGAGATCCCCATAAACATACAAGAGGCCAAACGCACAAAACAAAGAGTATTAAAAGCAGTAAGGGAAAAAGGTCAAGTAACATATAAAGGCAGGCCTATCAGGATTACACCAGACTTCTCACTAGAGAGCATGAAAGCTAGAAGATCTTGGGCAAGTGTTATACAGACCCTAATAGAACAAATGCCAGCCGAGGCTACTAGACCCAACAAAACTCTCAATTACCATAGATGGAGAAACCAACGTATTCCATGAGAAAACAAATTTACACAATATTTTTCTACAAATACAGCCCTACAAAGGGTAGATGGAAAATGCAAACACAAGGAGGAAAACTATACTGTAGAGAAAGCAAGAAAGTAATCTTCTATCAACAAACCCAAAAGAAGGTAGCCAGGCAAACATAAAAATAACATCAAAAATAACAGGAAGCAACAATCACTATTCCTTAATATCTCTTAACATCAATGAACTCAATCCCCCCCCCCAAAAAAAGATATAGAAAAACAGACTGGCTACATAAACAGGACCCAACATTTTGCTTCATATAGGAAATGCACTTCAGTGTCAAAGACAGACACTACCTCAGAGTAAAGGGCTGGAAAACAATTTTCCAAGCAAATGATCCCAGGCAACAAGCTGGAGTAGCCATTCTAATATCAAATAAAATCAACTTGCAATGAAAAGTTATCAAAAAGGATAAGGAAGGACACTTCATACTCATCAAAGGAAAACTCTACCAAGAACTCTCAATTCTGAACATCTTTGCTCCAAATGCAAAGGTACCCACATTCATAAAAGAAATTTACTAAAGCTCAAAGCACACATCGCACCCCACACAATAATAGTGGGAGAATTCCACAACCCACTCTCATCAATGGACAGATTATGGAATCACAAATTAAACAAAGACATATTTGAAACTGAAAGAAGTTATGGACTAAATGGATTTAACAGATATCTATAGAACATTTCACCCTAAAACAAAAAAATATACCTTCTTCTCAGCACCTCATGGTACCTACTTCAAAACTGACCATATAAGCAATCACAAAATAGGCCTCAATACACACAAGAAGATTAAAATAATCCCATGCATCCTATCAGATCACCATGGACTAAGGCTAGTCTTCAATAGTAACAAAAACAACAGAAAGTCCACACACACATGGAAGCTGAACACTCTACTCAATGATAACTTGGTCAATGAAGAAATAAAGAAATTAAAGACTTTTTAGAATTTAGTGAAAATGAAGGTACAGCGTACCTAAATTTATGGGACACAATGAAAGCAGTGGTAAGAGGAAAACACATAGCCCTGAGTGCCTCCAAAAGGAAACTGGAGAGAGCATACACTACCAGCTTAACAGCACATCTGAAAGCTCTAGAACAAAAAGAAGCAAATATACCCAAGAGGAGTTGACAGCAGGAAATAATCAAACTTAGAGCTGAAATCAACCAAGTGGAAACAAAAAGAACCATACAAAGAATCAACCAAACCAGGAACTGGTTCTTTGAGAAAATCAACAAGATAGATGAACCCTTAGCCAGACTAACCAGAGAGCACAGAGATACTATCTAAATTAACAAAATCAGAAATGAAAAGGGAGATAAAACAACAGAAACTGAGAAAATTTAAAAAATCATCAGATCTTACTACAAAAAGCCTATATTCAACAAAACTGGAAAATCAGGTGAAATGGACAGTTTTCTAGACAGATAACAAGTACCTGTTAAATCAGGATCAGGAAAACCATCTAAACAAGTCACATAACCCCCTAAAGAAGTAGAAGCAGTCATTAAATTCTCCCAAGCAAAAAAAAAAAAAAAAAAAAAAAAAAAAAAAAAAAAAAAAAATCCCAGGAACAGATGTATTTAATACAGAATTCTATATGACCTTCAAAGAATTCTATATGTCCTTCAAAGAAGACCTAATACTAATATTCTTCAAACCATTCCACAAAATAGAAACAGAAGAACTACCCAATTCATTCTATGAAGCCACAGTTATGCTGCATGTTTTCCCTTGCAGATGGAAAGGTTTCTGTCTAGTCAGGGACCTGTCACAATTTCCTTTCACAGAGGATTTCATAAGTTATTTTTTTCTACTTCTATCATGTTTAATGTTCCAAATAGATTTTAAAAGCTGGTTGAGTGCATATTACTTTTAGCTTCAGAAGATATTGTGTATATTTAAGAGGCATTTAACTATTATAAATTATTTTGATGACTTAAAAAAATGTCAATACTGAGATGTTCATTTTAAAATAAATTTTATTTGTTCAATTAAAATAAATAAAAAATTAAAACAGTCACATTTTAAGTAAAATGTTAAGTGCATTTTAATTTTGTTGCTAAGCTGGCAGATAAGGAAGACAGTGAAGTCAATACCAATGTGAAATCAGTAGCATCAGTAGGTGATCGATGGGTAAAGTCAGCATTTCAGCTCAGGTTTTTCTGGGAAACACTGGGTATCTGAATTATGGTCTATGAGGGGAACATGGACAGGCGGTTGGGCACAGGTGAGACCATCCCAGAGGTGACATCTCAGAAGATCATATCATTTGTGAAAACAAACAAACAAACAAAAAAGGTGAGGAGGTGGGATAGGATGGGAAGAGGAGGCTGAGAAAAATGAGGAAAGATAGGAAATGAAAACTTCAAAATCAGAAGACACATTAAAATAATCCCATGCATCCTATCAGATCATTAAAAATAATCCCATGCATCCTATGAGATCGTTTCCTATTACATGGGCAGACAGACCCAACCTCCTAAGCTAAACCCTAGCTGCATGTCCCAGCCCATATCTCTTGTGTGGGCCTCAAATGCCTCATCTTTAAAATCTGCTTGGTTCTAAGAAGAAGTGAAGGAAACAAACTCAACCAAGATAACTGAAATATTATGTCATTGAGCATAATTCATGAAACTCCAGATGCATCATTCTGCTTTCTAAGAAGGAAAAGTTTGTATGGCAGTTTCTACAATACAACATCAGTTTTAAAAAGAGAAAGTAACCAAGGAGATGAAGGGATCTGCAACCCTATAGGTGTAACAACAATATGAACTACCCAGTACTCCCCGGAGCTCATGTCTCTAGCTGCATATATATCAGAAGATGGCCTAGTCGGCCATCAGTGGAAAGAGAGGCCCATTGGTCGTGCAAACTTTATCTGCCTCAGTACAGGGGAACGCCAGGGCCAAGAAGTGGGAGTAAGTGGGTGGGGAAGTGGGTGGGGGAGCGTGTGGGGGACTTTTGGGATAGCATTGGAAATGTAAATGAAATAAATACCTAATAAAAATTTTTTTAAAAGTCATATACATGGCAAAGTGTGAAATGTTAACATCAAAATAAATTGTATGATAAAAATCTAGCTTTATACTTTTCTTTGTATATATATATTCACTAAAATTATTGTGTGAAAAGATGAATACTAATTTTAAATTTTTAGACTAGACCATACAATGGGCATTTCAAATAATTAAGAAATAATCAGAAATCAGATGTTTTGTTTATATTTTAATAAATTAAAAGATTGCAAGTTTTGAAATATTTAAATAGAATAGATGGTATTGAAGTGTATATTATTTTAAGCTATATTCTTAGAAATATGATATTTATTTTCTTTCTCAATAATGAAAAGTTACTCTGCCTTCTGTTTTTTTTAACTATCTACAAATTAGACATTAACAATTCGATCTTCATCATACAAAATCCCTGGCCTGTCCATGGATATATATTATTCTTCAGTATTGACTACTTGATTTTACAACTTTATAAATCTTTATCTAGTGACTTGGAAAGAAGAAAAAACAGCTTGTGTTCTAAAACATATGTGTAGGTTATGTACTATCTATTGGGTCTGAATTTTCAAATTTCGTGGTATGAGATATTTTCTGGGGTCATTGTAGATCTTGGTTTGTTTCCTAGAATAAAGACAATCAGAAAGTAAAAAATTATAATCATGATTTCACATGACTTAGCTAAAAAATGAAATAGTCCCTAATGTTGCAATGTGGTCTGTCCTTTTAGAAGATAATCAGAGGCATTACATAATAAAATCAATATCTAGGACACAAAGATTTTAAAAAGTAGCAAATGTCAAGGTTTTAACTTGTAAGTATCATTGGAATTCAGAAAAACCAGCACTCTGAGCACTGATGGAGCAAATTGTAAAGAGCTATAACAGCAAAACACCGGGAAACCTCTTTGGACAGAAAAATACACTAAATAAGAGAATAGTGATGTGAGTGCTCCACCTCTAGTTCTACACAAAGGCACTTGGTAGTTGGTTCTTATGCACTCTGGATGGTTTCTCTGTATTTTGGATAGTTTCTCTATTCCCACATTCATCTTCTTCTCTTCCCATGTATAGGGACATCTTGAACACTGTATTATGGGAGGAAGGCTTGGGTGGGAAAATAAAAAGAGGCAAAAAACCATTCTCCTACATGATGGCCGAAGAGACAAACATATCAGTGATCCAAATGAAGTGACAATGGTAAAGAGGCAGGAAAGGTGTTTCTTCCTTCACTGGGTTGGCTTTAGTCCACGTGACTCATTGGAACATGACCTTAGTGGGTGAAAGTGACAATGGAGGCACCAACAAAACTTCACCAGGCTCCCTAAGCTTCAACATGACATCACGAGACAAGGGTTGGGGGAGTGAGTACTGAGTACCAAGAACTTGGAGTTCTGTATTGTAGTCTAGAGTGATGCATTCCTGAGCAAGTGTGAACTGAGATGTCTGAGAGAAATCATAACAATCACCAAGGTTATGGAAATGGCTTCCGATAGACCACACACTCACTCCTTCATACACTTACAGACATGTGTGCACTCATGGTTGTGTGGTATTGTGAAATATTAAAACTTCATCTCTCATGTATCATTGCCTCTAGTTCCTACTGCTGCTACTTAGGAGACAATAGTGGCTTCCTAAGGATGACTGAATAGAAATCACATCAGAAATAATAATAAATATTATTGATTAATAATAATAATAAATAATATTTAATAAATATTTCATCTTGAGGATTTAAATGTGCAAAACTGAAAAGCATATAGGCACTTAATAAACCTTAATTCATCTTTTGAAAAAGGGTGAATAATTCTGTGAATCCATACACACACTTCCTTCAAGTAGAAAAATCCAAGAACAAAGACATAGATTTCAAGAGGGAAGTTATAAAAGAGAAAGAAAGAAAAACTTATTTTATAAGCTTTCCACATGGAAGGGTATAGCTTCCTGCTACATGTGTGGCATTTAGGGATCTAGGAAGTGAGATTCTGGAGGACTTGTCACATGGGCCATATGGTGAGAAGATTCTGTGATGACATGAGAACTCTGTCAAAATGAATGGAAATGAGAACTGAAGAACAGACTAATGGAGACCAAAAGAGAACTGTGTTGGCTTTGAGAGTAGCCTAGGCTCCATTCCCCTTGGCTTCTTGGCCTTGGGAAAGAAAAAGGAAGACCGCAATGATATGAAGTGTGTGCATATTATTAGAATGGTCAAGGACTTGGGAAGTTTGGTTACAGACTTCTTAGAAAAGCCAGACCCGGGGATATATCCAGCCAGGCTCTTCAGTCTTACAAAACAAACTGATCTCCACCTGGTTAAAGGAAATAGAATGTGACTGTGAAATCTCAGGAGGGATTCTGGGCATTCTGAAAGGACTAGCTGACCAGAACTGACTCAAGTTAAAAAAAAAAAAAAAAGTGAAAACAGGTGGAAGCCCTCAACTCCAGGGATCTTTGCAGATATCACAATGATGTCACTGAAAGGCTGCATGATCCAAGTAACATAGGTTACAGTATAGAGTAGGTTAGCACCAGGAATGCCAGAACTATGAACCACTCAATAGATGAGAGGAAATGAGGGGGCAGGCCTCCTATGAAGGGCTCTCAACAAAGAAGGCAGAATAATGTGTTAGTAACAGGAACAATATACAAGCACAAAAGCTGATGAAATGGTGAGATAAAGAGGAAGACCAATTACCAACAAGACAATGTGCTATTCATTCACTCCCTTTTCATACTTAAGACATGAAAATTACTTCCATAGTGAAAAAAATCCAAGGATATGGACAGAAAGACACTACAGAGGAGTCTGGAGGAAAACTGGAGACAGAGGTAAAATATGGACAGATAAGATTGTAGATACATTTAAAGATGGGGAGAGAGGGGAGAATGAGAGAGGGGAGGGAGAGAAAAGGGGGAATTTACTAACTGACTTTTTTGGCAAAGCAGATCCCGACCCAGATCTTAGCTTGTAAATATCATTTACAATAAAATGGTCCTTGGAGAAATAGACCCTGGAAGGTTAACACCAAATGAGCCTGCAGACAGGGGTAGTGCCAGAAAGTAAGGAAAAGGTCAAGTTCCAGAAGGAAAGCATGTCAAGAAGATGCAGGAGCAGAGCTTTAAAAAATACCTAAGTAAATACAACTAATGTGTAATGATATTAATAAAAGATAATAAAATGAGATCATTGCACAATATTTCTTTTTATTTATTTTTAATTAGGTATTTTCTTCATTTACATTTCAAATGCTATCCCAAAAGTCCCCCAGACCCCTCCCCCATTCCCCTTCCCACCCACTCCCACTTCTTGGCCCTGGCGTTCCCCTGTTTTGGGCATAAGAAGTTTGCTAGGCCAAGGGGCCTCTTTTCCCAGTGATTGCCAACTTCTGATACATACGCAGCTAGAGACATGAGCTCAGGAGGTCCTGGTTAGTTCATGTTGTTGTTCCACCTATAGGGTTGCTGACCCCTTTTAGCTCCTTGGGTACTTTCTCTAGGTCCTCCATTGGGAGCCCTGTGTTCCATCCAATAGCTGACTGTGAGCATCCACTTCTGTGTTTGCCAGGCCCTGGCATACCTCACAAGAGACAGCTATATCAGGGTCCTTTCAGCAAAATCTTGCTGGTATATGCAATGGTGTCAGCGTTTGGAGGCTGATTGTGGGATGGATTCCTGGGTATGGCAGTCTCTAGATGGTCTATCCTTTCATCTCAGCTCCAAACTTTGTCTCTGTAACTCCTTCCATGGTGTTTTTTTCAAATCAAATATTAATGATTCATGTTATATTTCAATGAAGATTGTATAAAGCTTCCTCTATCTTCTCATTTATTCTTTCTTCTGACTATCTCTCCTGCTCCTGTGGTAAATATATAGCTCTCTAGAATGAGGTTCACACTTAGTGCTTCTTATTTTTTATTTAGACTGGTTAAATCTTATCAATTACTTTCCATAGAAACTGGTAATATCATATTGTTGATTAAATATGTTGGTATAATAAACAGAAATATGGTATTCATACATTCCTAGAGCAGTAGGCCACTGTCTTAGTATATCTTTTAATAGAAACCTGATTCTAGATTTTAACTTTTCTCCACTCAATGCTTTTTACTATTAAGGCAAAGGATTTCTAAGCAATTCCAGGTTGGTAAAACCTTCCTTGGATTCTTCCGGTCTAATTATCAGAAATATCCTCTCTGAGAGCTCTCAGGCAAGGTCTATCTAAGCAGGCACTTCCATTAACTGGAACTTGCTCTGTCATGGTTGAGTAGGGAAGCTCTGAGCAAGGACAAGAGAGGCGAGAATACAAGAACAGCTTCAAAGTCCCCAATTTCAAATTTTTCAGAATACTTCTTCTTTTGAAGCTTAAAGAGGATGAAAAGAAAATATAAGGCAAAAACAGTGAAGACTTCAGAATCAGTCGAAAGGATCAATCTTACTGAGCTCAATTCATATGATGTTTCAAATCAATTCACCCATTGATGATCACTAAAGTTGATACATGCAAAACAAGTATACAATAATCTACTCTGATTAGTTTTCAAGACACAGACCAACCTAAATCCAAGGCATTCAAACTTCTGTCCTATTAATCCCTTTTAGATAAGTTAGTTAGGTATATGTATTTGTATAAAAGCTTCCAGCTCAATCTCCCAGTTGTCACTGTCACATTTTTCCATTTTATAAGAATATTGAATGTGAGACTCAATCTGGCAAAGTAGGTCAATTTTTTTTCTTTCAAACTTTGAAGTTAATCAATAAAAATTTCCAAGTAAGCATCTTCATTGACAGAAAACTTGGAAAGGTATGTTCATAGGATAAACACTATACTCACAGTTATAAATTATTCCTACATATTATTCTGTTGACACATGCAAGCTAATAAGGGTCCAGTTCCTACCACTACAATGCTCTGCAGTCTTGACTCTTATCCCATGCCTGAAAAAAGTAAGTAAAAGTAACATTAACTCTTCCTACAACGCTCTGACACGTTGGGAGCAAAACATAAAACCAAGATGGACATAAAAGGTCCAGGCTGGCTCTGAGTGAGGTTGGTCTAGACTGGAGAATCTGTGCATCATTACCAGTAAGTAGTTACCTTCCAGAGGCAGAAGCATAGCTTAGGTGCTTCTCAGTCCCAAGCACCTTCCTGCTTCTCAATCTTTATAGTTTGACTTCTGACAAGCAAAGGTTAGCAATCAGAGTGAAAATCAGTCCCTTTTCTTCCTTTCTCAGAATGCACAGAACTGAATGGACCAACCACAGCAAAAGTCTATTGGTGAATAACTCCATCTTGAAACACTATCTAGAACTGTGCTCACATTTTCAGCTCAGCTCTGAGTCTAATATTGACAGCTAGGATCTTGTGCTTCTAAGAGTAGCTATTCCTAGAGTTTTAGCAGCATATTCCACTCCTATAGATAAGTCTGATGAATTACTCAGGCCTTTGTCTACAATTGACATATTTTAATATTCTTAGAAACCCAAATTTATTTGACTTGGACATTATCTAAACAAAGGATTTTATGCCTTTCAGTGTGAGTTCAAAGATGTTTATTTAGTTATTTAAATATTATTTTGTGGGGATTTGGGCTATACACAGACAGTCTGGTCTCCAGTAGAGCTGAGGTCTGAACCCCAGAGTAGTGACAATTCAACTACATGGCATGATAGGCATTCCTTCATGTCTCCTGGAACTCTGGCTCCTGACAAAGTTGCTACCCCCATAGACCCCACAGGAGAAGTGTGGTTAGCAGTCACTTAGACAATGTTCCAAGCTTCTGACCTTCAAGCTAGACTCTGCCCCAGTTACCTAACAACACCATAAATAACAGCCCACCATAAGAGGGGTTGCTTGTCCCCACCTCACTCTCTTACTCCCCTTACTCTCCCCTCGCTCTCTCCTCTTACTCTCTCCTCTCACTCTCTTACTCTCTCTCCCTCTTACTCTCTCTTTCTTACTCTCTAGCCTTTCTTCTCTCTCTCCTTTTTTCCTACTCTCCTCTTGGCCATGGCCAGTCTCTCTCTCTTTTACCTTCTCTCTTTCCCCCTGCTTTTCTATAATAAAGCTCTAAAGCCATAGACTGTCTTTGTTCATCAAGGCCTGCTGCCCTTGGACGATGGGATAGGCTTTCTCCTAAGGAGCCATTTCTAATCTCCATCAGAAGGCCTTCCTGTGCTCCATCCATGGACCAGACTAAGGACTCTCTCCTGTGTGGGAACCTCTCCCCCAGTGCCCTCTCTCCCATAAGCCCAGGGCTGAGGTTGTTGCCCTGGGAGCCCCATGGTTGGGATCAGCCCCTTGTCCAAGCACTGTTGAGTTGGGTCAGTGGCTTAGATACCCACCTGGGGCGAGTGGAAAGCGACTGACAGCCCTCCCACATCTGCCTGCCTAGAGCATAGGAGGAACTCTGGCTGGACGTGGGCTATCCTCCTTTTCCCCCTCCTTCCCCTGTACCCCTTTAGTTCCCACAGTATTTGTTCAGATTTATTCAGTTTAGTAGATGTATTATACTTTGGTGTTGTACAAGTTTGCTTCTTTTTCCTGGAATAGTTTGTCTTGAACAGAACATTTTGAATAAAAGTACAAATTATTTCAAAATTGAGGGTGCACTGTAACTTAGCATCATGACATGACTCAGAGAGCCATCAAACTCAGTGACATTGATGCTCCTTTTGGTAGTAAGTATTGATTACTTGACATCATCTAGAATAACATGGGAAGGGTGTCTCAGTGAGGATTTGTCTAGATTATCTTGGCCAATGAGCAAGCCTATAAGGATTTTCTTAATATGGCTGGCTATGTGAGGTGGGCAGGTCTATCATGAAGCATATTGTACCATTTCATTGCCCAGGCTGGGAAAGAATAAAGGAGGACAAAAACTCAGTGTCACATGGACATAAATTCATTCCCCTTGCTTCCCTTCCTTTCTACACTGTGGATACAACATGACCACCTGTCCCAAGATCCTGCCACTCTAACCTGGAACTGTGAGCTATAAAAAGAAATAGGCTTTATCTACTGAGCTGCTTTTGTCTGACTTTGTTGTGCAGTAACAGAAACAAAACTAAGATACCATTCTTTTACCAAGAAAAACAAAGGTAGAACTGTGTTCTTGTCTTAAGAATAGAGGATTTTCCTCAATAAAGTTCTTGCTAACCGAATCCAAGAACACATCAAAACAATCATCCATCCTGACCAAGTAGGTTTCATCCCAGGGATGCAGGGATGGTTCAATATACGGAAATCCATCAACGTAATCCAGTATATAAACAAACTCAAAGACAAAAAGCACATGATCATCTCCTTAGATGCCGAGAAAGCATTTGACAAATCCAACACCCATTCATGATAAAAGTCTTGGAAAGATCAGGAATTCAAGGCCCATACCTAAACATGATAAAAGCAATCTACAGCAAACCAGTAGCCAGCATCAAAGTAAATGGTGAGAAGCTTGAAGCAATCCCACTAAAATCAGGGACTAGAAAATGCTGTCCACTCTCTCCCTACCTATTCAACATTGTACTTGAAGTCCTAGCCAGAGCAATTAGACAAAAAAGGAGATCAAGGGGATACAAATTGGAAAGGAAGAAGTCAAAATATCACTTTTTGCAGATGATATGATAGTATATATAAGTGACCCTAAAAATTCCACCAGAGAACTCCTAAGCCTGATAAACAGCTTCAGTGAAGTAGCTGGATATAAAATTAACTCAAACAAGTCAATGGCCTTTCTCTACACAAAGGACAAACAGGGTGAGAAAGAAATTAGGGAAACAACACCCTTCTTAATAGCCACAAATAAGATGAAATACCTAGGCGTGACTCTAACTAAGGAAGTGAAAGATCTGTATGACAAGAACTTCATGTCTCTGAAGAAAGAAATTAAAGAAGATCTCAGAAGATAGAAAGATCTCCCATGCTCATGGATCGGCAGGATCAATATAGTAAAAATGGCTATCTTGCCAAAAGCAATCTACAGATTCAATACAATCCCCATCAAAATTCCAACTCAATTCTTCAACGAATTAGAAAGGGCAATCAGCAGATTCATCTGGAATAACAAAAAAACTAGGATAGCAAAAACTCTTCTCAAGGATAAAAGAACCTCTGGTGGAATCACCATGCCCGACCTAAAGCTGTACTACAGAGCAATTGTGATAAAAACTGCATGGTACTTGTATATCGACAGACAAATAAACCAATAGAACAGAATTGAAGACCCAGATATGAACCAACACACCTATGGTCACTTGATCTTTGACAAGGGAGCTAAAACCATCCAGTGGAAAAAAGACAGCATTTTCAACAAATGGTGCTGGCACAACTGGCTGTTATCATGTAGAAGATTGCAAATTGATCCATTACTATCTCCTTGTACTAAGGTTAAATCTAAGTGGATTAAGGAACTCCACATAAAACCAGAAACACTGACTTATAGAGGAGAAAGTGGGGAAAAGCCTCGAAGATATGGGTACAGGGGAAAAATTCCTGAATAGAACAGCAATGGCTTGTGTTGTAAGATCTAGAATCGGGAAATGGGACCTCATAAAATTGCAAAGCTTCTGCAAGGCAAAAGACACTGTCATTAAGACAAAAAGACCACCAACAGATTGGGAAAGGATCTTTACCTATCGCAAATCGGACAGGGGACTAATATCTAATATATATAAAGAACTCAAGAAGGTAGACTCCATAAAATCAAATAACTCCATTAAAAATTGGGGCTCAGATCTGAACAAAGATTTCTCACCCGAGGAATACCGAATGGCAGAGAAGCACCTGAAAAAATGTTCAACATCCTTAACCATCAGGGAAATGCAAATCAAAACAACCCTGAGATTCCACCTCACACCAGTCAGAATGGCTAAGATCAAAAATTCAGGTGACAGTAGATGCTGGCAAGGATGTGGAGAAAGAGGAACACTCCTCCATTGTTGGTGGGATTGCAAGCTCATACAACCACTCTGGAAATCAGTCTGGCGGTTCCTCAGAAAATTGGACATAGTACTACCGGAAGATCCAGCAATACCTCTTCTGGACATATATCCAGAAGATGCCCCAACCGGTAAGAAGGACACATGCTCCACTATGTTCATATCAACCTTATTTATAATAGCCAGAAGCTGGAAAGAACCCAGATGCCCCTCAACAGAGGAATGGATACAGAAAATGTGGTACATTTACACAATGGAGTACTACTCAGCTATTAAAAATAATGAATTTATGAAACTCCTAGGCAAATGGATGGGCCTGGAGGGCATCATCCTGAGTGAGGTAACCCAATCACAAAGGAACTCTCACAATATGTACTCACTGATAAGTGGATATTAGCCCAGAAACTTAGGATACCCAAGATATAAGATATAATTTGCTAAACACATTAAACTCAAGAGAATGAAGACCAAAGTGTGGACACTTTGCCCCTTCTTAGAATAGGAAACAAAACACCTATGGAAGGAGTTACAGAGACAAAATTTGGAAGTGTGACGAAAGGATGGACCATCTAGTGATTGCCGTATCCAGAGATCCATCCCATGATCAGCTTCCAAACGCTGACACCATTGCATACACTAGCAAGATTTTGCTGAAAGGACCCAGATATAGCTGTCTCTTGTGAGACTATGCCAGGGCCTAGCAAACACAGAAATGGATGCTCACAGTCAGCTATTGAATGGACCACAGGGCCCCCAATGGAGGAATTAGAGAAAACAACCAAGGAACTAAATGGAACTGCAACCCTATAGGTGGAACAACAATATGAACTAAGCAGTACCCCGGAGCTCTTGTCTCTAGCTGCATATGTATCAAAGGATGGCCTAGTAGGCCATCACTGCAAAGAGAGGCCCATTTGACTTGCAAACTTTATATGCCCCAGTACAGGGGAATGCCAAGGCCAAAAAGGGGGAGTGGGTGGGTAGGGGAGTGGGGGTGTGTGGGTATGGGGGACTTTTGGTATAGCATTGGAAATGTAAATGAGCTAAATACCTAATAAAAAATGGAAAAAAAAAAGAAGAATAGAGGGTTTTGGCACAGGCCAGAGAAGCAGTAGAACAGCTGGGAAAGGGTCTTATGAGCCTATATCTGCACCCAGCAGGTGGGGCTGTTCCACAGCCCTCTGTGTACTGGTCTTGCCAGGAGAGAGCTGGTCTCCCAAGAATGCTGACACAGGCTTATAGACTCACAGGAGGAACAAGCTCCAGCCACAGACAATAAGAACATCTAACACCAGAGTTTACCAGATAGAAAAAGGCAAATGTAAGAATCTTAGAAACAGAAACCAAGACATCATCAGAACCAAGTACTCCCATCACAGCGAGTCCTAGATACCCCAACACACCGGAAAAACAAGATTCAGATTTAAATTCATATCTCATGTTTCTGGTAGAGGACTTTAAGAAGGGCATTGATAATTCCCTTAAAGAAATACAGGATAACACAGATAAACAGGTAGCAGGCCTTAAAAAGGAAACACAAAAATCCCTTTAAGAATTACAGGAAAACAAAATGAAACAGGTGAAGTAATTGAACAAAATTATCCAGGATCTAAAAATGGAAGTAGAAACAATAAAGAAAACCCAAAGAGAGACAACTCTGGAGGTAGAAATCCTAGGAAATAAATCAGGACCCATAGATGCTAGCATCACTAACAGAATACAAGAGATGGAAGAGAGAATCTCAGGTGCAGAGGATTCCATAGAAAACATTGACATAGCAATCAAAGAAAATGCAAAATACAAAAAGAACCTAACTCAAAACATCCAGGAAATCCAGGACACAATGAGAAGACCAAACCTAAGGATAAGAGGTATAGATGAGAATGATGACTTTTAAATTAAAGGGCCAGTAAATATCTTCAACAAAATTATAGAAGGAAAGTTTTCTAACCTAAAGAAAGAGATGTCCATGAACATGCAAGAAACCTACAGAACTCCAAATAAACTGGACCAGAAAAGGAATTGCTCCAGACACATAATAATCAAAACACCAAATGCAAAAAACAAAGAAAGAATATTAAAAGCAGTAAGGGGAAAAAAGTCAAGTAACATATAAAGGCAGACCTATTAGAATTACAGCAGACTTCTCCCCCAGAGACTATGAAACCCAGAAGAGCCTGGACAGATATCATACAGACCCTAAGAAAACACAAATGCAAGCCCAGGCTACTAAACCCAGCAAAACTCTCAATTACTATAGATGGAGAAACCAAAGTGTTCCACGACAAAACCAAATTTACACAATATCTCTACAAAAATCCAGCTCTTCAAAGGATAATACAGAGAAAACTCCAACACAGGGAGGGAACTACACCCTAGAAAAAGCAAGAAAGTAAACTTTAACAAACTTAAAAGAAGATAGCCACATGAACAGAATCCCAACTGTAACAACAAAAATAACAGGAAGCAACAATGTTTTTTTCTTAATATGTCTTAATATCACTGGACTCAATTCCACAATTAAAAGACATTGACTAAAAGACCTATGACCCAACATTTTGCTGCACATAGGAAACCCACCTCAGGCACAAAGACAGACACTACCTCAGAGTAAAAGACTGGAAAATAATTTTTCAAGCAAATGATCCCAAGAAACAAGCTGTAGTAGCCATTCTAATATAGAATAAAATATACTTTCAACCTAAAGTTATCAAAAGAGACAGGAGGAACACTTCATACTCATCAAAGGTAAAATCTGCATAGGTGAACTCTCAATTCTGAACATCTATGTACCAAATGCAACGGCATTCACATTCATTATAGAAACTTTACTAAGGCTCAAAGCACACATTGTGTGATACACAATAATAGTGGGAGATGTCAACATCCCACTCTCATCAATGGTCAGATCATAGACACAGAAACTAAACAGAGACACATTGAAACTAACAGAAGTAATGAAATAAATGGATTTAACAGATATCTATAGAACATTTTATCCTAAAACAAAAGGATATAACTTCTCAGCACCTCATGGTCGGGGGGCAGAGGCAGGCAGATTTCTGAGTTCGAGGCCAGCTTGGTCTACAGAGTGAGTTCCAGGACAGCCAGGGCTACACAGAGAAACCCTGTCTCGAAAAACCAAAATAAATAAATAAGTAAATAAATAAATAAATAAATAAATACATAAATACATAAATACATAAATACATAAATACATAAATACATAAATACATAAATACATAAATACATAAATACATAAATACATAAATGCCTTAATAGATACAAGAAGATTGAAATAATCTCATGCATCCTATCTGATCATCACAGACTAAGGCTGTTCTTCAATAACAGAGTAAATAATAGAAAGCCAACATTGACATTGAAGTAAAACAACACTCTACTCAATGATACCTTGGTCAAGGAAGAAATAAAGAAAGAAATTAAAGACTTTTTAGGGTTTAATGAAAATGAAGCCACAACATACCCAAACTTATGGGACAATGTGAAAGCAGTCCTAAGAGGAAAACTCATAGCTCTGAGTGCCTCCCAAAAGAAACTAGAGAGAGCATATTCTAGCAGCTTGACAGCAAAACTAAAAGCTCTAGAACTAAAGGAAGCAAATTCACCCAACAGAAGTAGACGACAGGAAATAATCAAACTCAGGGCTGAAATCAACTAAGTGGAAACAAAAAGAACTATTCAAAGAATCAACCAAACCAGGAGCTGGTCCTTTGAGAAAATCAACAAGATAGATAAACCCTTAGCCAGACTAACTAGAGGCACAGGGACAGCATCCTAATTAACAAAATCAGAAATAAAAAGGGAGACATAACAACAGAATCTGAGGAAATCCAAAAAATCATCAGATCCTACTACCAAAGCCTATACTCAACAAATCTGGAAAACCTGGATGAAATGGACAAATTTCTAGACAAATTCCAAGTACCAAAGTTAAATCATGATCAGATTAATGATCTAAACAATATCATATCCCCTAAAGAAATAGAAACAGTCATTAATATTCTCCCAACCAAAAAAAGTCCAGGATCAGATGGGTTTAGTGCAGAGTTCTATCAGATGTTCAAAGAAGACCTAATACCAATACTCCTCAAACTATTCCACAAAATAGAAACAAGGTAGTTTACCAAATTTGTTCTATGAAGCCACAATAACTCTGATACCTAAACTACACGAAGACCCAACAAAGAAAGAGAACATCAGACCAATTTCCCTTATGAATATTGATGCAAAAATGCTCAATAAAATTCTCACAAACCGAATCCAAGAACACATCAAAATGATCATCTATCTTGAACAAGTTGGCTTCATTCCAGGGATGAAAGGGTGGTTCAATATAAGGAAATCCATCAACATAATCCACTATATAAACAAACTCAAAGATAAAAACCCTATGATCATCTCATTAGATGCTGAGAAAGCATTTGACAAAATCCAACACCCATTCATGATAAAAGTCTTGGAAAAACCAGGAATTCAAGGCACATACCTAAACATAATAAAAGCAACATAGAGCAAACCAATACCCAACATCAAACTAAATGGAGAGAAACTTGAAGCAATCCCACTAAAATCAGGGACTAGACAGTGCTGCCCACTCTCTCCCTACCTATTCATTACAGTACTTGAAGTCCTAGCCCCAGCAATTAGACAACAAAAGGAGATCAAAGGGATACAAATTGGAAAGAAAGAAATCAAAATATCGCTATTTGCAGATATAATAGTATACGGAAGTGACCCCCAAAATTCTACTAGAGATCTCCTAAACCTGATAAACAACTTCAGTGAAGTAGCTGGATATAAAATTAATTCAATCAAATCAGTGGCCTTCCTCTATACAATGGATAAACAGGCTGAGAAAGAAATTAGGGAAGCAACACCCTTCAAAATAGTCACAAATAATATAAAATACCTACTTGTGACTATAACTAAGAAAGTGAAAGATCTGTATGATAAGAACTTCAAGTCTCTGAAGAAAGCAATTGAAGAAGATCTCAGAAGATGGAAAGATCTCCCATGCTCATGGATTAATATAGTCAAAATGGCTATCCTGCTGAAAGCAGTCTACAAATTCAATGCAATCCCCATCAAAATTCCAATTCAATAATTCACTGAGTTAGAAAGGCAATTTACAAATTCAATCTAGAATAACAAAAAACCTAGGATAGCAAAACCTAGTCTCAACAATAAAAGAACCTCTGATGGAATCACCACCCCTGACCTCAAGCTGTACTAAATTGTGATAAAAAACTGCATTGTACTGGTACAGTGACAGACAGGTAGATCAATGGAATAGAATTGAAGACCCAGAAATGAACTCACTCACCTACGGCCACTTGATCTTTGACCAAGGAGCTAAAACCATCCAGTGGAAAAAAGACAGCATTTTCAACAAAATGCTCAACTGCCTCAACTGGTGGTTAGCATGTAGAAGAATGCGAATTGATCCATTCTTATCTTCTTGTACAAAGCTCAAGTCTAAGTGTATTAAGGAACTTCAAATAAAAGCAGTGACACTGAAACCTATAGAGGAGAAAATGGGGAGGAGCCTGGAACATATAGGCACATGGGAAAAATTCCTGAACAGAAGACCAATCAATGGCTTGTACTAGAAAATCAAAAATTGACAAATGGGATCTCATAAAATTGCAAGGCTTCTGTAAGGCAAAGGACACTGTCAATAGGGCAATACGGCAACCAACAGATTGGGAAAAGGTCTTTACCAACCCTAAATGCAATAGGGGGCTAATATTATATATATATATATATATATATATATATATATATATATATATATATAATATTATATATATATGTGTGTGTGTGTATGTATGTGTATATATATATATATATATATATATATATATAGAGAGAGAGAGAGAGTATATATATATATGTGTGTGTGTATATATATATATATATATATATATATATATATATATATATATAGAGAGAGAGAGAGAGAGAGAGAGAGAACTCAAGAAGATGGACTCCAAAAAGCCCTATTAGACAATGGGATACAGAGCTACACAAAGAATTCTCCACCGAGGAATACTGAATGGCTGAGAAGCACCTAAAAAACTGTTCAACATCCTTAATCACCAGGGAAATGCAAATCAAAACAACCATGAGATTCCACCTCACACCAGTCAGAATGGCTAAGATAAAAAACTCAGGTGACAGCAGATGCTGGTGAGGATGTGGAGAAAGAGGAACACTCCTCCATTGCTGGTTTTATTGCAAACTGGTACGATCACTCTGAAAATCAGTTTGGTGGTTCCTCAGAAAATTGGACATAGTTCTACTGGAAGATCCAGCAATACCACTCCTGGCCATATACCCAGAAGATGCTCCAGCATGTAATAAGGACACATGCTCCACTATGTTCATCGCAGCGTTCTTTATAATAGCCAGCAGCTGGAAAGAACCCAGATGTACTTCAACAGAGGAATGGATACAGAAAATGTGGTACATTTACACAATGGAGTACTACAGAGCAATTAAAAACAATGAACTTATGAAATTATTAGACAAATGGATGAATCTGGAGATATTATCTTTAGTGAAGTAAGCCAATCACAAAAGAACACACATGATATATACTCTCACTGATAAGCTGATATTAGCCCAGAAGCACTTAATACCCAAGATACAATTCACAGACGACATGAAGCTCAAGAAGGAAAACCAAAGTGTGGATATTTTGATCCTTCTTAGAAGGTAGAACAAAATACCCATGGAAGGAATTATAGTGACAAAGTATGAAGCAGAAACTGAAGTAATGACCATCCATAGAGTGCCCCACCTGGGGATCCATCCCATAAACAACCACCAAAAGCAGACACCATTGTGGATGCCAACAAGTGCTTGCTGACAGGAACCTGATATTGCTGTCTCCTGAGAGGCTCTACCAGTGCCTGACAAATACTGAAGTAGATGCTCACAGTCATCCATTGGAAGTAGCACAAGGTCCCCAATGAAGGAACTAGAGAAAGTACCCAAGGAGCTGAAGGGGTTTGCAGCCCCAGGAGGAGGAAAAACAGTATGAACTAACCAGAGCGCTCCCTGGGACTAAACCACCAACCAAAGAAACCACATGGTGGGACTCATAGGTATAGCTGCATATATAGCAGAGGATGGCCTAGTTGGTTATCAATAGTATGAGAGGCCCTTGATCCTATGAAGGTTCTATGCTCAAGTATAGGGGAATGCCATGTCCAGGAATCAGCAGTGGGTGGTTTGGTGAGCAGGCAGACGGGGAGGGGATAGGGAGTTTTCAGAGGAGAAAGCAGGAAAGGGAATAACATTTGAAATGTAAATAAAGAAAATATCCAATTTTAAAAAAGGAATAGAGGAGTTTCCACACCATAATCACTCAAGTTAATTAGAAAGAGATTCATAGCAGGACATGGTGGCACACACCTTTAATCCCAGCACTTGGGAGGCAGAGGCAGGCAGGTTTCTGAGTTCAAGTCCAGCCTGGTCTACAAAGTGAGTTCCAGGACAGCCAGGGCTATACAGAGAAACCTTGTCTCGAAAAACAAAACAAAACAAAATAAAAAAAAAAGAATGAGATTTATGGCCATAATTCTGACAATGAACCCAAATGTGCATTAGAGATCCAGTTGACGCCTTTTGACATAGCATAAGCTCGTGATGAACAACACTATTTTTTCTCAGTTCTAAGTTAATGATCAACATTATATGTGTGTGTGTGTGTGTGTGTGTGTGTGTGTGTGTGTATGCTAAAAGTTATTTTACAATAATCTTGTTAAGCTCATTTTTTTACATTTATTTAATGCTCTCTTTAAACATTCTCCATTTATTTCTTACTCCCCAGTGCTTTACAATGTGAAGTCCATGAAAACTAACCTTTCCCTCAAGTTCATCTGCCTATTCCCTCTGCTAAAATCCTTTCTTCTCCAAATGCCAAATGTGACATATCCTTTCCTATTCTTCAATGCTATTGAAAATGTAATCACCCTGAAGCCTTCTTAGACATGAGTTTCTGGCATGTCTGACAAAACATTTTTTTCTTTCATGATTAACTTTTTGGCACACATTGGTTTCCTCCTATCTCTTTGAATTCTAAATGGTAAAAATTTCCAACTTTCTAGCCACTCCTGCTTTGATAGTTCCATTGTACACATGTGGAAACTCAGGTTTAGAAGGACAATACATGACAGAACTTAAAACTGACAATCAAACTATTATTGAATATTAGTTATATTTTCAGATAAATATATTTTGACTATTTCAAAGTTTTGTAATATTTCTTTATTTATTGAATTTGCATTGTGTTTTATAACCTAAAATGTGCTATGGATTTTGGAGTTATCAATTTTGAGCATGTTAGGATTTATATGTAAATGAAATAGATGAGGTAGAAGAAAATATAAGTCTACATTGCTCTAGAGTTTGAGTTAGTGACACAGCATTACATGCTTGCTATGAGGACTAACACCAACCCATAGTGCCCAATTTTATGCAGCACTCTACTACTTAGATCTCGTGCCACAATTTCTACATAGATAAAGGGGAAAAATGAGCAGATTTCAATCTATAATTACAATCATTGAAAATATATATTAATATGGTCCTTAAGAAGGTAAATATGGCTTAATAAACAAATATTTAGCTAACTGGACCCTTATGGAAACATCAGAGACTTACACAAGTCTACATAGAGGGTAAACATCCCCTTGGTTTCTTGATACAATAAGTAAATTCTATTATATATATATATATATATATATATATATATATAGGCTTGTGTGTATGTGTGTACAGCTGTTGGTGGTGTATCAGATAATACAAATACACTAAGTTATTCCATAAGTGGGAATAAACTCTAAGATAATAAACATGCAATACCATAACTACATAAATCAGTAATAAAGGGTTATTTATTGTATGTTGATTGTATCATATTTTCATACACATGCAAGTAAAGTAGATTTGTATACATCAGTATCACCAGAAATATGGGTCTTGTGTTATTATGTCATTAGATTACAGACTTTTTCACACCCTTTATCATCCTATGGAATCATTATTTTATATATGGTCCATCGTGACTGAGAATTCACATGGTACACAACCATATATGCAGTTCAAGCATACTAACTACTTAATTGCTTAATCATTGCATACTATACTGCATTACCTTTCAATAAATATACAGTTTTAAATAACCATAAGTTTTCTCTAAGGGTTAGTCATCTAAGGTAACTATCACAGAGTGACCATAGTGGTAACTTTTTGTTGGACTCTGGGGAGGCCTTTGTGGCATTGTTGGGTTGCTGACTTCTCTAACAGAGTTTGAAATATGATCAGATAGTTAATGATCATGGCTATCATTTTAACAATAATAATCTTTATTAAGACTCATTATGTACCACAAGCTATCTATCATTCTCTCAGAAAAAAATGCTTCTTCCTATTCACAAATGAAGAAGCTGATAGTAACAGGGTTAGCATCTTACTATGTTGAACATTATTTATTTTTTCAGATAAATATTTATTATTTGAAAGTTTGGTTATGTTTATTTTTCTATTCACTTAGTTTGCATTTTGGTTTATAACCTTAAATGTACTATTTGTTACAGACTTGTTGATTGTTATTTGCAAGTTTCAAAATGGTTTAAAATAAGCTACATTCAGAATAAAATGAATAAATGAAATTTCAGACTTGTTTGATAAATATTTGAGCATGCATGTATACATACGTTAAGTATAATCTAAGAATTTTTATAAAGCAATCTCATAATAGAATATAAACCCTGTAGGACAGCGAGGTTATTAACATGTTAGAGTCACTCAGACACTAAGTAGCAGAAAGAAGATATAAATGCAAGTTGGATTTTGGCATAGTGGGTATTTTTCTTTAAGTTTGCTAGTTCCAACTTTAACTTTTGTTCTCTTCTCAACAACCTAACTTCAGTAAAAACCAATATGTAACCAAATTATCACATATTTTTACCAAATTATTTATATTATACTTCTCTGAATTTTTTTAGGAGATGATCTGGGACTGAATGAATAATGTATCAGAGCTCTGACTTCATCAACAGACTAAATCCTTGGGTGAAGCCATAGTTTTGGTGGCATTATTGGGAGGCATAGAGACCAGAGTTGGGTCTGAGTTAGAGGACACAGGTGACTCATCCTCTAAAGGGAGTATCTTTTCCTTGTCTTTTGCTCTCTTTCTCTGCTCTTAGTAGTCATGAGGTTTCCCTTCACTGTTCTAAGTCATTCTTAGAATCCCAAGAATATAGTTCAATTACCCCTGCAACACTGTTTTAAGTGACTTGTTTGTCAAATATCCCCTCAACATTTTAATGTATTCCATCTACGACCAGAAATCGACTGACAATGAATTGGTTGTATACATGTGTCATTGTTTCCTGGTAGAAACTGTAGTTGCTAGTAGCTTTTAGAGATACTGTTGGATATTACTTTTGTTTCTTCATATATTTCAGTTTTCTGTGGTTCCAAAAAGCCATGTTGAAATTTGTGCTGATATTAGGAAGTGGACCATGAAGAGCTGATTAGGTCACCAAGGCACCATCTTCATGAACATGCTAATATCAGGGGAATGAAATGGTTTCCCTCTCCCTTTCTCTTTCTCTTCCTCTCTCCCTCTCTCTTTCTCTCACTCACTCTTCTCTCTTTGCTCTTCTCTTTCTCTCTTCTCTCTTCTCTCCCGTCTCCCCTCTGCTTTCTCCCTTTCCCTCTTTCCTCCCCACTCCCTTTCACTTTTCTGTTTTAGGCAATATCTCTTTAGCAAGATTTCTCCTAAAAATAGACACTAAGTTAGTCTCAGATCCATTCATTAAAAAAACAAAAAAACAAAAAACCCCAATACCTTCATAATGAAGAATAAACGTCCATGCCTGCAAACCTTGTTGTTAGTGCTCAGCTGTACAATGAAGTAAATACCGTACATATTTATACATGATAGTTTGGAGAAGAATATCAGAAGGGTAAACAACATTTGGGAAAACCAGCAGCCATTTGTTTCTTTGTACCTGGCCAAAAATACATTCAGCTGGTATTTTTGCTACTACATATTTGGGCGCCTACAGCCATCTGATGCTTCTGCTTCCACCCTTTTCCCTACAGAAGGAAAGGAGGAAGCAGAGAGATCACAAACTCTATGCAATTTTCCACCACGGCTAGATGAAAGAAGTCTAACACAGAAGATGCACACAGGAGAAGGTTAATTTCCATGCAATTGGGTATGCACCTATTTGGGAGAGGGGGTTAGAGAGAGTTTTGTAAAATTAAAGCTAAGTGAACTTTGAATTATACTTTTATGTGTTTCTGTGGCGAGAAGAGCAGGTAGTTTTTGCTTCTTAGTTTCTTTACAGACCTTTTCACAAATATGAATATATTTTTGCTCCAGTATCCTTGTAATTGTTATGTTTTCCAAACATTTTAATTTAATTATTGATTTCTCTTTCACATTCATGTTGCATCAAATTCAGATTAAAAGTAGAGCATTTTCTCAAAAAAGTCAGAATTCAGTGCCATATGATTATTTTAATGAATTTAATTTAATTTGTTAAATTAATTTAATGAATTTAATAAATGATTTTTCAATAATTTAACTTTTAAAAAACAAAGTCATGCTGTATTCCCTGATATGGCCAGATATAAAATACTGATATAGAAATACTTGAGCATCTTGTGCTCCCGATGATGTATTATGAAGTTTTTTAACCTAGTAATAGCATTAATGAGATCCTAGAGTCTAAAGTTAGGGCCTTACTTGATTGTTATCATGCATCTCCCCATCCATTTGTCTAGTCAGAGATAATATAAGCACTTTATTATAACCACATTAAAAAGAGCAGGATTTAATAAAACATGCCCACTCTACCCTTATAACAGTGACGGGAGTTTAAAATGGCCTCACACTATGTAAAAAAGAAAATTGTTGTAACAATTGAAAAATGTTTGAAGTGAATCCTACGATAATAATTTATACTTCATTATTTTCTTCAGGTTTTCTCATATTTTCAATAAAATGGGATTTTTTGAGTAGCAGTGGATAAAGGGTTATCAATGAGCATCAGACTAATATATTAAGCCTTACATGCCATCGCTCTGCCCTCAATTTTTAAATAATGGAATTTTATAAAAAGACTGAATAAAGGACTCTAAAGTGATAAACTACAGAGAGATGCAAGATGCAAGTGCCAAAAACCAGATAGTATTCAATTATCTTCTTTTAAGGCATTCTTATCACATCTCTCCTAATACCAGCTTTCCCCACAAACAATAGCCTGCTGCAGTATAGTCAGAGCTGCCCAGCTGAAATGACAATGAGCAGTGACAGATGGTGGGCACCGCCCAATGCTCCTGATGCACTTTACACAGGGCACCCACTGGCCCTTCAGTGAGTCTGACCCAGACATAGAGCCAGATTCATATTTATGTGTCAAGGGAAATATAAAATGCATTTTCTGCAATAAAAAACAGGTGAAAAATCCTGCGAGTTCTCTAGAGTTAGTTTTACATAATATAATCTGATATGTACAGAAACAAACAACAGATATTTATGCTTTTTAAAAGGCTCTAAATTTTATATCTATTCAAGGTCTTCATTTAGAATTCCAAAATCTGTTTACTTCAAACAAAGAAAAAAATAGAGTTTTAAGAAAAATAAAAATGGGAATCTCTGCATTTTGATATTAAAATTCCAGTGCTCACAAGAGTTTATTCTAGTCTCTGCCTTTTAAACACATAAATCGGTCACATTAAGTTTCTGGGTCTAATTAAAGTTTATGATAATATTTTATAATCACTTCTTTCCTCAGACTACATTAAATTTTACATTATAGCAAAAACAAATCATTGCTTTACTTATCCTAGTAAAAGTTCCTTTTAACATACATTTTGGCACATTGGCCAAGGTGATAATATTAAATCAATTGACCTTCAAAAAATGAAATTTTATTCATATGCTAGAACTAATGATGCATTAAGAGCTTCATATCAAATTACTACTTCCAACTGGAAACAGAAGGCTCTCCCTTAGTTATGATAATCAAAAACCACCTGAACTTTATCAGTGAGGTCCCCAAAACACCTGGCTGGCCTTCCTCATTCTTGCCTGTCCAATCTATCTGGAATGAGAATCATGGGGTTTCTACCCAAAGCAAGCCCTGTATTCGTCCCTCCCTGACTGCTTCTGTGCATACTTTTAAGGCTTGGTCTCTCTGGCCTGGAATCATATTCTGAGCTGAGTGTGCCCATCTATTTTCATTGCTTGTTTGCTGTGCTCATATAGCCAGGTCTCTTTAAAATTCATGAGTTTAATCTGGGCAGTGTAGCTTATACTTGTAATCCCATCTCTGGAAATCTGATGCAGGAAAATTAAGAGTTCAATGGAATTTGAAGACAATTCTGGCTATGTATTGCACAGCCTGAACTAATACATTTTTAAGTGCATATTAAACTTACGTGTCTAATTTGGATGTAACTTTTATTTCCATATGGGGGGTCACTTTAGGATCTACTGTGTACTAGAAAATGGGGATGATATCAGTGATGTGCTATGTTCATGAAGGAAATTTTTATAACTTTAGACATCTTTTACCAATTTTGCACCCATAACATCATACTAGAGGCAGTTAGCCCATGAAAATTCAAAAATATATACATCCCCACCTGTCCCTCCAGAGGTAAACTGCTGATAAGTACTTTCAGATAAGGGCCCGGAGAAGCCCAAGAAAATAGAGCCAACAAAATACTAAGTGAACAAAAAACATTCTTCACTATGTGTGTTGGAAACTATTGTTTTAGCAATTGCTTCTGTTTATCTAGTGATAGTCTATGAGTGCTGGTTTTGGTGGCTCTGCAATAGTCACAAAGATAGAAGTACAAGGCTGTAGAGCAAGGTTAAGTGAGGAAAATAAATGTTGCAAATCCTTGTGCAGTCCATTAAAGACCACAGAACACAAACTAGCTCACCAGATTTTCAGGGGGAGAGGGTGGTTTAACTGTTGGTATCAAACTCTGGACTTTTATATTCTACCTGAAGTGAATACTGTCTATAGCTATGTGTCCTGGGACGGGGAAAGCTGAGCATTAACCAAAGCAACAAGCAAATTTGCAAAGAAAAGAAAAGAAAGCTGAGAGACCCTGTGACCCAAGAAGGATAGGGAGAGTAGGCCAAAGAATTTTCCCTGGCCCATAATCTCATGTGCATGGCTATACATTCTACAATTAGTTTTCCTGTTCCAGTGTGCTCTCAAGTCTTCTTTTAAGATGAACATTCTTTTTTTATTTTTATTTTTTAGATATTTTCTTCATTTACATTTCAAATGCTATCCAAAAGGTCCCCTATACCCTCCCCCTGCCCGGCTCCCCTACCCACTAACTCCCACTTCTTGGCCCTGGCATTCCCCTGTACTGGGGCATATAAAGTTTACTAGACCAAGGGTCCTCTCTTCCCAATGATGGCCGACTAGGCCATCTTCTGATACATATGCAGCTAGAGACACGAGCTCTGGGGGTACTGGTTAGTTCATATTGTTGTTCCACCTATAGGGTTGCAGACTCCTTCAGCTCCTTGGGTACTTTCTCTAGCTCCTCCATTGGGGGCCCTGTGTTCCATCCTATAGATGACTGTAAGCATCCATTTCTGTATTTGCCAGGCACTGGCAAAGCCTCACAGAAGACAGCTATATCAGGGTCCTTTCAGCAAAATCTTGCTGGTGTATGCAATATGTCTGCATTTGGTGGCTGATTATGGGATGGATCCCCAGGTGGGGCAGTCTCTGGATGGTCCATCCTTTCGTCTTAGCTCCAAACTTTGTCTCTGCAACTCCTTCCATGGATATTTTATTCCCTATTCTAGGGAGGAATGAAATATCCATGCATCGGTCTTCCTTCTTGATTTTCTTGTGTTTTGGAAGTTTTATCTTGGGTATTCTATGATTCTGGGCTAATATCCACTTATCAGTGAGTGCATATCAAGTGGCTTCTTTTGTGATTGGGTTACCTCACTCAGGATGATATCCTCCAGATACATCCATTTGCCCAAGAATTTCAAAAATTCATTGTTTTTAATAGCTGAGTAGTACTCCATTGTGTAAATGTACCACATTTTCTGTATCCATTCCTCTACTGAGGGACATCTGGGTTCTTTCCAGCTCCTGGCTATTATAAATAAGGCTGCTATGAACATAGTGGAGCATGTGTCCTTATTACCAGTTGGAACCTCTTCTGAGTATATGCCCAGGAGAGGTATTGCTGGATCTACCAGTAGAACTATGTCCAATTTTCTGAGGAACTGCCAGACTGATTTCCAGAGTGGTTGTACCAGATTGCAACCCCACCAGCAATGGAGGAGTGTTCCTCTTTCTCCACATCCTTGCCAGCATCTGCTGTCACCTGAATTTTTGATCCTAGCCATTCTGACTGGTGTGAAGTAGAATCTCAGGGTTGTTTTGATTTGCATTTCCCTGATGATTAAGGATGTTGAACATTTTTTCAAGTGCTTCTCAGCCCTTCGGTATTCCTCAGTTGAGAATTCTTTGTTTAGCTCTGTACCCCATTTTTAATGGAGTTATTTAAATTTCTGGGGTTTAGCTTCTTGAGTTCTTTGTATATATTGGATATTAGTCCCCTATCAGATTTAGGATTGGTAAAAATTCTTTCCCAATCTTTTGGTGGCCTTTTTGTCTCATTGACAGTATCTTTTGCCATACAGAGTACAGAAGCTTTGCAATTTTATGATTGTCGATTCTTGATCTTACAGCACAAGCCATTGCTGTTCTGTTTAGGAATTTTTCCCCTGTGCCCATATCTTCAAGGCTTTTCCCCACTTTCTTCTCTATAAGTTTCAGTGTCTCTAGATGGTCACTTATATATACTATCATATCAGCTGCAAAAAGTGATATTTTGACTTCTTCCTTTCCAATTTGTATCCCCTTGATCTCCTTTTGTTGTTGAATTGCTCTGGCTAGGACTTCAAGTACTATATCGAATAGGTAGGGAGAAAGTGGGCAGCCTTGTCTAGTCCCTGATTTTAGTGGGATTGCTTCCAGCTTCTCTCCATTTACTTTGATGTTGGCTACTGGTTTGCTATATATTGCTTTTATTATGTTTAGGTATGGGCCTTGAATTTCCTGATCTTTCCATGACTTTTATCATGAAGGAGTGTTGGATTTTGTCAAATGCTTTCTCAGCCTAAGATGAACATTCTTACCAATTCTGTTGCTTAAGATTCAGCTTGATGGAAGTACCTTCATGTTGTCTAGACTTGGTGTCCTGATGTCTTGCAATCTCTGCTTCAATGTATACTCCTCATTTTACAATTCATATTTCTATAGCTTAACTTAGGAATTTCTCCCATTTTTCTCTTTTTCACATTTCCCTTTCTTCTTCAGCTCAATGAAGCTCGCCATCTTACTCTTCAGACTTAATAGAGTTTAGCTCCTGTCATGTAATTACATTCAATCTAAGAGCATGTTCTGCTAGCTCTATCTTCTAAATATGTTATATGGCCCCTTGTCATTCCTCATCTTGGAAGCTCTTATTGACACCTGCTTGGATTATTAAAGGAGCCTTTTTGTTCCCTCACTGCTGGCTGATTTGACTGATTAAGAAGGGTTTTTACTGTGTTGCCTATATGGGCCTTGAGCACCTTTGGCCCTCAGTCTTCCAAATAGCCGAGTCCTTGGGCATGTGACAGAAAGGTTGACATCACCCCGACTCTGAGAGCCAGAATTCTTACTTCTTCAGCTCATTTTATATACAACAACCAGTGTAAATCATACTTTTATTTTCTTTTTATTGCATTTGTTTGTTTGTTTGTTTGTTTGTTTGTTACTCTGTTTTTCCAGAGGCTTGCTATGTAGCCCAAGCTGGCCAAGAATTCAGGCCTCCTGCCTTAGCCTCCTGAGTGCTGGGATTACAGCCCAGCTCATGACACCCATGATCAACACTCCAATACAATTCCCATTTCCTTCTTCCTAAACACTAAAATCATTAAAACACCACCCGCACACATACATGTGCTGAGATCCCTCTCATCCTTATCACTGATCCTTGCCCAAATTCAGTTTCTCCTACTATGTAGTCTCCTCTGCTGCTCCTGAAGCACTTTAGATATGCTCTGCTAAAGGCTCTTTTATTTTGATGTTGTCTCTCAGAATTTCTCAAGTATCAGTTAATCCTTCTCCATTTTCTTTCAAGTGTTTGTTCAAACGTTACCACCTGCCCTCACTATCTCCCTATCCCCTTCCTTTCCTCCCTCCCTCCTGCTCTCCTTTCTTCTCTCTGTTCCTTGCCTTCTTCTTTCTCTGTCCCATTCTCCTCCCTCTCCATTTCTCTTCTTCCTAATTTTTGTGTTTGGACTTGAACCCAGAGCCTCATGTATGGTAAAGCAAGTGCTCTACCATTGAGCTGAATTACCTAATGCTCAAATGTCATCTCCTGAGTATAATACTCCTGGCTATTTCCTATGGTTTGGACAAATATCCTCAGAGAACCACATTTACAAGCTCTGCCTCCAGAGTCAACTTATAGGGAATTGGAATGTTTAGCTGTGTGTAATGGAAATCCCTATGTCTTTGGGAATATGTGCTTGAAGGAGAATGTTGGGTCTACATTGCCTTCATTATTTTGCTTCTGGGTTCAAGGAAGTGAGCTTTGTTTTATTAGATAAATTATTAGAGTTCCAAAGCAATTCTCCATTTGATCTTGGACTGTAACCTCAAAAAATGTAAACAGAAACAAAGCTCTACTCTTTAAAAAGTGTGTTTTCATGCTCCACTATGTTCATAGCAGCCTATTTATAATAGGCACAAGCTGGAAAGAACCCAGATGCCCCTCAACAGAGGAATGGATACAGAAAATGTGGTACATTTACACAATGGAGTACTACTCAGTTATTAAAAACAACGAATTTATGAAATTCTTAGGCAAATGGATGGATCTGGAGGATATCATCTTGAGTGAGGTAGCCCAATCACAAAATAGGTCATTAGATATGCACTCACTGATAAGTGGATATTAGCCCAGAAACTTAGAATACTCAAGATACAATTTGCAAAACACATGAAACTCAAGAAGAAGGAAGACCAAAGTGTCAATACTTCATCTCTCTTTAGAATGGAGAACAAAAAACCCATGAAAGGAGTTATAGAGACAAAGTTTGGAGCTGAGATGGAAAGAAGGACCATGCAGAGGCTGCCCCACCTGGGAATCCATACCATAATCAGCCACCACACCCAGACACTATTGCATATGCCAGCAATATTTTGCTGACATGACCCTGATATACCTGTCTCTTGTGAGGCTATGCCAGTGCCTGGAAAATACAGAAGTGGATGCTCACAGTCATCCATTGGATGGAACACAGGGCCCCCAGTGGAGGAGCTAGAGAAAGTACCCAAGGAGCTGAAGGGTCTGTAACCCTATAGGAGGAACAACGATATGAACTAACCAGTACCCCCTGAGCTCGACTCTCTAGCTGCATATGTATCAGAAGATGGCCTAGTCGGCCATCATTGGGATGAGAGGCCCTTGGTCTTGCAAAGATTATATGCCCCAATACAGGGCAATACCAGGGCCAGGAAGCAGGAGCAGGTGGGTTGGGGAGCAAGACAGGGGGGTGTAGGAGACTTTCAGGATAGCATTTAAAATGTAAATGAGGAAATCTAATAAAAATTTGTTTTTAAAAAGTGCATTTTTATGTATTGTTTTTATCATTACAGAAATCTGACCAACAGATTCTTATTACATTTAAATTGAACCACTGTGTATCTTCAGGATGTTTCCTTGCTTTCTGGCCTCTTCCACCCCACTGTTGTATCTTGAACCAGTATATATTCATATATATAGGTGTGTGTGTGTGTGTGTGTGTGTGTGTGTGTGTGTGTGTGTATGTGTATATATGTGTGTATATATATATATATATACATATATATATACACACACACACATAATACATATGGTTTGTACAAAAACATAAATTATTTACTGACAAGGATTTTGGGGTCTATTTGGATCACAATGTTCCTAGTGGTTTTAAAACAGAATAGCATAAAGCAGATTGTCAATACAGACTTGGAAAAAATGAATCAGTGGGTTCATATGATAAAAATCTTCTTGGGTGCAGCTGGGGAAATGGCTGAATTGCACAGTGTATTTGCTCCCACTGTCCTAGTTTCTTGGAATGTGGCCAGCTCTTTACTTGGCTTTGTTCTATTTAGATTCTACATCTGTGTAGACTTCTCTTCCAAAATTTAGGAATGTATAGTAATTTAGTGAAAGTGTTGTTTCTGTAGATGCTGTAAACCACATATAATGAAATTGGCATCGGGTCCCCATTTTAATATGTCACTGTGGCATATTATAATTCTAATTTATACCCTAAAGTCTTTCTAGTTGTAGAATGGGTACTTTCCTGGGTCATTTTTCCCCTTACAGAACTTAGATAAAAGCTCATGGTGTATTTGGCATCTGATAGCTCATAGTTATCTTCTGGAATGAAAACCCAGTGTCAGAGAGAAGAACTGAGAAGCCCCCTGCTGAATAGACAGGGATAATCTCTTCCCAAACAGCCTCTGGGTGCTAATGAAGCAATGATAAAGGCCCTATTATGTGATTGTTTTCAGGGATATTGTTCACATTAAGTTTCAGTGATACCAAAGGCAGAATCACCCTCAGGCTTCAATACATCAGAATAATAACAGATTTAAGCTCAATGGTTTTGCTAATGGTTGGTGCATCTAGTTTAGAGCAGTCTTGCAAAACCTGCAACTTAAGTTTTATTTTTAGTCTTATTTTGACATTACTGATCACATCTTTGAGCACAAAGAAAGAAAACATTTTTACTGAAGCTTCATTACTCTAAACACATATCCCAACAGTATTTAAAGTAAGTGGAATCCTTCACCTGTCCTAGGGCTGATAGAAATACTTACCATTTTTTTAACCTCTTGAGTTATGGCCTGGTAACTAGATGTCTGGCTACATCTGCAATTACTTTCTCTCCCTTATGAAGACTCTATGAATAATGCCATGATAAGCAATTGGGACAAATTTTTACTCAATACAATTTGACTTATTCATAAATCTAGAAACTTTAGAACACACCTAGTCATTAACTAGTATTTGCTACTCTTCTTGATCTTAGCAAAAAAAAAAAAAAAAAAAAAAAAGAAAATGCCAAAAAGTGATAATTATGTTAGGTTTGAAGTCATGTGTGAATAATGAATACTTCAGTGTTTCTCCTAGGATATTATAGAATTCAAGGACAGAAAGTGGTGCTATTATCAGATTTATAATGTTCTGTCTATTAACAAGCCATATTCAACATAAGTATGACTATGAAAAATACCACAAAGGTTTTGAAATTTTTGATTATTCAGCTACAAAACTGATTAATACATTTGAAAGAATAATTTCTCTCTAAATTCACGATTATAATCATTAACATTAAATATGCTTTGAGGAGGTTGACTCTTGGTGGAATAGAAGAGGCTGAATTCCTAAGCTCTCATAGACTCTCAACTTTCAAACACAAGAAGGAAGATTGAAAGTGTTTACCTCTCTCCAGGTCATGTTCCATTTTCAGTTGGGTCAAGAACAAGCATTACAGAGTTCCTGAGAGTCAGGAATGTATGTAGTGTTTCTGAAGCTCTTGTTTTTATAATCTTACTTAAATAAACTGCATATGTATTCTTTAGATTTTCCCAATATCGACTTGAAGTTTAGCTCCTCTGCTTAAAGGATAAGACAAAGGAGGGAAAAGTGAAAAACTCAATCTGCTACTGCTTTTCCTCAAACAGAAGTTTGGAGAGAAGATGAGGAGAGCCCAGGACTTGTGACAATAGCTATATTTCTGGACTTAGGTCCTAACATGGTCTTAATCTGACTCTCAAACCATCCATTTAAGCATATCTACAACTAAAGGCCTACCAAGTGTTAGAATGTGACTATCTAGAATAAGTTAGCATGATAGTCCTTAAAGGCCTCATGGGAAAACAGAGAGCTGAAGACTGGGCAAGCATAGTGAAGAGGTGACAGTCACCATTCCCTTGTGGAAGAATGACAAGGAGGAAGGAACAAACCACTGTGACAGGATAAGTCAGGGAAAAAAATTAATAGAGACAGCAAAACTCCAGTTCAGGAACACTCAGAAGCCAAGACTTCCCAGCCACAGCTCAGAGCCAATGGATCGACTTGATAAATCTGTCCAGCCCAGCATATTCAAAATCAATTGATAATTTTTTCCAAAGAAATATTTTCTTTGTCATGGTACGTATTTCATCCCATGTTTCTAGTTGGAAATCCAAGTTAAATTTGACCATTGTTAAGTGCTTTTATTTTAATATTACTCTCAAAATATATTTCAAATAAATACCAATCTTTTTATCATCTCCATGACAGTCCTAATTCAAACAATGATCCACCACACCAACTGTTGCATTACTGTAGCATGAAGAACCATGACTAAGCAGTTAGAACATACTAAGTGCCCAATATATACACTCCAGTGAATAAACTATCGACTAAAGCATGCTGCCTTCATCCCATTTTCTCACCCGCCTGTAATTAACACATTCTTCTGGGAAAACGGGTAATCTCTCAAGGCTCAAATATGAGCATCTCTTACTAAAACCACTGCACTGGTTTCTCATTGTTTTTAAGGAAAAATTAATAAGACTTGGAAGGTCCTAGATGAATGGATTAGTTAATGCTCTATCTTGTTCAAAATAAGACAAGAAATGTGACTCTGCTCATTTGCAATGATCACTATGATGTCATTGCCAGGTTGAATAATTGCAAACTCTAAATGTGCCATATTTCAATAGATACAAGAGGAGACAGAGGAGAAAAGAAAGCAGAGAGGGCTCACAGGTCACACCTTTAATAAAAGTTAAATAATAAACTCTCAAGAACAAAATAGAGAAACTTTATAAGAAATTCCATATATTCCTCATATAGATGTCACTGTTACTATTTTTTTCTGAAGTACTTTAGAAATTATCCTGGACCTCATGTTAGCCATTCCAGCCTGTGTTAATTTGAGTGTTGGGGTCTGCAGTTGGGTTAGTGAGTAAGAGATCCTGTCCCACAAGTATGATGACCTGAGTTCATACTTCCAGGGCCCTTGTAAAATAGCTAGGCATGGCTGTGTGCCCATAACTCCTGTTTTGGGGTAGGCCAGGTAGATCCTAGGAGCTAGCCTTGCTGAAAGTGTGAGCTTCCAGTTCAGTAAGCAGATTTGTTTTTAAGGAATAGTGGAGGGCACAATAGAGGAAGATACTGAACATTATTCTACAGCCATGGAATCAGGCTGTAGAAATTTGGGAATTTATCTACCTCAAGACCCAGATATACCACTTCTGGGTATATACTCAAAGAACACTCCATTCTACCACAAGGACACTTGCTCAATTATATTCATAGCATCTTTAATTGCAACATCCAGAAACTGGAAATAACCTAGCTATACCTCAACTGAAAAATGGAAAATGTGGTACATTTATACAATGGAGTATTTCTCAGCCATTTAAAAAAAATTACATCATGAAATCTGCAGATAAATGAATGAAAATAGAAAAAGTCATCTTAAAGTAATGCACATAAAACCACACATGAATAAATAAAATAGTAAATAAAGTACACTTAGTACTTTAAAATAGTAAAGAAAGTACCATTTCTTAAACACTACAAATATATCATACAAAAGAGTGACTATTGCTTAATGTTATCTGATGCCATAGTAATACTTCAATCTGTTGTAATTAATTGAATTTTTTTCTTATGTGTTTTAAAAGTTAGGATCTAGGTTTCTATAGGTATTTCTCAGTAGTCAAGTTTAACATGCTTAGCCATTAGTGAAATCCAAATCAAAACGACTTAGAGATTTTATCTTGAACCTGTCAGAATGGCTAAGATCAATAGCACAAGTAACAGCTCATGGTGGTGAGGATGTGAAGCAAGGGGGAACATTCCTCCATTGATAGTGGGAGTGCAATCTTCTACAGCCACACTGGAAATTAATTTGGCATTTTTTTACCAAATTTGGGGATTTATCTACCTCAAGACCCAGATATACCACTTCTGGGTATATACTCAAAGGACACTCCATTCTACCACAAGGACACTTGCTCAATTATATTCATAGCATCTTTAATTGCAACATCCAGAAACTGGAAATAACCTAGCTATACCTCAACTGAAAAATGGAAAATGTGGTACATTTATACAATGGAGTATTTCTCAGCCATTTAAAAAAAATTACATCATGAAATCTGCAGATAAATGAATGAAAATAGAAAAAGTCATCTTAAAGTAATGCACATAAAACCACACATGAATAAATAAAATAGTAAATAAAGTACACTTAGTACTTTAAAATAGTAAAGAAAGTACCATTTCTTAAACACTACAAATATATCATACAAAAGAGTGACTATTGCTTAATGTTATCTGATGCCATAGTAATACTTCAATCTGTTGTAATTAATTGAATTTTTTTCTTATGTGTTTTAAAAGTTAGGATCTAGGTTTCTATAGGTATTTCTCAGTAGTCAAGTTTAACATGCTTAGCCATTAGTGAAATCCAAATCAAAACGACTTAGAGATTTTATCTTGAACCTGTCAGAATGGCTAAGATCAATAGCACAAGTAACAGCTCATGGTGGTGAGGATGTGAAGCAAGGGGGAACATTCCTCCATTGATAGTGGGAGTGCAATCTTCTACAGCCACACTGGAAATTAATTTGGCATTTTTTTTACCAAATTTGGGGATTTATCTACCTCAAGACCCAGATATACCACTTCTGGGTATATACTCAAAGGACACTCCATTCTACCACAAGGACACTTGCTCAATTATATTCATAGCATCTTTAATTGCAACATCCAGAAACTGGAAATAACCTAGCTATACCTCAACTGAAGAATGGAAAATGTGGTACATTTATACAATGGAGTATTTCTCAGCCTTTAAAAAAAAATTACATCGTGAAATCTGCAGATAAATGAATGAAAATAGAAAAAGTCATCTTAAAGTAATCCAGAGACAGAAAGATAAACATGGTATGGACATTAACTGTAAAGTGAAGGATAATCATCCTACAATCCACAGACCGAGTGGCTAAGGAACAAGGAGTGTGCAAGCGGGTGTGAACACATGAATCTCTCTGGGAAGGGAAATAGAATAGATATGGTGGATTGGGGGCAGGTAGGGACAGGAACAGGAAGAATCAGGCAGAGGTTGGGGAAAGATGAAGGGAGAAAGTTCTCAGGAGTATTTGAGGGGTGAGGTAGACACATAGTGCAGTGGAAACTCCCACTGCTACAATGCTACCTAGCTAAGACTCCTTGTAAGGGAGGAAACAGAGTCTGAACACACCATCTTCTGTAACCAGGCAAGATTTTCAGTGGAGGGATTGGGTTTCCAATCCAGCCATAAAACTTCTGACCTACATTATGTGCTGCCTGCAATATATGCTGGGGTAAAAGTGGTGCAGAAATTGTGGGGCTGGCCAAACAATGACTAGTGCAGCTTGAGACCCATGCCATGAGAATGAGCGCTCCCATGACACTGCCTGGAGGGCCAGGAACCAGATGCTAAATAGCTCAGGAACCTAGGTCAGAACCAAACACAACTGGAAAAAAAAATGAAATGATTCCTAGTGCTATTCTGCTATACTCATAGATTGGTGCCTTGCCCAATTGTCATCAGTGACGCTTCACCCACAACTGATGGAAATTAATGTAAAGACTTACAGCCAGACATTAGGTGGAGCTTGGGGAATCCTGAATGAAGGATTATAGGAGTCATAGAAGTCAAGGACACCACAAGAACATGACATACAGAATCAGCTAACCTGGGCCAATAGGCACTCATAAAGACTGAACCAACAATCCAGGAGTCTGTATGAGTCTGACCTAGGTCTTGTGCAAATGTTATGGTTGCTTAGCTTGGTCTTCTTGTGGGATTCCTAACAGTGGGAATGGGAGTGGGATTGAGATATCTCTGATTCTTTTGTCTGCTTTTGGGATCCTTTTCCTCATACTGTGTTACCTTTTCCAGGCCTAGTATGAGAGGAAGTGCTAATGCTTAGTCTTGCTGCAATCTGATATACCATGTTTGTTTCATATTCCTTGGAGGCTTGCCCCTTTCTGAAGGGAAATGCAGGAGGAGTGGACTTGAGGAAGAAAGAGGTGGGGATTGGGGAACTGAGAGGTGATAAAGGAGAGAAGACTGCAGTTAGGATGTAATTTCTGAGAGAATAAATAAATAAATAAATAAATAAGGGCCTGATTCTCCTGTAGAAGACCAGATGGGTTCCCAGCATTCATGTGGTGAGCATCTGTAACATCAGTTCCGGGAATCTAACACCTTTTCTGGGTTCTGTGGACACACCCACACTGACACCCACAACCCCAACACATATATACGTGCATGCACCTACATACATGTCAACACAGAGTAATAAAAGTAAAATCAATCTTTTTTTTTTTTAAAAAAAGAATTAAGATCCAATTAAAGTCTACTCCTTACATTTGGTTATGTGTCTAAAACTCAACGTAGGCTTGCCCTCACCTTTCAAATATTTTACCCATTGATATAATGAAATTGGGTAGTCCTTGTGCAGAATAGCCTAGAATACAGACTTTGTTTTAAACTTTTTTTGTTGCTCCCAGCACAAATTATTACCTGAAAAGAATTTTCAACCAGAGTTCCAAGAATAGTGTATATGAAATAGGAACATAGTAGTTGTTGTTATACTAAAATAGCTTTTGTGTTGGGTCATATCTTAGTCTGTTCATATGCTTTGGCAGAATACTATGTACTATGTAGCCTGATAAACAACAGAAATGTCTCTATTCTAGGGGTTGTGAACTCCACAGTCAAGATGTCAGCAAACTGTGCAGAGAGGTCTGACCCTTCAGTCCCTCAATGGCTTCTTCTACCTGAATCTTCATATAAACATGCTTTCTTGGAAAGAATCTCTTTCATCAGACTGCATGTTTGTGACCTGGTCATTCTCCAAAAGTCCCCGACTCTAATCACCTGAGGTTTAGGAATTCAGCAGTTGAATCTTGGGGCAACCCAAATATTCAGACATAGTATATAGAGACAAATGAGTTCTACTATAAAATGTCTAGTCTTTTGCTAGCTAGGCTCATTTAAAAATCACCTTGCACTGAATGCATTTTAAGGGTTACAAGATGAATTGTTTTTTACATTTATTTGACAAAATTTCTTTGTAAAGTATGCCTTTACTGTCTAAGACTTTTGTTTACCTTAAAATTTTGATCATATAAAATAAGAAAATTATGCTAAATGGTTTTACTAATTAGCATACAAAGTAAGGAGTTTTCTTTTGTCATTCCATACACATTTTTATTACTCTACTCCTTCATTCCCACCTCCCATTAACTTTCTTACATTCTGCCATATTGTATGTATTCAATAACAATCCTTTCACCTTCTAATGACTTCCTTAAAAACAACCCCACTACAGTATCCCTTGTAGCTTCATTGTTATCTGAATATAAATGCCTACTAAAGGTAATTGGTGCTGCTGGAGGAGACTAGATTGGTGCTGCTGGAGGAAATAGATCACTAGGAGTTGACTTTCAGGTTTTATAGCTTGGCCAACTTTAAGTCATCTAGTTCATTTCTATGCATCATTGACAGCATTCTCTTATTAACTGTTAGTTTCTTTAAGGACTGTGATGTTTGCCCCTTACTCAATCCAGAATCTTATCTTTCCACTCAATTCTTAATTTTATTCTTGCTAAATGTATAGCTTCCATTGATATAGTCAAAGAACAGAGGAGGTTTTGGTTGTTAGTTTCTACTGTTTTGTTATTTTTATTCTCTAATCTTTATATACAGCGCTTTTCCTTGCCTTGGGTATAGTGTTATCTTTAATAGAATTGTAATGTAGAAGGCTAGGTTAATGCTTTAAGAGTCCAAGCCATTCTCAGTTAATTTGACCTGCCTCTTTCTGTGTGTGTGGGTGTGTGGGGGGGTGTATCTGTCTGTCTATCTCCCTTTCCCTCTCTCCTCCATTCTTCTTTATGCTTGTTGATTAAGATATACGCTCTCAGCTAATGCTCTAGCACCATCCCCACCTGCTTTGCAAACTATACATCACAAAATAAATGTCTTTGTCATTATATTTTAACAGAGAAATAGACAGGTAACTATGTTGATCTCTAAGAATAATTTCTACATTTTTTTATAATATTGAATTTATGTGAAAGAGTAGAGAAGAAGTAAAACACACATCAGTCACAATCAACAAACTATTGCCTTCTATTTAAGCAATGAAAATGGATATGGAAAAAGGTTATTAGGAAAACACAAATAGGAATAAAAGATTGAAATAAAATTCTAGTTATCTGTATACCTGCTGATTCAGGGGGTAGAGTTACTCTTTAAACTCTAGCCAGTATGAATAGCTATGAGAGGAAGACAGAACAGAAACCTTGACACTACAGAGCTGAAAGGTTATAACTATGATCTCCTTGTCATGTTTTTGGAAGATCTAATCTCAGTGAACAAAAGGACTAGATAAGTATATTTCTATAAAAGAAAAGAACAACACAGAAACATACCTGATATGAACTAAACACAAGGCAAAACCACAGTTTCCCACCCCATCTTCACAATTACCTTCACTGAATAGCCACAACCACATTATAGTTCTTACATTGAACTGTTAATATTTATATTTTCATTAATATTTATAGTTTCAGAAATACTATAAAACAAACTTATAGCTGTTCTGTTAAAAAGAAGATATCTGAAGCCCTTGGAAAACCCACAACAAACATTTTCTAAGCAATTCAAAACATATACAATGCTGCAGGAAACAAGTATCCATCAATGAAAGTATTATGATCCCTTCAAGATGTAGACTTCCAAGAAATATCATTTTAAATCATGTACCTGAGTGAAAGTTTAAGAAAATACAATGAGGTAGAAGACATGAACAAATAGTAAGATTCTATTAAAATATCAAATGTAAAGAAGCAGAAATATAATGAAATAAATCATAAGCTTTCACTTACTAGCAGCTTATTGTTGAAGAATAAGTAGTATATAACAAAAAGGTAAAAATAAATATATAAATTAAAAATATAGAAGGTAAATTATGAGATATTAAAAGAAGCATAAGTATTCTTTATATAACACAACAGGAAATTTTAAAAAGAAAGATTCACTAAGCATGCACAATCATGAGGCTCTAAAATTCATCCATAGAAGATGTGTAAAATAGCCAGACATAGTTACACAAGATTGTAAACTAGGGAGACTGAGGCAGATGGATTCCTGAGTCTTCCTGGCTAGGTAGCATAGCCAAATTAGCAATCTTCAGGCCAATGAAAAAGCTGTTTCAAAAAAAGAAAGTGGATAGCATCTTGCATAACAACATCCAAGATTGACCTCTGGCTTTCCCATGCATGTGTGCATTCACATACACATGCACACACATATGTATATGTAAGACAGAAACCTACATACACATGTATCTCCCACATTCTGATGAAAACAGAAAGATTAAAGAGGATTTCAAGCTGTCCTACACAGCTATAGTAATAAAACTCACTTTGTATTGTCATAAAGGCAAATTGATCAATGGAATCAAATCAAAGACTCAAACACATATCTACATGCTTATTTTGGATAAAGAGGCCTCAATGGAAAAACAAAAGCATATTCAACAAATAGTGCTGGTCTAACTGGATGTCTGCATGTAGAAGAATGCAAGTGGATTCATATTTTTCACCCTGCACAAAACTCATGTGAATCAAAGACCTCAATATAAAACCAGATACATTAAACCTGATAAAAGAGAAAGTAGGGATTAATTTTGGAAACATTGGAACAGGAGACAACTTCTTGAACAGAACATTGACAGTGCTGGCACTAGACTGATAATTAATAAATGGGACCTCGCCCTTCCGGTCCACTCCAGCACCGGGGTGCCTTGCCCACGGAGTCTCAAGACACCCACAAGGACCCAAACAGGATTACCCACAGGATCCTAAGACCTCTGGTGAGTGGAACACACCAATCCAATCCAATCGCACGTGACCTGAGACTGCATTAACTAGGGAAGCAGATAACCCGGCCTGATCAGGGGCACAAGTTCATTCCGGTCCACTCCAGCACTGGGGTGCCTTGCCCTCAGAGTCTCTGGACAACCTCAAGGACCCACACAGGACCCCCCATGGGGGGATCGAACACCAGATATCTGGGCACCTTCCCTGCAAGAAGAGAGTTTGCCTGCAGAGAATACTCTGACCACTGAAGCTAAGGAGAGAGCTAGTCTCCCAAGTCTGCTGATAGAGGCTAACAGAGTCACCTGAGGAACAAGCTCTAACCAGAAACAACTATAACAACTAGCTTCAGAGATTACCAGATGGTGAAAGGCAAACGTAAGAATCCTACTAACAGAAATCAAGACCACTCACCATCATCAGAACGCAGCACTCCCACGCCACCTAATCCTGGGTACCCCAACACACCCGAAAAGCAAGACCGGATTTAAAAGCATATCTCATGATGGTGGTAGAGAACATCAAGAAGGACTTTAATAACTCACTTTAAAAATACAGGAGAACACAGCTAAACAGGTAGAAGACCTTAAAGAGGAAATACAAAAATTCCTTAAAGAATTGCAGGAAAACACGACCAAAGAGGTGATGGAATTGAATAAAACCATCCAAGACATAAAAAGGGAAGTAGACAGAATAAAGAAAACCCAAAGTGAGGCAACGCTGGAGATAGAAACCCTAGGAAAGAAATCTGGAACCATAGATGCGAGCATCAGCAACAGAATACAAGAGATGGAAGAGAGAATCTCAGGTGCAGAAGACTCCATAGAGAACATCGGCACAACAATCAAAGAAAATACAAAACGCAAAAAGATCCTAACTCAAAACATCCAGGAAATCCAGGACACAATGAGAAGACCAAACCTATGGATAATAGGAGTTGATGAGAACGAAGATTTTCAACTTAAAGGGCCAGCAAATATCTTCAACAAAATTATAGAAGAAAACTTCCAAACCTAAAGAATGACATGCCCATGAACATACAAGAAGCCTACAGAACTCCAAATAGACTGGACGAGAAAAGACATTCTTCCCGACACATAATAATCAGAACAACAAATGCACTAAATAAAGATAGAATATTAAAAGCAGTAAGGGAGAAAGGTCAAGTAACATATAAAGGCAGGCCTATCAGAATTACACCAGACTTTTAACCAGAGATGAAAGCCAGAAGAGCCTGGACAGATGTTATACAGACACTAAGAGAACACAAATGCCAGCCCAGGCTACTATACCCGGCCAAACTCTCAGTTACCATAGATGGAGAAACCAAAGTATTCCACGACAAAACCAAATTCACACATTATGTTTCCACGAATCCAGCCCTTCAAAGGATAATAACAGAAAAACCAATACAAGGACAGAAATCACACCCTAGAAAAAGCAAGAAAGTAATTGCTCGACAAACCAAAAAGAAGAGAGCCACAAGAACAGAATGCCAACTCTAACAACAAAAATAAAAGGAAACAACAATTACTTTTCCTTAATATCTCTTAATAACAATGGACTTATCCCCAATAAAAAGACATAGACTAACAGACTGGCTATACAAACAGGACCCAACATTTTGCTGCTTACAGGAAACCCATCTCAGGGAAAAAGACAGACACTACCTCAGAGTGAAAGGCTGGAAAATAATTTTCCAAGCAAATGGTCTGAAGAAACAAGCTGGAGTAGCCATTCTAATATCTAATAAAATCGACTTCCAACCCAAAGTTATCAAAAAAGACAATGAGGGACACTTCATACCCATCAAAGGTAAAATCCTCCAAAAGGAACTCTCAATTCTGAATACCTATGCTCCAAATGCAAGGGCAGCCACATTCATTAAAGACACTTTAGTAAAGCTCAAAGCACACATTGCACCTCACACAATAATAGTGGGAGACTTCAACACACCACTTTCATCAATGGACAGATCATGGAAACAGAAACTAAACAGGGACACAATGAAACTAAGAGAAGTTTTGAAACAAATGGACTTAACAGATATCTACACAACATTTTATCCTAAAACAAAAGGGTATACCTTCTTCTCAACACCTCACGGGAGCTTCTCCAAAATTGACCATATAATTGGTCACAAATCAGGCCTCAACAGATACAAAAATATTGAAATTGTATCATACATCCTATCAGACCACCATGGACTAAGGCTGATCTTCAATAACAACATAAATAATGGAAAGGCAACATTCACGTGGAAACTGAACAACACTCTTCTCAATGATACCTTGGTCAAGGAAAGAATAAAGAAACAAATTAACGATGTTTTAGAGTTTAATGAAAATGAAGCCACAGCATACCCAAAACTATAGGACACAATGAAAGCATTTCTAAGAGGGAAACTCATAGCTCTGAGTGCCTCCAAAAAGAAACTAGAGAGAGCACATACTAGCAGCTTGACAACACATCAAAATGCTCTAGAAAAAAGAAGCAAATTCACCCAAGAGGAGTAGATGGCAGGAAATAATCAAACTCAGGGGCAAAATCAATCAAGTGGAAACAAGAAGAACTATTCAAAGAATTAACCAAACGAGGAGTTGGTTCTTTGAGAAAATCAACAAGATAGATAAACCCTTAGCTAGACTCACTAGAGGGTACAGGGACAGCATCCTAATTAACAAAATCAGAAATGAAAAGGGAGACATAACAACAGATCCTGACGAAATCCAAAACACCATCAGATCCTTCCACAAAAGGCTATACTCAACAAAACTGAAAAACCTGGATGGAATGGACAAATTTCTAGACAGAAACCAGGTATTAAAGTTAAATTAGGATCAAGTTACCAATCTAAACAGTCCCATATCCCCTAAAGAAATAGAAGCAGTCATTAATAGTCTCCCAGCCAAAAAAAGCCCAGGACCAGATGGGTTTAGTGCAGAGTACTATCAGACCTTCAAAGAAGATCTAATTCCAGTATTGCACAAACTATTCCACAAAATAGAAGGAGAAGGTACTCTATCCAACTCATTCTATGAAGCCACAAATACTCTGATACCTAAACCACAGAAAGATCCAAAAAAGGTAGAGAACTTCAGAACAATTTCCCTTATGAATATCGATGCAAAAATCCTCAATAAAATTCTCGCTAACCGAATCCAAGAACACATTAAAGCAATCATCCATCCTGACCAAGTAGGTTTTATTCCAGGGATGCAGGGATGGTTTAATATAAGAAAATCCATCAACGTAATCCATTATATAAACAAACTCAAAGACAAAACCACATGATCGTCTAGTTAGATGCAGAAAAAGCATTTGACAAGATCCAACACCCATTCATGATAAAAGTCTTGGAAAGATCAGGAATTCAAGGTCCATTCCTAAACATGATAAAAGCAATCTACAGCAAACCAGTAGCCAACATCAAAGTAAATGGTGAGAAGCTGGAAGCAATCCCACTAAAATCAGGGACTAGACAAGGCTGCCCACTTTCTCCCTACCTATTCAACATAGTTCTTGAAGTCCTAGCCAGAGCAATTCGACAACAAAAGGAGATCAAGGGGATACAAATTGGAAAATATGAAGTCAAAATATCACTTTTTGCAGATGATATGATAGTATATATAAGTGACCCTAAAAATTCCACCAGAGAAATCCTAAACCTGATAAACAGCTTTGTTGAAGTAGCTGGATATAAAATTAACTCAAACAAATCAAAGGCCTTTCTCTACACAAAGAATAATCAGGCTGAGAAAGAAATTAGGGAAATAACACCCTTCTCAATAGTCACAAATAATATAAAATATCTTGGCGTGACTCTAACTAAGGAAGTGAAAGATCTGTATGATAAGAACTTCAAATCTCTGAAGAAAGAAATTAAAGAAGATCTCAGAAGATGGAAAGATCTCCCATGCTCATGGGTTGGCAGGATAAACATTGTAAAAATGGCTATCGTGCCAAAAGTAATCTACAGATTCAATGCAATCCCCATCAAAATTCCAACTCAATTCTTCAGCAAATTAGAAAGAGCAATCTGCAAATTCATCTGGAATAACAAAAAACTTGGATAGCAAAAAACTCTTCTCAAGGATAAAAGAACCTCTGGTGGCATCACCATGCCTGACCTAAAGCTTTACTACAGAGCAATTGTGATAAAAAACTTCATGGTACTGGGATAGTGACAGACAAGTAGACCAATGGAATAGAATTGAAGACCCAGAAATGAACCCACACACCTATGGTGGCTTGATCTTCGACAAGGGAGCTAAAACCATCCAGTGGAAGAAAGACAGCATTTTCAACAAATGGTGCTTGTACAACTGGTGGTTATCATGTAGAAGAATGCGAATTGATCCATTCCTATCTCCTTGTACTAAGGTCATATCTAAGTGGATCAAGGAACTCCACATAAAACCAGAGACACTGAAACTTATAGAGGAGAATGTGGGGAAAAGCCTTGAAGATATGGGCACAGGGGAAAAATTCCTGAATAGAACAGCAATGGCTTGTGCTGTAAGATCGAGAATTGACAAATGGGACCTCATGAAACTGCAAAGCTTCTGCAAGGCAAAAGACACCGTCAATAAGACAAAAAGGCCACCAATAGATTCGAAAGGATCTTTACCTGTACTAAATCAGATAGGGGACTAATATCCAATATATATAAAGAATTCAAGAAGGTGGACTCCAGAAAATCAAATAACCCCATTAAAAAATGGGGCTCAGAGCTAGACAAAGAATTCTCACCTGAGTAATACCGAATGGCTGAGAAGCACCTGAAAAAATGCTCAGCATCCTTAATCATCAGAGAAATGCAAATCAAAACAACCCTGAGATTCCATCTCACACCAGTCAGAATGGCTAAGATCAAAAATTCAGGTGACAGCAGATGCTGGCGAGGATGTGGAGAAAGAGGAACACTCCTTCATTGTTGGTGGGATTGCAAGCTTGTACAACCACTCTGGAAATCAGTCTGGCCGTTCCTCAGAAAATTGGACATAGTACTACCGGAGGATCCTGCAATACCTCTCCTGGGCATATATCCAGAAAATATCCCAACTGGTAAGAATGACACATGCTGCACTATGTTCATAGCAGCCTTATTTATAATAGCCAGAAGCTGGAAAGAACCCAGATGCCCCTCAACAGAGGAATGGATACAGAAAATGTGGTACATTTACACAATGGAGTACTACTCAGCTATTAAAAAGAATGAATTTATGAAATTCCTAGGCAAATGGATGGACCTGGAGGGCATCATCCTGAGTGAGGTAACACAATCACAGAAGAACTCAAATGATTTGTACTCACTGATAAGTGGATATTAGCCCAGAAACTTAGTATACCCAAGATATAAGAGACAATTTGTAAAACACAGGAAACTGAAGAAGATCGAAGATCAAAGTGTGAACACTTTGCCCCGACTTAGAATTGGAAACAATCAACCATGGAAGGAGTTACAGAGACAAAGTTTGGAGCTGAGACAAAAGGATGGACCACCTAGAGACTGCCATATCCAGGGATCCATCCCATAATCAGGTTCCAAACACTGACACCATTGCATACACTAGCAAGCATTTGCTGAAAGGACCCTGATATAGCTGTCTCTTGTGAGACCAGGACGGGGCCTAGCAAACACAGAAATGGATGCTCACAGTCAGCTATTTGATGGATCACAGGGCCCCCAATGGAGGAGCTAGAGTAAGTATCCAAGGAGCTAAAGAGTTTGCAACCCTGTAGGTGCAACATTATGAACTAACCAGTACCCCGGAGCTCTTGACTCCAGCTACATATGTATCAAACGATGGCCTAGTAAGCCATCACTGGAAAGAGAGGCCCATTGGACATCCAAACATTATATGCCCCAGTACAGGGTAATGCCAGGGCCAAAAAGTGGGAATGGGTGGGTAGTGGGGTGGGGGTATGGGGGACTTTTGGGATAGCATTGGAAATGTAATTGAGGAAAATATGTAATAAAAAATATATAAAAATAAAAATAAATAAATGGGACCTCATGAAACTGAAAAGCTTCTTTAAAGTCAAGGACAGTATCAATAAGACAAAATGTCAGCCTATAGAATGAGAAAAGATCCTCACCAACTCCACATCTCATAGAGGACTAATATCCAAAATATATAAAGAGCTTGATAAACTAGACATCAACAAACAAAGTAATCCAAATTAAAACAGAGTACACATTTATCCAGAAAGTTCTCAACAGAGGAATCTCAAATGACCGAGAAGCACTTAAAGTAATGTTCAACTTCCTTAGCTATCAGGGAAATTTAATTCAAAACTACTTTGAGAATTCATTTTATATCTGTAATTATGGCTAAGATCAATAACAAAAATGGCAAGTCATGCTGGAATGGATGTGCAGCAAGGGGAATACTTCTCCATTGCTGGTGAGAATATAAACTTTTACAGCCACTATACAAATCAATATGGCAATCTAACTACCTCAATATCCAGTTATACCACTCTTGGGACATGTACCCAAAGGATGCCTGATCCTATAAGGACACTTGCTTAACTATGTTCTTAGCAGCTTTATTCAGAGTAACCAGAAACTGAAAACAATCTAGATATCTCTCAATCAACGAATGGATAAAGAAAATGTGGTATTTACACAATGGAGTATTACTCAGCCATTAGGGGAAAAAAAAAAGACATGACATTTGCAGTCAAATGGATGGAACTATAAAAAATCATCCTGAGCGAGGCAATTGAGACACAAAAAGACAAACATGGTATTTACTCATTTATAAGTGAGTATTAACTATTAAGTAAAGGATAATCACACTATAATCCACAGATCTGGAGACATTAGATGAAGAGGAAAGGGCTAGGGTAGATCTCCCTGGGAGTGGGAAATAGAATAGATTTTTGTGGGTAGACTAGGGACAGATGGGTAAGGGAATAGGAAGGATCAAGTCAGGGAGGGAGTGAAGGAGAAAGAGGGTATTGGGAATGATGACTGTAATGAGTGACAATGTACGAGAATAACCCCTTGTAATGGAGGATATGGAGTCTGAACCTGTCATCTTCTGTAACCAGGCTAGGCTCCCCATGGTGGTACTGGGACACTAACCCAGCCACAAATCCTATAACCCATTACCTGTACTGAATGAAAGATGTCCTTTGGCAATGGTAACTCAGAGCTTGTGGGGACAGCCAAACAATCACTGGTCTAACTTAAGGCCCAAGCCATGAGAGGGAGTCCATATCTGACTCTGGCTTGAAGTATGATGTAGTGGCGAATAGTTAGTCTGCTTTAACTCCTTGTGGGTCATGAGCATGCTGCACCCACCCAAGAGCTCTGGATTCATAAATGAAAGACAGACAGAGAGACAGAAAATCAGACACACAGACACACACAGACACACACAGACACACACAGACACACAGACACACAGACACACACACACACACACACACACACACACACACACACACACACCAGTTAATTTTGATATGCCTTGACTAGCTCAATGGTTGGGCACTTCTACACTTCCCCAGTTAGCACTCCCATTACAATATTCCTGTCTTAACACTTCCTAAATCTATATTTTTTCTTTGCTACCCTGTTATCTTCTATGAAGCACCCCCATGGGACCACTTCTCCTTTGCACCTACATTGGTGGATGATTTTTCTCTTCTAGCTCTTAAATCTAATCCTTCTGCCTCCAAGTCATGGAATTTCTCCCTCTCTTCCAATACAAGTTTTTTTGAAATTTACTTAGATGTAACCTCTCTGTGTGTTTGATTTTCTCTTTGTAAGTTTTTTGTTTTAGATTATGTAAATGGTAACATAACTTGAGAGATGCATTTCTCCCTGTATTCTGATGAGCACAGCTGAAGACCTTTCAGTTTGTTCCTATTGTAAATACTTATGTGTTTTGCCTCTTCTTATTGAAGAATTGGTACAATGCTCATATGGTCCATCTTCCACAGTAGTAATTATATTTCACATTCTGAAGAGCTAATTTGATTGATTATAAACAGTTTATCTAACCTCATTTTTAAATGTACTGATTTAAATACCTGGTTATTAATTCACGTCTGAGGAATTGCATATTTCTAGAGAATTGTCTTGACTGCAGTTGTACAGTTATACTGCCTAGAGGCTCACATGATTGAGCACAAGCAAAATAATTTTTGACTTGGCTTGTAATTATACTGAGACAGAAATCATTCTGGAAATACAAAAGTACAAACTAAATGGAATGCCAAAGGGTTATATATCACTTCTCTTTAGCCAGCTAAAAGGAAATGAAAAGAGCACATGTCCACAAACAGATATCTAACAGTGTTCCACTGAAATCTGAAAACTCTAAAGCCACCAATTCAAATGGGGAAAGATGTCACAAAGTAATACGTATAAACATATCTATAGCTAACATTTGTTTTCAACATATATTCTTGCCAGAAACACATGGTAACTAGGAATAAAATTCCAATTTCACTGCCACACAAAAGGGCTAATTTGCCTCCAAATCCAGGGCATTGGGGGTAGTGTATATACAAAGCATTGAGGGTGCAGTATATACACAGAATGAGGAGTGCTGTATGTTGTAGTGTTGAATAAGTTTTTTAAGTTGAACCAGAGCCATTTCATATGCATCTAGAGATTTACTTTTGCAATTGTGGTAAGTGTACTATAGAGATATAGAAATATAATTTTCTGAATATGGATTTCAGGCAAAAAAAAACCTGTAGAATTAACCAACTTGAGGCTTAATTAAGTGCTGCTCTTCTGCGAATGGTTATGTATGAATACCCTGGATTTAATGCATTCTTTAAGCTTAGTTTTGTATAACAAAGAATAGGAAATACAAGAGTACAAACTAAATGGAATCCCAAAGGGTTATATATCACTTCTCTTTAACCCCTGGGGAATTATACAACCTACCTGTCATGGGGTTGTCTGTTCTCTGCCAAAGAATAAGAGTGAATGTTAAATTATTCTAAGTAGCTCATTTCAATTACCTCCAGCCATATCTACCAGGAGACAGGAAAGTATTTTGGGAACAATAAAGTGCTATGCAAATGCTAGTTGTTATAATTAGTATTAAGACCTGTTCTCTATTCCAGAGAGGAAAATGGCTAGACATGTTGCAACTTTTAAAACTCCTGGTGTCTCTGAAAACACTAACATGTTTTTCTCCAGTCTTCTCTATACACATAAAACTCAAACTTTAAGTTTCAGAATTGGCCTTTGCAAACTGATTTCATCCTTCCAATAGAACAAATTACCATGCCATGAATTTAAAACTTATAGGAAGTTCTTTTTAAAAATGCTGACTTTTGTTACATTTTTATATTAGTAATAATTTTAAAACCAGAGAAGGTGACTCACACTTATAATCCTAGACCTTACAAGGCTAAGACAGGAAAATTGTCACAAGTTCAAGACTCATGTGGGTTACATGAGGGGTACTGAGCTAGTGAGAGACAATGTGAGATCCAGTCTCCATGTATAAAGGAGAGGGAAATGATGAATGTCTAGAGGGAAGAAAGGGAGAAATATTTTTTAATTTTCTTTTTTTTAATTCATTACTTCATTTATGTACATTACAAATTTTCCCTCTCCCAGTCCCCTTCCCAGAGTTCTTCACTCCATCACCCCATGGAAGTAATTCTTCCTGAAAACCCAGCTATACCATTCCTGGACATATACCTAAGAGAAATATTTTTAAAATGTGCAAGTATTAGTATTTTTGAACTACAGAAAAGTTAAAATACCACAATGATCGCTGCATTGTCAATTTGATTTAACAATTATTGGCTTAAATTGCTGTGGCTGTCCCTGAAATCTCTTAAAATTTATGGGCTTATTATTATGAGTTTCTATTTATTTCCCACTAAAATACAAACATATATACAACACACACAAGTACATATGTATATATACATATACATATATATTCACAGTATATAAAATATATGTAATATATACATATAGAAAGATAGATAGATACAGATTAGATATAGACATAGATATAGAAAATGTTACATAAAGGAATGGAACCTAAAAGAAAACAGACAGTATAAAAGTGCTAATTAAATTCAAAATAAAATATTTATTGCAATTCTTTGGATAAGTACCCAGTAGTAGGATTGCTGAATCACTTAAAATTGTAACTTATTGCTATTTGCATATCAATTGTTAAGGATAATTTTCATTTTTTGATATTGTGGTAAGAACATGTCCCATGGAGCTTACCCTCTGAACACAACTCTAAGTAGACATTCTACTATTATTGACTGAACATACAAAGCAGGCTCTCCAGAGGTTCATCTTCTCAGGTAGTCACTTTTATGCCTTCCTGTTGATTGGCAGTTACTCTTTACTCAGGTCTCTTTGCTCCCCGGGAAGCCACTATGTCAGTTTTATGATATTGTCCTACAGACTTAAGCATTTCCAATATCAGTATAAGTGAACTGGAGGAATATTTGCCTGTTTGTTCTATGTCACTTAGTATCGTGTACTTAACTTATTCATATTCTCCCATAGTGCAGAATTTACTTCTTTGTTAAGACTGAATACTATCCAACAGTTTGGCCATGTATTTTTTTTATATCCATACATGCATAGATAGACATTTAGGTTGTTCCCATAGTGTGCCTATTGTGAGCAGTGCACTGATGAACATAGAAATACTAGTATCTCAATTCATTGAAGTGCTTTGGGATAAGCATTCAGTGGTGGAACTGCTGGATCATAAAGTAACCCTAATTATGTTTTTTAGAAATCTCCATATTGTTTCTAAATGGATTATTTATTTTCAGAATGAGAGAGAAGAGAACCATTGATTTGAAAACATATATTCAAGCTTGGTAGGTAATGGTCATCATCATTAGACAATCACCATGTCACCAGCACTTCATAAAATAAGTATACAAATTGTCCAATAAAGCTTGACTATGTAAAATGCTATAAGGTATCTATGTTACTTAGATAATTAATACTTTTATTTCTTAGAAATATCCCATGCCATATGATTATTTTTAAGAAAGTGTGTTTATTTTTATGGTGTTTGAATAATTTACTTTTTTGCAGATTCTTTTCTTTTTTAATATTTTTATTATTTTCTTTATTTGCATTTCAAATGTTATCCCCTTTCCTATTTTCCCCTCAAAAATCCCCTATCCCCTCTCCCCCTTCTTACCAACCCACCTACTCCCATTCCTGGTCCTGGCATGCCCCTATACTGGGGCATAGAACCTTCACAGGACCTAGGGCCTCTATTCCCATTGATGACCGACTTGGCCATCCTCTGCTACATTTGCAGCTAGAGCCAAAAAATACACCATGTGTTTTCTTTGACTGGTGGTTTAGTTGCAAGGAGCTCTGGGGGTACTGGTTAGTTCATATTGATGTTTTCCTGGGTAAATTTTATTGCTCCTTCACTGGGGACATTGTGCTCCATGCAATGGATGATTGGGAGCATCCACTTCTGTATTTGCCAAGCACTGGGAGAGCCCCTCAAGAGAAAGTTCTATCAGGTTCCTGTCCACAAACCTCTTATTGGCATCTGTCATACTGTCTGGGTTTGGTGGTTGTTTATGGGATGGATCCCCAAGTGGGGCAATTTCTGGATGGTCATTTCTTCACTCTCTGATTCGAACTTTGTCTATATAAATCCTTCCATGGGTGTTTTGTTCCCCTTTCAGTGAAGGATTCTGAGCTTCTGGGCTAATATCCACTTATCAGTGACTGTATATCCTGTGTATTCTTTTGTGATTGGGTTACCTCACTCAAAATGATATTCTTCAGTTCCATCCATTTGTCTAAGAATTTCATAAATCCATTGTTTTTAATAGCTGAGTAGTACTCTGTTGTGTAAATGTATCACATTTTCTGTAACCATTCCCCTGTTGAGGGACATCTGGGTTCTTTCTAGTTTCTGGCTATTAAAAATAAGGCTGCTATGAACATAGTGGAGCATGTGTCCTTATTACCAGTTGGAACATCTTCTGGATATGCCCATGAGAGGTATTGCTGGATCTTCCAGTAGTACTATGTCCAATTTTCTGAGGAACCGCCAGACTGATCTGTAGAGTGTATGAGCTTGCAATCCCACCATCAATGGAGGAGTGTTCCTCTTTCTCCACATCCTTACCAGTATCTGCTGTCACCTAAGGTTTTGATCTTAGTCATTCTGACTGGTGTGAGGTGGAATCTCAGGGTTGTTTTGATTTGCATTCCCCTGATGATTAAGGATGTTGAACATTGCTTCTCAGCCATTCGGTATTCCTCAGTGAAGAATTCTTTGTTTAGCTCTGTATCCCATTTTTTGATAGGGTTGTTTGATTTTCTGGAGTCCAACTTCCTGAGTTCTTTATATATATTGGATATTAGCCCCCTATTACATTTAGGATTGATAAATATCTTTTCCAAATCTGTTGGTTGCCTTTTGACCTATTGACAGTATCCTTTGCCTTACAGAAGTCTTGCAATTTTATGAGGCCCCATTTTTCTATTCTTGATCTTACCACACAAGCCATTGGTGTTTTTTTGATGAATCTTTCTTCTGTGCCCATATCTCTGAGGATCTTCCCCACTTTCTCTGTAAGATTCAGTGTCTCTTTTTTTATGTGGAGTTCTTTGATCCACTTAGACTTGAGCTTTGTACAAGGAGATAAGAAGAGATCAATCTAAACTCTTCTACATGCTAACTGCAAGTTGAGCCAGCACCATTTGTTGAAGATGCTGTCTTCTTTCCACTGGATGGATTTAGCTCCTTTGTCAAAGATCAAGTGACCATAGGTGTGTGGGTTCCTGTCTGGGTCTTCAATTCTATTCCATTGATCTACTGGTCTGTCATTGTACCAGTACCTTGCAGTTTTTATCACAATTGCTCTGTAGTACAGCTTTAGATCAGGCATGGTGATTCCACCAGAGATTCTTTTATTGTTGAGAATAGGTCTTTCTATCCTAGGATTTTTGTTATTCCAGATGAATTTGCAAATTGCCCTTTATAACTGTGAATAATTAAATTGGAATTTTCATGAGATTGCATTGAATCTATAAAGTGCTTTAGGTAAGATAGCCATTTTTAATATATTAATTCTGCCAATCCATGAGCATGGGAGATTTTTCCATCTTCTGAGATCTTCAATTTCTTTCTTCAGAGACATGAAGTTCTTATCTTACAGATCTTTCACTTCCTTAGTTAGAGTCACACCAAGGTATTTTATATTATTTGTGACTATTGTGAAGGGTGTTGTTTTCCTAATTTCTTTCTCAGCCTGTTTATCCTTTGTGTAAAGGAAGGCCATATATTTGTTTGAGTTAATTTTATATCCAGCTACCTCACTGAAGTTGTTTATCAGGTTTAGGAGTACCCCGGTGGAATTTTTAGGGTTACTTCTATATACTATCATATCATTTGCAAATAGTGATATTTTGACTACTTCCTTTCCAATTTGTATCCTTTTGATCTCCTTTTGTTGTCTAGCTGGTGAGGCTAAAATGTGTTGTAGCTTCAATTTCACTAAACTCTAAAAAGTCTTTAATTTCTCTCATTATTTCTTCCTTGACCTAGTTATCATTGAGTAAAGTGTTGTTCACCTTCCATGTGTATGTGAGTTTTTTATTTATGTTGTTATTGAAGATCACCCTTAGTCCATGGAGATCTAATAGGGTGTATGGGATTATTTCAACATTTTTATATCTGCTGAGGCCTGTTTGGTGACACACTATATGGTCAATTTTGGAGAAGGCACCATGAGGCACTGAGAGGGTAGATCTTTTTGTTTTAAGATGAAATGTTCTATAGATATCTGTTAAATCCATTTATTTAATAATGAAACTCAAGAAGAACGAAGACCAGAGTATGGATACTTTGCCCCTTCTTAGAATTGGGAACAAAACACCCATGGAAGGAGTTACAGAGACAAAGTTTGGAGTTGAGATAAAAGGATGGATCATCTAGAGACTGCCATATCCAGGGATCCATCCCATAATTAGCCTCCAAATGATGACACCATTGCATACACTAGCAAGCGTTTGCTGAAAGGACCCTGATATAGCTGTCTCTTGTGGGACTAGGCCGGGCCTAGCAAACACAGAAGTGGATGCTCACAGTCAGCTATTGGATGGATCACAGGGCCTCCAATGGAGGAGCTAGAGAAAGTACCCAAGGAGCTGGGGGGATCTGCAACCCTATAGGTGGAACAATATGAACTAACCAGTTCACCCCGGAGCTCATGTCTCTAGCTGCATATATATCAGAAGATGGCCTAGTCAGCCATCAGTGGAAAGAGAGGCCCATTGGTTGTGCAAACTTTATATGCCTCAGTACAGGGGAACGCCAGGGCCAAGAAGTGGGAGTGGGTGGGTGGGGGCGTGGGTGGGGGACTTTTGGGATAGCATTGGAAATCTAAGTGAAATAAATACCTAATAAAAAATAATTTCTGTTGGTTTCAATGTGTCTATGTATTGTTTCTGTTTTGAGGATCTGTCCATTGATGACAGTGGAGTGTTGAAGTCTCCCACTATTATTGTGTGAGGTGTAACGTGTGCTTTGAGTTTTAGCAAAGTTTCTTTAATGAATGTGGATGCCCTTGCATTTGGAGCATAGATGTTCAGAAATGAGAGTTCATCTTGGTAAATTTTACCTTTGATGATATGAAGGGTCCCTCCTTATCTTTTTTGAGAACCTTAGGTTGAAAATCAATTTTATTTGATATTAGAATGGCTACTCCAGCTTGTTTCTTGGGACTATTTGCTTGGAAAATTGTTTTCCAGCCTTATACTCTAAGCAGTATATGCCTTTGTGCCTGAGCTGGGTTTCCTGTATGTAGCAAAAAGTTGGGTCCTGTTTATGTAACCAGTCTGTTAGTCTATGTCTTTTTATTGGGGAATTGAGTCCATTGATATTAAGAGATATTAAAGAAAAGTCTTTGTTGCTTCCTTTTATTTATGTTGTTAGATTTGCAATTCTGTTCATGTGGCTATCTTCTTTAGGTTTGTTGAAAGATTACTTTCTTGCTTTTTCTAGAACTTAGTTTCCCTCTTTGTGTTGAAGTTTTCCCTTTATTATACTTTGAAGGGCTGGATTTGTGTAAAGATATTGTGTAAATTTGGTTTTGTCATGGAATATCTTGGTTTTTTCCATCTATAGTAATTGAGAGTTTTGCTGGGTATAGTAGCCTGGGCTGGCATTTGTGCTCTTTTATGGTCTATATGACATCTGCCCAAGATCTTCTGACTTTCATAGTCTCTGGTGAGAAGTCTGGTGTAATTCTGATAGGTCTGCCTTTATATGTTACTTGACCTTTTTCTTTACTGCTTTTAATATTCTATCTTTGTGCATTTTTTGGTGTTTGATTATTATATGATGGGAGGAATTTCTTTTCTGGTCTAAACTATTTGGAGTTCTGTAGGCTTTGTATGTTCATGGGCATCTCCTTCTTTAGGTTGGGGAAGTTTTCTTCTATAATTTTGTTGAAGATATTTACTGGCTCTTTAAGTTGGAAATCTTCCAACCTGTCTATACCTGTTATCCTTAGGTTTGGTCTTCTCATTGTGTCCTTGATTTCCTGGACAAGGGTTAGGGTCTTTTTGCATTTCTCATTTTCTTTGATTGTTGTGTCAATGTTTTTTATGGTATCTTCTTCACCTAAGATTCTCTCTTCTATCTCTTGTATTCTGTTGGTTATGCTTGCATCAATCATCCATAGCTCCTCACTTCTTTTCTACATTTTTTTAATTTCCAGCGTAGTCTCCCTTTGTGATTTCTTTATTGTTTGTACTTCTATTTTTAGATCCTAGATGGTTTTGTTCAATTCTTTCACTTGATTGGATGTGTTCTTCTGTATGTCTTTAAGGGAGTTATAAATTTCCATCTTATAATCCTCCATCATCACCATGAGAAGTGACTTTAGATACATATCTTGCTTTTCTGGTGTGATGGTATATCCAGGACTTGCTATGGTGGGAGAGTTTGGTTCTGATGATACCAAGTAACCTTGGTTTCTGTTGCTTCTGTTCTTATGCTTGCCCCCTTCCACCTGATTATCGCAAGTGCTTGCTGCCCTCAATATACCTGATTGGAGCCTGTCCTTTCTGTAATCCTGGGTGATTCAGAACTCCTCAGAATCCAGATTTCTCTGTGATCCTATGATTCCAGAATCCTGTGAAGCTGAGAATCTGGGTGTGTCAGAGTTCTTGGCAGTCAAGCTTCCTCTGAGACCCTGAGATCCTGGTGTAACCAAGCTCTTGGGATCCTGGGATTCTGGAATCCTAAGATCCTGGGCATGTTATAGCTCCTGGAAGTGGTACCCCCTCTAGGGACTGTGGGGCTGTCCTCAGAGTTCACGTCCAAGGTAGCCCTGCTCTGGAACTAGTAGGCAGTTTACTTTTTTATAAAGAAGAAAGCTCAGCTTTCCCAGGGCTTGTCCCTAGTAAATGGATAAGCCAGTATGTTTATAAAGGCCTTTCTATGCTATCTCTTATTATGTGCATTTCAGTACAGTATTTGTATTTTGTTACACAAAATCCTGGTTTTTATATATCTCACTTATTAAACAACTTATCATAATCCTCAGATGCCACTTTTACTTGAAAACACATTGGAAAATATATCCAGTAAACATTTTAACTGTGTTGAATATTTTGATTATTTTAAGCAGTTTATTTCTTTGACTGAATATAGTTGGTTATTTAGTCCTTCTGAAGGAGATATTTATAGATTAAAACTACCTTCTCAGACTGCTAGTTTCTTTCTAAATAAAATTTCTTTTTCTTTTCTCCCCTTTGGCAGAAGTTTCTGCATGTAACAGCAGAAATACAAATTACATCCAAAGTACTTAACGTCACTGGCAGAGGTGTCTTCTCTTCTGCTCTAAAATTAATAAACATCTTTATAAAGCAGTAATTCCTTGAAAACAAAGGCTAAATTCTAGATAGGATCATTGGAGTTACACCATTTATGATGTTTTAAATAAAATAATCTTCAGTTATCTATTATAAAGATGAGAAATTTGAGAATAATAACAATTTGCCATGGGTCTGAACTGGCAGACTAATTTTGAAACTCAGCAAATAGAATTTTTTTCTTCAAAGTTTAGTCCAATTTTTCACTCTGGAAAATGAATTGTTAATTTGTGGTCAATTTCAGCACAGATCTTTTCACTGAGCTTATGAAGTAATATGGCATCACTGAGAGTTGTACTACTATCAAAACTGGAGCATCATGGGAATAAAGGGGAAAAACAAGAAGCTTCGAGGAGGCAGAGACAACTCTGTGCATAAGACACCATTCATCTGTGTAAATTCAATTAGAGGTAGAATATTGATTGGGTATTTGATGTCATGGATAAGGCATTAGAGAAAAATCAATTAAATATTTTCAAGTTTTCAATTTTAAATATCCATAACATTAAGGTAGAATTAAAGCTGTAGTAAGGAAATAAATGGTGTTGACAAAGGAGGAAGTTCTGAGTATGAGCAAACATGCAAATGAGTATTTAATTCAATTATTGAAGACATTTACTAAGTAGCTAACATTTGCTAGACACCTAGTCAAGGAAAATGGAAAGAAAGATAAAAAGGGAGAGGGAACGAAAGACCTGATTGTCTTCCCTAAACGACCTCAGTTTTAAAGCAGTGGGAGACTCATGGTCTCTGCAGCACTTGATTCCAAGTCAGAGCACGAGAGACTCAACCCCAGTGAGACCATTCTGAGGCACACAAACCATCACATCCTTTAATCTAATCAACACACACACACACACACACACACACACACACACACACACACGCACACAGCCACTGGTATAATACCCTTTATCAAAGCATGCATCTACTGAGATGTCTCCAGACTCTGAGCATGTAAATGGACTAAGAAATAGCCACATGAATATTTTTAAAATATTTTTTGGAAAAGAAACTATAAAGTAAAAAAAAAAAATATTTTTGTTGGTTGCTGTTTATTAAATAGAAAAATGCCAGAGGAGTTTGAAAGGTAAGGTAGAGTAAGTTTTACTAAAACATGGGAGAACTCAGGAGGTAATAGTATTGTGAAAATTCCCACATACAAACACAGAAGAAAAGCAGATAAGAAGTGTATGTAAGGAGGCACAAAATAAAAAGGGCCTGGTACAAGCCAGAGGAAACATCAAGTCAGATATGGAGAAATAAAAACGGCTATACTATAAGCTGGCACATAGAAGTACATAAGAGAAACAAAAGTAATGTAGTCTCCAAGCATAAGAAAACACAGAAAAGTGTGTCTAAATACAGGGCTTTCCAACAAACATTTGGGAAAATATGTATGAAGTAGTTAATAACTAAATGTACTTTGTTTAAGAAAGCAAAGAAAAATGTTTAATTGAGGAATGAGTATATTAGTTCATATTTTATACAGCAAAAATTATTTGGACAGTATAGAAAATAAAATTATTTGGTACTTTCCCATTATGGAAGAGTAACTATTCAAGAAATATGTAAAGACATCCAACCTTGGAATGAAAAGGTGTGCCATAGAATAAAAATGATTACTTTGTTCATGTTGGGTCTCCTATCTACAAAATCTGCGTGTCCAGAAGAGAAAGAAAATAACATAAGAAAATAGAAAACAGGAAGAAGAAACATTTCTAAACAGCCAAAAGTCCTATTTTGTCACCTGTAGGTAGGCTCAGAGGTCGACGGCTTCATGCTCTCTTATAGAACTCAGTTCTTCACACCCTAATGGCAGCTCACAACTGCCTAAAATGCCAGTTCCAGGGTGTCAGCCACTGCCCTCTGTGAGCACCTTCACATACATGAAACACACAAATTCATGCAGGAACACACACATATACAAATATACATAAAGAAAATGTTAAAAGAACCCCTATAATGAGCTTACATGCCCCAGACAGTTCTCCGTACGGTGCCTGACATGTCTGTTGAAGAGTGAGTTAGTCAGAGAGGAAATTCCCAGGCCCCCACTTTATAGTCACTTAAAAATGCTCTTATGCATATGCTATCTATTTTAAAAATCTGTGAGAGGGCATATATCCAGAAGATGTCCCAACCAGTAAGAAGAATACATGCTCCACTATGTTCATAGCAGGCTTATTTATAATAGCCAGAAGCTGGAAAGAACCCAGATGCCCCTCAACAGAGGAATGGATACAGAAAATGTGGTACATTTACACAATGGAGTACTACTCAGCTATTAAAAAAAAGAATTTATGAAATTCCTAAGCAAATGGATGGACCTGGAGGGCATCATCCTGAGTGAGGTAACCCAATCACAAAGGAACTCGCACAATATGTACTCACTGATAAGTGGATATTAGCCCAGAATCTTAGGATACCCAAGATATAAGATACAATTTGCAAAACACATGAAACTCAAGAGAATGAAGACCAAAGTGTGGACACTTTGCCCCTTCTTAGAAATGGGAACAAAACACTCGTGGAAAAAGTTACAGAGACAAAATTTGGAGCTGTGATGAAAGGATGGACCATCTAGTGATTGCCATATGCAGGGATCCATCCCATAATCAGCTTCCAAACGCTGACACCATTGCATACACTAGCAAGATTTTGCTGAAAGGACCCAGATATAGCTGTCTCTTGTGAGACTATGCCGGGGCCTAGCAAACACAGAAGTGGATGCTCACAGTCAGATATTGGATGGGTCACACGGCCCCTAATGGAGGAGCTAGAGAAAGTACCCAAGGAGCTAAAGGGAACTGCAACCCTATAGGTGGAACAACAATATGAACTAACCAGTACCCCGGAGCTCTTGTCTCTAGCTGCATATGTATTAAAAGATGGCCTAGTCAGCCATCACTGGAAAGAGGCCCTTTGGACTTGCAAACTTTATATGCCCCAGTACAGGGGAACGCCAGGGCCAAAAAGGGGGAGTGGGTGGGTAGGGGATTGGGGGTGGGTGGGTATGGGGGACTTTTGGGATAGCATTGGAAATGTAAACGAGGAAAATACCTAATTAAAAAAAAGAGAAAAAAATCTGTAAGAGATTAGCAATGGAAATAAGTAAACTGTTAAGCATAAAGTGTACTCAGGATATTCTATGTGAGAAAATATATTTCCAATAATTGAAAAAGAAATAAACAATTGCAAACTTTCAAAGACCAAAGTAGTAAATAAAAAAATCAAATGTGGAAGGACCCAAAGAATGCTCCAAGTGACTATTTTGAGTATATTCCTGAAGCAGCTACACATGGTGACTGTGGGATGCAAACCATTATGGAGTCAAGAACTTGGAAAACTTATCCAGTCCAATAAATGTCTACAGAGCATCTACTTCCTTTTCCTCCCCTCTCTCCTGGTATCAGCATCCCACTGCAATGCCACAAGCCTGCTGCCCATGGCCATGGAGACTCTGAAGCCATTCAACATTTAAGAATCATATTGTTCACAATATGAACTAACCAGTACCCCCCTGAGCTCGTGTCTCTAGCTGCGTATGAATCAGAAGATAGCCTAATCGGCCATCAGTGGAAAAAGAGGCCCATTGGTCGTGCAAACTTTATATGCCCCAGTACAGGGGAATGCCAGGGCCAAAAAGTGGGAGTGGGTGGGTGGGGGACTTTTGGGATAGCATTTGAAATGTAAATGAAATAAATAATCAATTGAAAAGAAAGAAGAAGGGTATTCCTATCCCCGAAGGAACTGTTCAAGCTAAGGTCCCACTAGGTTCTAAACACTGCTGGGTATTTTCCTGGGTGTGCTCCTGCCCTGCATGTGGCTGTGCACACTGACTGTTAAGTTATTAAAATAAATCTCTGAGGGTTTTCTATATTTAAATATTACATTTTTCAGATAATAGATTGATAAATTAACATATGCATTGTTCTTTAAGAGAAAAATGCCCCTTCGTGAATATTCCTCATGCTAAATGAAAGAAAACCAGCGAGGACTAGAAGTTTGACTTTTAAGTTGTTCAAGGAAAGCTGTGCCTTGCTCCAAGTTAGAAGTTTAACAGTGAATATACAATACAATCTTAGAATCATTTCCACAGTTACTTCTAATTTCTAAATGAGATGTGATTGTTTAATAGCCAACCACTTTCCAGGACCCGACAATGAATGTCAGAAACACTGTCCAACATCATTGTGTGAACCAGGCTGGGTCCACACACGGACAGAGGCCCAGGCCACTCTTGGAATGCTCCAAAAAATGTATTTACAAAGACGATTTTCAAAATCAAAAGTGGGGTTTGGAAGGGCCTTATTAATGATTCTTGGAGAGTTAGAGGAGCTGTGTGGGAATGGGAGACTGAAAAAGCTGGTGAGAGCCAGACTCCTTCAGTCCCATCAGACCGCTGCCCAGAAATCCAGCCCCAAGGCATTGTGGTCTCCATTCAGACATTGTGACTCTGAGGCTCCACGCTGAGGCATAGGATGTGGCAAGTGGTACAGCATGTCTCATTCTGGCACTTGGCGAGGGAAAAGTCATGGAGCTGCTTTTGTTATATTTTGCTAGGGGCAACCTAATTTTTTAAAAAAATGCAATTTAAAAAAAATTTAAAAATCGTATTTATCGATGATCTATTTGAATTCACCAAGAAAACATTGTGGGGGCAGACTATAAGCCCCATCATAACAATAATAAAAAGATAGAACGTGTGCAGGAAGGCTTGGAGACAGTCTGAATCCTAAAGTGCCGGCTTGCTGAAGCTCCCTGTACTCCTGCAGCCTGTTCCTTTTTATTAAAAGCCTCCAGGGACCCTGGGCTGCAGTGAACCATGGCAGACAGGAGAGATGGGCAGTGGTCAAGCTGTCGGCTCTGAGTCCCTGCGGCCTCCACTTCTCACAGCTCCTCCTGTGGCACGCAGGACCTCCAGGGCGGACAGCTCCAGGAGATGAAGGGGTACCGGTACCGCACTGCTTCTCTTCGCACCCAGATGTCCCTTTAAGTCACAATTTTAACTATTATTACTTAAATATTCACGGCAGGACCTTGTTTTGTAAAACAAAAATATATCTATATATTTACATGTATACATTATATGTATGTTATATATGTACATACATTTCGTTTTATGTTTTCTTTACATTTGATACTTTTATTCTGTGAGATAGATCCACTGGTTTGTAAAAGAAAATTTGTAATTTTTGGAACTGTAATCCAGGACCAAAGATTTTTAACAATGGCAATCACTCTGTCATTTTCTTTTTTAGTAGGCAAATTGCTCATGTAACTTTACCTTAAGGAGAGCTATTTTCAATGACATTTAGGTTAAAATTAGTTAAAAGTCAGACTTCTATCTTTATCTAATAATTTCTAATGCAGACAAAATGTTATGGCTTTAACTGATTGTCTTAAGGAAACTGTCTTACATCTGGCCAGTAGCTTATGTAACCTAATGACCTCTTTTCCAATCTTTAACAAGGGCATATTTTTTCACCTAATAGATTTTAATTTTTATATTAGAACTTTGTAAAATATACTTAATAAGCAAATGAGCAAAGGTCTCAATTTTGTTGCTCTAAATTATGTGGAGGGAAAAAAGTAAAATGTAATTAATTATCTTAGTATGTTTCCAAATGCTCAAAGTAGTCCTCCCTGTTGCCAAGGATACAGGCATCCTGTTTACAATAACACTTCTGTCAAAGAAACTGAAGTTTATTAGTACCACCAATTACAGAGTAGAACTTCTATTGCAATATCCCACTAAATTTATAAAATTTATGTATTCTAAATATTCCACTTTCAATATTCTTTAGTAGCAGTTTTTCCTGCAATATGTTTTTTAAATGTCACTTTAAATGATTAATATTTTAGAGTATTTTAAAACAAAATACAGACTTGTCTTCATTACAGTTTTGTTGGAGAAAACGTAATTGTCTAATAGTTCAAAATATGTTTGTATTTTTACAAATACTCTAGTCATGGATAAATGTTAAAAATCTGTCAGTACAAAAAGCACCTAAATTACTTTTCAAGTTTCACTGCGTTGAGCCCTTTTAGGCGATTTCATGTTGATTAACTTATATGTAGGGATGGATATTTATTTGGCAGTTTGAAAAAAGGTTGAAAGAATCAATTCTATTTTGAAAGCATCAGAACAAAAATCAAATATTCTATCTGGAGAATGTGAAGGAAAAAAGGTATCTTGTAACCCCATTAACTCAGTTTTTGTGACTATGCTTACCTGATCAGTTTTATTAGACAGCACAGGAAAGAACCAGGGATAGCAAGAGGAGCAGGTGAGGCCCAAGAACTTATGTGACAAGAAAATGGGAAGGAGTTTGCTGGGGATGAGGAGGCTCAAGAGAGGGGGGAATGGGGAAGAATTAGAGAACAGAAAGGACAAAAATTTTTTTTGTTTGAAAGATAATGCCACAGAGACAAATTCTTTATAAGCTAAAAAATATTTATATCTCCTTAAAATTCTTTATTTTATATGTGATCATACACCTTCAATATTTAAAAAACTCTGAAATATGATGATTAGACATAGTTTGGCTATAGCATCTCTGAGCCAAAACAAAATTTTAAAGAGACAACCCCTCTGCATAGGTCAAGCTGAGAAGTCCTTGGCAACCAGATATATATGCTTCTTTTCACACTGATGGTCAGTGGAATTCAAAAGAAAGCCTGACATTTAAAGTACATTTGAGGAACATTAAAGAGTAGACATTTTTAGATTATTTTGCAAGGAAATTTTTATTTAAAATTGTAGTACATAGTAGGAAATAAAATCAAGTAGATAGGTAACATCTCCTACTTTTCCCCTGCCCCTGCCCCATCCCCTTTGTAAGGTAGGATCTCACTATGCTGTCAGAGTTGACCTGGAACTCCTAGGCGCTGTTTTAGCATTCAAGTAGCTAAGACTGAAGGCATGTGCTGTCTCATCTGTCAACTGCTCCATGTGTTTTAACCAGGTCCTATGCTATGGTACTAAGACATTTTACATTAGGAAAAACAAGTTTCCTTTATAGATATTATTATTTTAAAGGTTTCAAAGCCATGATCTTAAAGAAAGCAAAGATTATGTGTAAGACATCTGACTGTCAGCCCCAGAGCTTGTGCTGAGTTCAGGTTGCTCTGTTGCTCCACCACAGAACCGAAGCTCTCAACTATCTAGTGAAATGACTCTACTACTACTCAGAACGTTCCTTCCCATTGCTTCACTCTCTCATTGTCAATCACTGTCCAAAGAGAATGGAAAATTCCAGAAATAAATAATCTGTAACCTTTAAATTCTGTGCGGTTCTAAGTAGTATGATAAAACACTGTTTAAACTCTAAGTTCCATCTAGGTTGTGAGTTATCTTTTGTCTAGGAATCCATGCTGTATATGCTTCCTGCTCCTTGGTCAATGAGAAGCTTGCGTGGTTATGAGATTATGATGGTCCTGTAGTGCTTGTATAAACACTCTCATGCTGCCTGCAACTTCAGGAATCTGTCCCCCAGAATTTATCCCCCAGAGATAAATTATCATGGAATTTAATCCCAGAGAAAGAAGGGCATGCACTATCTTATCAAACACTACCATCATATTTTATAGGTATATTTATATATTTATATACCTTAATATAACATTAATTTACTGAGTTCATGGATCGCTAAGATTCTTGGGTGTCCTGCCATGAATCTTACAGAAAGCATGAGAGCAGCTCTAGAGTGCACATCATGGACTAATGCATCTATGGCTGAGCTCTGAAGGAAAAAAAATAAGAGCTCAGATCAATTGGAGTCTAAGAAAGTCTTCAAAAGTTAAAAATAAGGCCAATAATGGTTTTTCCAACTAAAGTATTAGAATATAATATCTTTAAAACTGTTTTGACCACTGAAAAGTCAACTAGTAAATATCCAGGCATCTCCCCACAAACATTTTACATTCATGTTCTAATACTTCTTTTGAATCCATGTACTCAGATCAAACTCACATATTCACTTATGTTAGTGTAATGTGTACCTGCCTAGGGTTTTATTCACTTATCAAAACTATGTAGTGAACACCTGTGATGCACTACCAGTGTGTGAGGTACCGAAGATGCAAGATTAATAAGAAATAGCTCCTACTTTCTATAGATGACTGTGTAGTATGGAAGGGAGCCACTCATGCATCTGAATTATAATGTACTGTACGAAGTATGTTGAAATGTCTGAAAAAGAATTGCAAGAGTAGAAGCCTGTTACTGAAGCAATTATAATGCTTCATACTATGGGGCTATTATATTCAGTTCCTGTTTGTGAAGGAGTTTCCATTCAGAAGGTCAAGCAGAGCATTGATGAAAAAAAAAATGGAACCTGTCCTGAAACAAGTCCAGCCAACATGATAAAATTTGGAGTGGCAAAGACTGGGGTATGTGATAGAAACAGGACACTTTCTGAATCAGGAGGACATGTCTGGGTCCCTCCATAAAACAGCTTGAATTCTGTCCCCCAAACCATCACTGTTTACCATGTTTGCTGTGCATCTCTATTACCATGAATCCTCTGCTTACATATATCTACCCACGGGTAGATGAACATACAGGCAAATTATAGAAACACATTAAAGCACAAATTTCAAAATACAAGACCAAAGATAAAACTAAATGGATGTAAGATTTTATTTTACACTCTGGTTCACCTTTCTGGCAACTTTAGAAACGATTCTTTTAGGTGGTGTCAATTTAGAAGAGATCTAAAGATGAAGGAATGTTGAAATCAATTGGTGTTTCATTTAAGAGACAAATCCAAAGAGAAATATCAAGTGGCTGTAGGAGGAAGCCTACTAGAGGGAGGTAGGAGCAGGGCTAACCTTGAAGTATGGAGCAGAGCAGGGCTATCTAAAGCTAAGCAGGAATAATGTGGGTTTGTGGCATCTCTGAGGTCCTTTCCTCCCTGCTGACATCATTACCTTACTGCATTCCCTGTGTCCTCTGCATGTTTTCCTTCAGATCATGTTAAGGAAGGGAGAGAGGCAAATGGAAGGGAAAATACAGCACATCCAGTGAATTTAAGGGCCCTCCTTGCATGGCCAACAGGTGAGTGTACAAATACTTAGCCGTCTACATTTTCAAGTCATACTTAAAACTAAAAATACATATTTGCTTTGCTGTATTTTTAAATCAATTTCATTAACCAATGGAGAATTTTGATTCTCGTGATTATTAAACATTAATTTTTCCTTACAGAAGCTGAGGAGTTTTGTTAAAAATCTGTGAAATGTTGACATGTGAGAATATTTTTCCCTAAAAGTGACTAAACATTTCATACATCTGCAGATAGGTGCAAAACTGCTAGCAACTCCCTCCTTCAGTTACAAAATTAATGAGTGTTCATTGAAGCCATAACAAAGAACTCTCCTCTGGGCATGTTATAAAAATGTGTCTAGGTCTCATATCAATACAATCTCTTGTTAGAGAGCCAGTGGTTTGAAATATGTGTATTTATTTAAGATGACAAATACCATTAAAATAATTCTTTTTGATTTGTCTCATATGTGAACCCCTGTCTAACCTTATCTACTCCTAACTTAAAATGGAAGCTTTCCTAAGAGGGGGATAAAAAGCAGTTTATTAAATTTAATGTTCTCTTTATTTCATGCAACTGCTGAGAGATATAAATTTCCATTGCACTCTGAATATCACCAAAGTAGCCAACCAATTGTACCTGATATTCTTCATGAAGGACAATTTTGGCGCAAACTGAAACCCCAAATGAGTTCAGAAGGAACAGATTTACCTTCACCATGACAGCTTTTCAATTATATAGTACATAAGAAGCCTGAATTTCAGCCCTTGATTCAGGGCATTTTGCTTCAGTCTCTCTCTTTCTCTAAAGAAAGAGCTGCTTTAGGAAAGGACAATAGGCTGGGGAAGCATACACAATCATATACCTAAAAGTATAAGTACAGTGTCTGAAGTGATCATATGATTGATACTGATACAAATAATTGCACAGTTGCATACCCTAGCAAGATTTTATCAAAAGGACCCAGATGTAGCTATCTCTTGTGAGACTATGCCGGGGCCTAGCAAACACAGAAGTGGATGCTCACAGCCAGCTAATGGATGGATCACAGGGCTCCCAATGGAGGAGCTAGAGAAAGAACCAAAGGAGCTAAAGAGATCTGCAACCCTATAGGTGGATCAACATTATGAACTAACCAGTACCCCGGAGCTCTTGACTCTAGCTGCATATGTATCAAAAGATGGCCTAGTCGGCCATCAGTGGAAAGAGAGGCGCATTGGTCATGCAAACTTTGTATGCCCCAGTACAGGGAAACGCCAGGGCCAAAAAGGGGGAGTGGGTGGGTAGGGGAGTGGGGGTGGGTGGGTATGGGGGACTTTTGGTATAGCATTGGAAATGTAAATGAGCTAAATACCTAATAAAAAATGGAAAAAAAAAAAAGAAGAAAATTGTGGCCAGGCATGGTGGCGCATGCCTTTAATCCCAGAACTTGGGAGGCAGAAGCAGGTGAATTTCTGAGTTCGAGGCCAGCCTGGTCTACAGAGTGAGTTCCAGGACAGCCAGGGCTACACAGAGAAACCCTGTTTCACAAAAACAAACAAACAAAAAACAAACAAACAAAAAAGCCAAAAAACAAAAAAAGGAAAAAAGAAAATTGTGGATATGATGATCTACATTCGACCTGTGTCCATCAGGCCTTAGGACAAGATGGAATGCATTGCATTTATCTTTCCTGTTTCATTTTCTACAAGTTCTGAGAATTTTCTATATTTCATAGACACTGTTACATTACATAACTACTACTTTTGTCATTAATCCCCATACATGAAAACTGACAATCTACATCAACAGTCCCCAACACTTTCACATTTATAGGATAATCAGGAGCATCTAAGTTTAATGAAACAGAGTTATGGACTCAGGACAAGAAGCACAGGGGAGAATGAGAATTCCAGATTTATGGAGCAAGGGAGAAAAATCCTCTGCCTTCTATTTCATGAGGGGAATTTGTTGCTTTATGATTGAAACATATAGTGTCCCCCAAAGTCTCATGTGTTAAAGTCTTAATGCCCAGCTGATGGCACCACTAAAAGGAGACTGAATCATTGATGTGCTAATTTGATGTCTAGATGAGTCTAATGATGAGCTCATAGATGAGTTGAGTATCAGGAGGAGGGCCTAATGACAAGTCAGTTCATGACTGTGTTTTTGGTGGATGCAGACTGTATATTCTCTTTTAGAACTCTTATTTTTGCACTGATGCTTTGCAAAATTTGTCTAGTTGAAAATGTCTCTAGTTTGCATGATTTCTAAGATGTCAGTCATATGTGAAAGAAATATATATACTAGTTAGAATGCCACTGTGCCACATCTTCATGGCATTTATAAGTCATGCATGCATAGGACAAACGAACAATTTGAGTTTCAAGATTACCTTTAAAAATTACATTGTAGTCTTTGGGGTGACGAAAGTTAAACTACAACTACCTGTTCATGACTTTATGTAATTGATAATACTACTATACATAAAATCAAAAACAAAAAAAATCTGCTGGAAATTCGGTGTGGAATCTTATGCCAGACTTAATTCTTAAACAGTAGAATCAATTTTCTACTGTGCAATTATTTGTGTCAGTATTAATCACATGATCACTTCAGATATTGTGCTTATACTTTTAGGAGACCATCAAAAATTAATTTAAATATGTATAGTAAAACAGCAGAAATATAAGATGGAACATTAATTGGTTACTCTGATTTTTAGTTTATGAGATTTACAAATGGCAGAATATTTTCTCAAGTTTCAAGCCAATCAGCAATGGTCACCTTATATCTATTCATAAATTTTTACCACAAACAGGAAAATATAAAGGAAGCCAATGGGTAGGTTTCCCATGTTTTGTTGGATGGTGCCATACTTAGGCATACAAGAGCAGCACGAGCCGGACTTAGTGAATGATCAAGAGAAAATAATGAAGTTGGGAGGATCATGTTATAGGGGATATGGACAGTGTTGGAGGGGTGCTGGGGGAAATGTGATCATTGCATACATAAATGCATATATAAAATTCTCAAAACTACATGCTGGGCAGTGGTGGTACACGCCTTTAATCCCAGCACTCAGGAGGCAGAGGCAGGTGGATTTCTGAGTTTGAGGCCAGCCTGGTCTGCAAAGTGAGTTCTAGGACAGCCAGGGCTATACAGAGAAACCCTGTCTCAAAACCCTCCCCCCAAAAAAGAAACCTACTTTTTGTCACTTCTATTTATTACTTTCAAAACAGAGTCATCTGGACATTGTTGGGAACAAAGAAAGAGGGGCCCAGGGAGAAGGCCCTGGGGAAGATGGGGTGGGGAGAAATAGCCCATGTCCGGCCAGAGTTCCTGTGCTCTAGGCAGGCTGACTTGGGGAGAGCTGCTGGACGCTTTCCACTTGGACCTGGGTGGGCATCTAAGCCTCTGACCCCACTCGCTGTGGGGTGGACAAGGGGCAGCCTCCAACAGGGGACCCCGAGGTGACACCCTGTCGTCCCAGGGTTATAGGAGAGAGGGAAGAGGGAAGAGAGGTTCCCAACACTGTCCAGAGTGTACAGCGGATTTTGATGAAGCAGAGACTCTCTATGGTTTAAGAGCTTTATTATAGAAATGCAGGGAGAAAGAGAGAAGGGAGGGGGGAGGAGAAGAGTATACAAAGAAAGGAAAGAGAAGAGAGGAGAGAGAGAGGGTGAGAGAAGTGAGAGGTAGGAAGTAAGAGCATAAGAGTAAGAGAGCAAGGTGGGGGCTGAACATCCCTTTTTATGGTCTTCACTGTTGCTAGGTAACTGGGGAGGAGTTTAGCCTGAAGGTCAGAAGCTTGGGCCATTGTCTATGTGACTACTGACCATGCTTCTCTTGTGGGGGTTGTAATTTAGGCAGTGACCAGAGTTCCAGGAACATGAGGGAACGCCTACCGTGTCATGAAGGTGAATTATGACCATAGGGGTTCAGAACTCAGCTCAACTGGACACCAGCCTGCAATTCCCCACAGGACATGACAGTAGCTGTACTCATTAACTCAAAGCAGCTTTGGTTGCCTGTACTAGCCTTGCATATAATAAAGCCAGGCAATACTCTAGTATGGCTGGATGAGGAGGCACTCCAACTAAGCTGTTGGAAGTTGATAGATGCTGTGAGAGAAAGATTGTGATGTCTATATGGAAGTGCTTCAGTGGAAAGCTCCACACCAATGGACATAAGGCAGTAATAATTAGGTTAAGTGGGCTATAAAAAACAAGAAAAAGTACAACAAACTAGGAAGGCGTGATGAGGCAAGATATGGGAGGAGTTGGAGGGGGAAATGGTTAGTGAATAAGATCAAAATACATTGTATGCATATTATAAAATTATCAAAAAGCAAATAAACATTATAACTAATAATTTAAATATTTTAGATAAAATATTAATAGTGTATAACATTCTGGCATATATAAATATATAAAGTGAAAATAAAGACTGCAAGGATATCTTTCCTTCATGTTTTGAATTTGTGTGGTTGTATGTACACTTGTGTGTATGTGTGTGGTGTGTATATGCATGCATATGTGTGTGTGTGTGTGTGTGTGTGTGTGTGTGCACAGTATGCAGGTGTGCCACTATGCATGCAGGAACATATACCTGCATATGCATGTGCAGAGGCCATAGCAGTACCTTGCTCTGCCACTGTAAACTTTATGCACTTGAGACATGGTCCTTCAGTGAATCAGGAGTTTTTCAATTTTAGCTTGACTACAATTAGGCCAACAAAATCAAGCTACCATCCTACCTCCACTCCCATAGCACGGGTGTGACCATATCCTGGCAATGGATTCTGGGTATCTTAATTCATGTACTTATGCATGTATAGAAAACACACACACACGCACGTGTGGTGTGTGTGTGTGTGTGTGTGTGTGTGTGTGTGTGTGTGCATTCTTAACCTATTGTACTGAAAACCACTATAATAAAATATGCATATAATATAGCTGAAGAATTTATACAGATTGGAAGGGGAGGGGAGGGTTGACCCAAGATTTTCATATTCTTTTTGGTTTAGTAAAAGAACAGACTTTTAAGGCTATGTAAGGACTTACATAATTTTCAAGTTTTAGATATACTTAGCAGATGGAGAGCCTAATCAAAATGAAACTCAAGGATGGAAACCTTGTATGTATGTTTTTTAAATTCAGCCCACACTGAAGGACCCCACTGGATAACTGCTTGTCAAAAACTTTGCATAGCCTGACCTGAATTTGCCCCTTTCTAGGGTCTTCTGCTCTGTTCTTAATCTAAAAAAAAAAAAAAAAAAAAAAAAAAAAAAAAAAAAAAACAGTCCTGTGCTATTTCCCTCCAATCACAATTTTAAATACATATTTTGCCAACCTTGTGATTCCTAAGGTACTACTGACTCTTCCTAGAAGGCACTTGGTGGAGATCTGTGTGCTCTCTCACTGGCATATGGCCTTGACTGTGTCAGGCAGACTTATGGCTTATATGACAGTGGACTGGCTGTTCTGAGACTAATCCCCCCAAAATAGCTGTCATCTCCTTTAGCTCAATTGGGATTTAATGATCATCTAATATGACCAAATTAGAAGCATAGAAAATTTTGATTGGAGCACCACATATTGGTAAGATGCACTACATTCAAGTCGGAAAATTAATATTAAAAGTATGTGTTCAAGAGTTCCCCATTCTATGTAGGAAACTATTTATTTTACTGTTCCCTCTCTTATGACTTGCTCTTCTACTAAACTGTCCCATGTTTGTCAGTTAAGAGTCAAGCAACAAATGCTATGAAATCATTCCTGATTTTCATATTTACTTTTATCATCACATATGGCATATGGATATAGAAGAAATAGAAACCTAAAGATTGGTCTTATCTTTTAGAGCTTCCTTAAATGGCCAAAATATTTGTATAGCTGGAGACACTGCTGAGGATTACTAAAATGTTTTCCTTGAACAAAAGCAAGAGAGTATAGAGAGACAGTTTAGCCATTTTCCTGAGAAAAGATTGTGAGTGATACTATTCTGAATTTATTAGCGTCACACTAAATAACCAAAGGTCTCAACCATTCAATCAGGAGACACTTTTAAGTCTTTTTAAGGAAAGCAGGATCTATTTACTGTTTCATCAACATTGTAAATCTAGATATAAATGTTCCTAGATCAATTATGATAGCAAGAAGTACAGTTAGACATGTTAAATATGTATGCATGTATCTTTGTGCATATGTATGATGAATGAGTCCATTGTATAACTAACAAAATACACAGACAAAATTTCTATAAAGTAGATATTGAAATACCTTTTATTATTTTGCTTACTTGTATTTTGAACTTTTAGATTTTTTTCCACAATGACCATGTATTATTTTATAATCAGAAAAACTGATTTTAAAATCTACATCTGATGATAATTATGTATAAAAAGAAAAGCACAAGAAAACATAACAAAGGACTTTGAATAGCTGTTTCTAGGTGGCTACTTTTTTGCTGATCTGTAGTATTCAATAAATATTTGTTGAGCAAATGATTAGATTTTCTTTCTCATTCTTTTTAACTCAAAGCACTTGGAAGGAGTAATTATTAAATTTTTTTCTTAAGAAAATTGGTAAACATCACAAAATTATATATTTTTGTTAGCCCTTAAAACTAACTTATCTCCTCTTCCAAAACTCAAAATTCATCATAACCAAAACTCAATAATAAACATAAAATGCCTATTTTATATACCCAGAAATTATCATCTGCACAAGCAACCATATACTGGTCATTTTAAATTGAGTCACCTTATACATTGGGTTTCTACATTTTAAATAAGACCACCTAAACAAAGTCAGTTAAGTCATTTATCATTGAACTTTCTAATTGGTACCTGTGAGTTATAATTTTCCGCCAAAATATAGTATCTATGGAAGAGGTCTACGGATGATGATTATGTTTGATGCTGAATAACTGCAGTAACTCTTAGCTAAAACCAGGAACTGAGGCTATAATTTGCACCTTCTTCATAGTGGTGAGCATACAGAAGGAATGATTGTTCTACATGTAAAATGACTGAGCTTTGCTAAACTTGTAGGCTGTAAACTATGTAATGAGTTTTTAAATTGTGGACATAACTAGCTTGGCCTCTGAGTATGCCTATGGCCATGCACCTGAATGCCAGTGTTTGCTGTAAAATTCTCCTCCCCGCAATTCCTCCATATTTTTCCTTCTGTCTTAAAATTTGAGTAGACACCTATTAGACTGATTGTAAGATAATATGAAAAATAATGAAGAATAGTTTGATTATGCCAGAATATTGCACATTTTACATTTGTTTTAGGTCAGGTGTCCTGGAAGTCAATTTACCCATAGGTAGAAAACAAATCATATACTATCTTTTTTGAATCTCTCATGTCTCTAAGTGGCTTATAGGTTCCTGATACACCAGCCACAGTCTATTTACATACTTCTTGATATTTTTAGAATACATATTAGGTGAGAAAAGATTTTAAACTTCCATCTAATTTACATTGAGATTGAACAGCTATGTTTCACAGATACCTGTCAAGCATATTCTAGAAATAAAATGCAGACCACATCTTTAAAAATAGAGAGTATGTAGCAGTGATGTGAATGTATCAAAACATATCATGAGATGGTCAATGAGCCTTTCCCACTCATATATAAGGGAATAGAGTTACAGTTATTTAAAGTCACTTATTATTTTTACACACAAAGAAGTAAAGCAAGCTTACATTTTCAAATAAAAATTGTGTTTGTAGAAGCAGCTGCCAGTTGATTTATTAAAAAGTCCCATTATCCAGGTGTTTGCATAGAAAATTAAACCTGGGAGACCCTAAATTCTTAAAATTTCATTACTATCTTTACATGATAAGCAAACAATAAGATCTAAATAATCCTTATTTATTGTGTGAATTTTACAACTAAAAATATGGATGTAGATATTTAAATATCTATACTTTAAATTTTAAAGTTTTTAAGAAGAAAAGACAGCTATGGTTTTAATAAAATATTTACCAACTTGTTTAAATTACTGTTAATTTTAAACACATTTAAAATATTCTATGCCCTCCAGGTAAGCTCACTTAATAGGTTAATTTATTCTAATATTATATAATCAAAACAGGATTCAGGCAAACTATATTTGAACTGAGATTAACATAATGACATCCCTGTAATAGAAAGTCTTATCAGCTCCCTGCAATTATCAAATGTTCTAATTTAACTGACAGTCAAACAATGCAGAGGACAATTACAAAAATTCCAAAGTATTGTGAAAACATTTTTACTTTATTATGCTGCAGTCTTAAGGAAGGGGGAATAAGCACTCTCTTCTAGCAACATGAAATTATTTCTACTTAAAGCTTACATATAATAAGAATCAGGTTTTGTTTCATGAGATTCCAAAATACTATTTTCTTCTTGTAACATGAATAGTTGGAAAGTGGAAAAAAATGAAACTAAAATAGGCATGTGCAGCAAATTTTGAGGGGCAAAAATAATATGCATTGAGAGATTTCCCAAGTTGAAGTCCAGTGTGCCCACAGTGAGAGATTTCGCAGTGGTCAAATGCTGCAGCCCACAGTCTTTGCTTGCCCCAACTCTACTTCCCAAGACAGAAGAAAAGAATTCTTGCAAATTTTGCTTCAGAGAACATACAAAGGACAAAAAAAGCCACTCTCATTTATCTTTTATCAAAACAAATTAAACCCAAAGCTCATCCATAAACAAATGCTACATAAACTTTGGCCAGATAAATCACTTTGCATGAAAAGCAAGATGTTTGCGGATCCATAGGGTAAGAGTAATGGGCCTAATACAGATGAATTTGAGGCATTGGCTCAGTTTCAAATAAAGATATTATCTTATACAAGCCACATAGCCTCTGCACCTTGAGATCCTTAATTAAAATACAGTCCTAATATCTTTTAAGTAGCTCTCTATAGGCGTGACTAGAGAACTGGGCAAGATAACATGCAATTACCTTTTTAAGGCTTCAATATTATGTAGCTATATAAAACTGCTAAAGAAATGAAGTAAAAAAATCAAGAGACATGCCTATAATATAGAATTGACCTCCTAGCCATATTTTTCTATCTTAAAACTTACACAAAATTTCTTTATTCTGTTTTGATATTACATTTATATTATAGACATATAGTAGAGTGATCTTAGAAGGAATTTAGGAACAGAAATTGAAATTACTTGAATAGAAAATGCTTGTGAAGGAAAGCAGATAACCCGGCCTGAACAGGGTACAAGTCCCTTCCGCTCCACTCCAGCACCAGGGTGCCTTGCCCCCGGAGTCTCCAGACAGCTGCAAGGACCCACACAGGATAACCCATGGGATCCTAAGACCTCTGGTGAGTGGAACACAGCATCTGCTCCAATCCAATCGTGTGGGACATGAGACTGCACTAACTAGGGAAGCAGATAACCCGGCCTGATCAGGGGCACAAGTCCCTTCCGGTCCACTCCAGCACTGGGGTGTGTTGCCCATGGACTCTCCGGACACCCGCAAGGACCCACACAGGATCCCCCACGGGATCCTAAGGCCTATGGTGAGTGGAGCACAGCATCTGTTCCAATCTTCTCGCGTGGGGCCTGAGACTGCATTAACTAAGGAAGCAGATAACCCGGCCTGATCAGGGGCACAAGTCCTTTCCGGTCCACTTCAGCATCGGGGTGCCTTGCTTGCGGAGTCTCCGGACACCCGCAAGGACACACACAGGATTACCCACTGATCCTTAGACGTCTGGTGAGTGAAACACAGAGTCTGCTCCAATCCAATCACATGGGACCTGAGACTGCATTAACTAGGGAAGCAGATAACCCAGCCTGATCAGGGGCACAAGTCCTTTCTGGTCCACTCCAGCACCGGGGTTCCTTGCATGAGAAGTTTCCGGACACCCCCAAGGTCCTCACAGGACCCTCCACGGGATCTTAAGACCTCTGGTGAGTGTAACACAACCTCTGCCAGGAGGCAGGTTCGTACACCAGATATCTGGGCACCTTCCTAGCAAGAAGAGAGCTTGTCTGCAGAGAATACTCTGACCACTGAAGCTAAGGAGAGAGCTAGTCTCCTAGGTCTACTGATAGAGGCTAACAGAGCACCTGAGGAACAAGCTCTAACCAGAGACAACTATAAAACTATCTTCAGAGATTACCAGATGGTGAAAGACAAACATGAGAATCCTACTAACAGAAATCAAGACCACTCACCATCATCAAAATGCAGCACTCCCACCCCGACTAGTCCTGGGCACCCCAACACACCCGAAAAGCAAGACTCGGATTTAAAAGCATATCTCATGATGATGGTAGAGGACATCAAGAAGGACTTTAATAACTCACTTAAAAAAATACAGGAGAACACAGCTAAACAGGTAGAAGACCTTAAAGAGGAAACACAAAAATTCCTTAAAGAATTGCAGGAAAACACGACCAAACAGGTGATGGAATTGAATAAAACCATCCAAGACATAAAAAAGGAAGTAGACACAATAAAGAAAACCCAAAGTGAGGCAACGCTGGAGATAGAAACCCTAGGAAAGAAATCTGGAACCATAGATGTGAGCATCAGCAACAGAATAGAAGAGATGGAAGAGAGAATATCAGGTGCAGAAGATTATATAGAGAACATCGGCACAACAATCAAAGAAAATGGAAAATGCAAAAAGATCCTAACTCAAAACATCCAGGAAATCCAGGACACAATGAGAAGACCAAACCTAAGGATAATAGGAGTTGATGAGAATGAAGATTTTCAACTTAAAGGGTCAGCAAATATCTTCAACAAAATTATAGAAGAAAACTTCCCAAACCTAAAGAATGGCATGCCAATGAACATACAAGAAGCCTAGAGAACTTCAAATAGACTGGACCAGAAAAGAAATTCCTCCCAACACAAAGTAATCAGAACAACAAATGCACTAAATAAAGATAGAATATTAAAAGCAGTAAGGTAGAAAGGTCAAGTAACATATAAAGGCAGGCCTATCAGAATTACACCAGAATTTTCAACAGAGACTATGGAAGACAGAAGAGCCTGGACAGATGTTAGACAGACTAAGAGAACACAAATTCCAGCCCAGGCTACTATACCTGGCCAAACTCTCAATTACCATAGATGGAGAAATCAAAGTATTCCACGACAAAACCAAATTCACACATTATATTTCCAGGAATCCAGCCCTTCAAAGAATAATAAAGAAAAAAAACCAATACAAGGACAGAAATCACTCCCTAGTAAAAGCAAGAAAGTAATCCTTCAACAAACCAAAAAGAAGACAGCCACAAGAACAGAATGCCAACTCTAACAACAAAAATAAAAGGAAACAACAATTACTTTTCCTTAATATCTCTTAATATCAATGGACTCAATTCCCCAATAAGAAGGCATAGACTAACAGACTGGCTACACAAACAGGACCCAACATTCTGCTGCTTACAGAAAACCCATCTCAGGGAAAAAGACAGACACTACCTCAGAGTGAAAGGCTGGAAAAAAAATTTCCAAGAAAATGGTCTGAAGAAACAAGCTGGAGTAGCCATTCTAATATCGAAAAATATCGACTTCCAACCCAAAGTTATCAAAAAAGACAAGGAGGGACACTTCATACTCATCAAAGGTAAAATCCTCCAAGAGGAACTCTCAATTCTAAATATCTATGCTCCAAAGCAAGGGCAGCCACATTCATTAAAGACACCTTAGTAAAGCTCAAAGCACACATTGCACCTCACACAATAATAGTGGGAGACTTCAACACACCACTTTCACCAATGGACAGATCATGGAAACAGAAACTAAACAGGGACACAGTGAAACTAACAGAAGTTTTGAAACAAATGGACTTAACAGATATCTACAGAACATTTTATACTAAAACAAAAGGATATACCGTCTTCTCAGCACCTCATGGTACCTTCTCCAAACTCATATAATTGGTCACAAAACAGGCCTCAACAGATACAAAAATATTGAAATTGTCCCACGCATCCTATCAGATCACCATGGATTAAGGCTGATCTTCAATAATAACATAAATAATGGAAAACCAACAATCACGTGGAAACTGAACAACACTCCTCTCAATGATACCTTGGTCAAGGAAGGAATAAACAAAGAAATTAAAGACTTTTGAGAGTTTAATGAAAATGAAGCCACAACATACCCAAACCTATGGGACACAATGGAAACTTTTCTAAGAGGGAAACTCATAGCTCTGAGTGCCTCCAAAAAGAAACTAGAGAGAGCACACACTAGCAGCTTGACAACACATCTAAATGCTCTAGAAAAAAAGGAAGCAAATTCACCCAAGAGGAGTAAACGGCAGGAAATAATCAAACTCAGGGGTGAAATCAACCAAGTGGAAACAAGAAGAACTATTCAAAGAATTAACCAAAAGAGGAGTTGGTTCTTTGAGAAAATCAACAAGATAGATAAACCCTTAGCTAGACTCACTAGAAGGCACAGGGACAGCATCCTAATTAACAAAATCAGAAATGAAAAGGGAGACATATCAACAGATCCTGAAGAAATCCAAAACACCAACAGATCCTTCCACAAAAGGCTATACTCAACAAAACTGGAAAACCTGGACGAAATGGACCAATTTCTAGACAGATACCAGGTACCAAAGTTAAATCAGGATCAAGTTAACAATCTAAACAGTTCCATATCCCCTAAAGAAATAGAAGCACTCATTAATAGTCTCCCAGGCAAAAAAAGCCCAGGACCTGATGGGTTTAGTGAAGAGTTCTATCAGACCTTCAAAGAAGATCTAATTCCAGTTCTGCACAAACTATTCCACAAAATAGAAGGAGAAGGTACTCTACCCAACTCACTCTATGAAGCCACAATTACTCTGATACCTAAACCATAGAAAGATCCAACAAAGTTAGAGGGCTTCAGACTAATTTCCCTTATGAATATCGATGCAAAAATACTCAAAAATATTCTCACTAATCGAATACAAGAACACATTAAAGCAATCATACATCCTGTTCAAGTAGGTTTTATTCCAGAGATGCAGGGATGGTTTAATATACGGAAATCCATCAATGTAATCCATTATATAAACAAACTCAAAGACAAAAACCACATGATCATCTCGTTAGATGCAGAGAAAGCATTTAACAAAATCCAACACCCATTCATGATAAAAGTCTTGGAAAGATCAGGAATTCAAGGCCCATACCTAACATGATAAAAGCAATCTACAGCAAACCAGTAGCCAACATCAAAGTAAATGGTGAGAAGCTGGAAGCAATCCCACTAAAATCAGGGACTAGACAAGGCTGCCCACTTTCTCCCTACCTTTTCAACATAGTATTTGAAGTCCTAGCCAGAGCAATTCGTCAACAAAAGGAGATCAGGGGGATACAAATTGGAAAAGATGAAGTCAAAATATCACTTTTTGCAGATGATATGATAGTATATATAAGTGACCCTAAAAATTCCACCAGAGAACTCCTAAACCTGATAAACAGCTTCGGTGAAGTAGCTGGATATAAAATTAACTCAAACAAGTCAATAGCCTTTCTCTACACAAAGAATAAGCAGGCTGAGAAAGAAATTAGGGGAACAACACCTTTTTCAATAGTCACAAATAATATAAAATATCTTGGCGTGACTCTAACTAAGGAAGTGAAAGATCTGTATGATAAGAACTTCAAGTCTCTGAAGAAAGAAATTAAAGAAGATCTCAGAAGATGGAAAAATCTCCCATGCTCATGGATTGGCAGGATCAACATTGTAAAAATGACTCTCTTGCCAAAAGCAATCTCGTGATTTAATGCAATCCCCATCAAAATTCCAACTCAATTCTTCAAAGAATTAGAAAGAGCAATTTTCAAATTCATCTGGAATAACAAAAAACCTAGGATAGCAAAAACACTTCTCAAGGATAAAAGAACCTCTGGTGGAATCACCATGCCTGACCTAAAGCTGTACTACAGAGCAATAGTGATAAAAACTGCATGGTACTGGTATAGTGACAGACAAGTAGACCAATGGAATAGAATTGAAGACCCAGAAATGAACCCACACACCTATGGTTACTTGATCTTTGACAAGAGAGCTAAAACCATCCAGTGGAAGAAAGACAGCATTTTCAACAAATGGTGCTTGCACAACTGTTGGTTATCATGTAGAAGAATGAGAATTGACCCATTCCTATCTCCTTGTACTAAGATCAAATCTAAGTGGATCAAGGAACTCCACATAAAACCAGAGACACTGAAACTTATAGAGGAGAAGTGGAAAAAGCCTCGAAGATATGGGCACAGGGGAAAAATTCCTGAATAGAACAGCAATGGCTTGTGCTGTAAGATCGAGAATTGACAAATGGGACCTCACGAAACTGCAAAGCTTCTGTAAGGCAAAAGACACTGTCAATAAGACAAAAAGGCCACCTACAGATTGGGAGAGGATTTTGACCTATCTTAAATCAGATAGGGGACTAATATCCAATATATATAAAGAACTCAAGAAGGTGGACTCCAGAAAATCAAATAACCCCATTAAAAAATGGGGCTCAGAGCTAAACAAAGAATTCTCACCTGAGGAATACCGAATGGCTGAGAAGCACCTGAAAAAATGCTCAGCATCTTTAATCATCAGAGAAATGCAAATCAAAACAACCCTGAGATTCCATCTCACACCAGTCAGAATGGCTAAGATGAAAAATTCAGGTGACAGCAGATGCTGGCGAGGATGTGGAGATAGAGGAACACTCCTTCATTTTTGGTGGGATTGCAAGCTTGTACAACCACTCTGGAAATCAGTCTGGTGGTTCCTCAGAAAATTGGACATAGTACTACCGGAGGATCCCGCAATATCTCTCCTAGGCATATATCCAGAAGATGTCCCAACCAGTAAGAAGGACACATGCTCCACTATGTTCATAGCAGCCTTATTTATAATAGCTAGAAGCTGGAAAGTACCCAGATGCCCCTCAACAGAGGAATGGATACAAAAAAATGTGGTACATTTACCCAATGGAGTACTACTCAGCTATTAAAAAGAATGAATTTATGATATTCATAGGCAAATAGTTGTACCTGGAGGGCATCATCCTGAGTGAGGTAACACAATCACAAAAGAACCCAAATGATATGTACTCACTGATAAGTGGATATTAGCTCAGAAACTTAGTATACCTGAGATATAAGATACAATTTGTAAAACACATGAAACTGAAGAAGAACGAAGACCAAAGTGTGGACACTTTGCCCCTTCTTAGAATTGGAAACAATCACCCATGGAAGGAATTACAGAGACAAAGTTTGGACCTGAGACAAAAGGATGGACCACCTAGAGACTGCCATATCCAGGGATCCATCCCATAATTTGCCTCCAAATGATGACACCATTGCATACACTAGCAAGATTTTGCTGAAAGGACCCTGATATAGCCGTCTCTTGTGAGACTAGGCCGGGGCCTAGCAAACACATAAGTGGATGCTCACAGTCAGCTATTGGATGGATCACAGGGCCCCAATGGAGGAGCTAGAGAAAGTAACCAAGGAGCTAAAGAGATCTGCAACCCTGTAGGTGCAACAACATTATGAACTAACCAGTATCCCTGAGCGCCAGACTCTAGCTTCATATGTATCAAAAGATGGCCTAGGAAGCTATCACTGGAAAGAGGGGTCCATTGGACATGCAAACTTTATATGCCCCAGTACAGGGGAACGCCAGGGCCAAAAAGTGGGAATGGGTTGGTAGCGGATTGGGGGGGGAGGATATGGGGGACTTTTGGGATAGCATTGGAAATGTAATTGGGGAAAATACGTAATAATATATATAAATGCAAAGTCAAGTGAGAAAAAAAAAAGAAAATGCTTGTGAAATAATGCTTAACCTATTAGATCAATACTTCATATATTGTGCTAAGATAAATCATTATTCCACATCACCCACTATTTGTATAGCTAGAGACTGAAGCAGATCTTTTCACAAGCTTGCTTCCTATAAGCAATATATAGTCTCAACTCCACAGGATCTTGCTATGCAGTTCAGGCTGACAGTGACATCTATCTTCTGCCTCTGTCTCCTGAGACAAAGATTCAGGTGTCCACAACTATGCATAGCCACTTCACTAAATTCTACATATGTAAATGCATCATAATTTAATATTTTCTTGGTAATTTAAGAACATTTCAACTAAAATAAATTTTGCTATTTGAAGTGTTAAAACTTGATCTAAAGTTAAATATCTTAACCGAAATCGTCTTTCAGACCCAGTAACTACATGATCTAAAGCAATTTAGCTTTAATGTGGTATGGTATCATCTTCATTAAAATGAGTTCTATTATGTACATAATAAAGATGAAATGAAAAAAAATGTACTTAAAGCACACAGCCCTGAGTCATGCAAGCTTAGGAAGTGTAAGAGTTAACTTTATCATTATTATCCTCATATTAACTGAGGTAGCAAACACTCTCAAGAGGTACAGAAACAATAAAAAAGTCAGAGAGGGATGATGGAAAGAGGAGATAAAGAAATAGACTTGAGATTAAGAGTGAGGGTGAGGGTGAGGGTGAGGGTGAGAGATTATGAAGGATCAGCTATGAGACTGAGTGATATCAGATCTACAGGGTGAAGGTCCAGAGGAGCCAGTTGATGTATCCATACTTGTTGAGCCAGTGGTATAAGTTTTAATATGATCAAAGGATTAGAGCTGCGTGGCTGATGATTTAAGTGCTGGTATAATCCAAAGACACAAGAACGAAGAGTACCATTGCCAAAGGAAGAAGACAATACATGCTCCACTGCAAGCAGAAAGGTAGTGTGCCTTTCCTCCATCCCTTTGTCATGTTCAGGCTTTAGGCAGCCTGCTCAAGGTTATTACTGTTATGTGTATTAAACTTAAAGCTAAGATTTTTTATTGTGTATGTATGTGCTATATTTACATGTTTATTTTAGGCATGGTGATTGCTCAGGGATGTATTTCTGTCAGTGCTGAAATTTTGAATATGTTGTATTTGTGATCATAATAATTGAATGTCTCAAATGTCTTTATGGAATAGGGACCTAGAGTACAATTTTCCTTTAATAGAAAAATATTTCATTTTAAGACAAGAAACATCTTTATCTTAAATAAATTTCAAATGTTCTACTCCATCCTATGTGAGAAAACCCTGTGACTAAGCACTTAGGCATAGATCTCAATTTCCTTCCACACAGACAAAATAATTTATTTGATATTTTTCTAATAGATACTAAGTATTCATGACACAAGAACAATATCAGACAAACAACAAAATCTATACACTCTCTTATTGAGATCTCTGTTAAGAATTGTTCATTACTTTGAAAATTAGAAACTTTCAAAGCAATGCTCTACAGAGTATATGATCAAACTGTACAGCACCTCTGACACTGCACATGTAGCTGCCACATTTATGATGCATCTTATGGACTGCTTCAGAATGTCAGCATCTAATCGGATATTCTAGGACATTACCATGTTAGCATTTATACAATGAAAATTCATATTGTGACATGACACATTTGATTAGTTACAGGTAATAATACCAATACTACCTACATATAATTTTCATGGATATTGAAAGTATGGAATTTATAAAAAATTTTCATATACATGAAATCTATTTTATACTTTATTTTCATTATAGATTATTGATATACATACTATAAATCATAAGTGTATCTTTGCTATAGATATAGTTTCATATATATGAAATTATGTGTATAGATGATTTATCTTAATATATTAACTGTACATCTTATTTAATGAAATTAAGAGAAAACACAAAATATGTTATGTAAAATGGACAGCAGTTCTAATAGGTTAGAAAATCATTCCTTTCATAGAGACTTGTCTTGTACAAGAATATGCTTTGTGAGTTACAGCAAGTAACTCGGCATTGAAAGAGGCTCTCTCCAGTGTCTCCATATCATTTATTCTAATGTCTGTTGGGACTGGAAGAGATACTTTCATAAACCCTCAATAATTTTATTGGAGTCATAAACCCAAATTTATTACATAAAATACCTTTTCACATAGGAATGGCCCAAATTTTACAAAGACTTTGATTATATCTAAACATCTCTTATATATGTATATCTATATCCACATATTTATGGCTATAAATATACCCATAAATTATATTTTAAGTGACTGAATAGACTAAAGTCATTTACATCCTAAAATGTATGCCTACCATCATATACTATGTCACCAATTTATCAGATTACAGTAAAACTTCTGTCAAAAAAGAAAAAAAAATTCCTGTCCTGTGCTAGAAAAGTCATGCAGGAGTACAAAAACAAAAACAAAAACAAATTCTCACATACATATGCAACTCTGGTCACAAGCCAGAAGCTATTTTTAAAGTCTTTTAAACAATCTTGATTGCTACAGTCAAACAACACCAGAACTAGTTTAAAATTCATCTTACCATTTATCAATGATCCATTCACTGACTTTCACCATACTACTACTAGATGTCTCACAGCAAACTGCCCTAAAGTTGAACATTAAATATACATATACCTCACATGGTTCCTAGGAAGTGGCTGCACTGTAGGGTCTCAGGAGGTCACAACCATGCTTGCACTGAAGCTTTCAGTTCAGAGAACTGGGGGACATATAGACTGACTATACACTGCATTGTCTAATAGCCTATAGGCAGAACTCAGTCCATCTTCAACAGGGATGCTAGAGTTGCCTCACAAATGGGCAACTATGTTTAACTCGGAGCAATTTATACAGGAGAGAGCAAAGCAGAAGCCAGAACAAGGTTTAGGTTTTAGCTTCAGGACTGATAGACTGTTGTTTCTACTGTAGACTTTTGGTAACACAGCCCATTCTCTACACAATATGAGAGGATGTCACCAAATCATGAATACTTGGGAATTTCTCATGGGTTCTTTTTACAAACCAAATAGAATCTCCAATGCAGATTTCTCAGAGACATTGTGTATCACAAGAATAACTTTCTCTTACTAAGTGGGCAATGAATCCAACTTTGTGTTTTCGTGTTAGATATTGAAAGCTGGGCATCATTTTAATAATTTCTGGATGTTGATCCGAGTTTCTTGTGAAGTCATTTCTATTTATACAGACACATTCTGTCTGACCTTGGATCAATAATAGGACTGAGGCTCAGCCCACATGTGCAAAATCATTGACAGTGCTTTGGACTAGAGTGGCGACGGAGATAAAGTGGTTTTTTAAACTTCATTGTCAACCACATATCAGACAGTTCATAGTTATTAAGGATAGAGAATTTGCAATAAGACATCCTTCAATTTCCATTTTAAAAGTTGAACGGTTCAGTAGTGAAAGGCAAGTCAGTCCGCTGTGGCTCATACCTCCTTTGCATATAAACCTGATAAAGCCTGGGCTTCTTCTTTGTGTAATACCACCTGTTTAGTTTGATTTGATGAGGGTAGGAGATAACCTCTGACTTTATCACTAACGCCCAAGGTTAAAAAAAAGTGGGGGAGAGAATATATTTATCTCGCACAGAATACATTTCACTAAGTGAGGAAAAGAATTAATTACTCTAAAGAATTTTTTAAAACTTGAGCACATTTGGACATGTTAGCCGGGGGGCAGCGGAGTTTGCTTCCACCATGCTCAAGGCTGGGCTGTCTGGGAAGACACCAAGTGCACAGCTGAGTGCAAACACACACTTTCCTCATCAGCAACTGTACTTAAGGGGAAAAGGTAGCCACACCCACCTTACTATTAACATAGTAAGTCAGAAAGCTAAACACAAGGCAGAGAAGCCTGTGGGAAGCATATGCTCCATAAAGAAGATAAGATGGTGGATACACAAACAATATTTTAAGTCCAACTTAGTCTAAAATATATTTTACAATAACTATATTATTCACCTCCAATCAGGTAGACATTATATAGGCTCAGCATGACATTCAACAAACCATATATTTAAATGTTTCTATTTTTTTTCAAGACCAGGTTTCTCTGTGTAGCCCTGGTTGTCCTGGAACTCACTCTGTAGACCAGGCTGGCCTCGAACTCAGAAATCTGCCTGCCTCTGCCTCCCAAGTGCTGGGATTAAAAGCATGTACCACCACGCCCGGCTTGTTTCTAAACTTTAATAGGCAATTTTTTATACTTAAACAGAAATAAACAGCTTATTTTATACATATTTGTCCTTTAAGATCAATATTTTAAAATTTAATAATAATTTTTTAGATCACTTCAAAGAATGTTATTAAAACTCATCTTAGTTTTAACAAGAGTAATACATGTATATATTTTGAGAGACTATCTAAAACCAGGACAGGTCAGGATATCAAAATTAAAAGATAAAATAAAATGCATAGAAATTATATTGTCACATAGAAATTTTACAAAATTATAAAATCAAGGATAGAAATCCAAGTTAAGTATTGAGATGTGCATTTAGAATCATCTGCATGGTCCAAAATTATAAAGGAAACTAGTAGAACCTAAAATTACTTTAAAATAAATCAGGACTCCATTAATAATCATCTTATTCTAAACTCAGTGTAAGACATCTTAGATGTCAATGTTTAGATTCTTATTCTAAACATGTAAGACATGAGAAAATATGAAAAACACTTGAGAGAAAACCCAAAACACATTAGGACTGGCAGTGGGGTTTCTGAGGTTATTTGAAATAGCATATTTTACAAGAGTCTTAATGGCCTATGCAAAGCTCGACTTTATGAATACTTAAAAAGTCATGACTTCAATAGAAAGTATAAGAAAAAGAAAGTTTGGGTACTTATGGAGTTAAATGAGAGCTCTGAGAAAAGATCACCAAATACCAAACTTGACTGTCAAGGAATGACTATCTTTAAAAATGGGATAAATTCCTTTCTGTTTAATAAATATCAAAATTTAACTAAAGTCACTGAAACAAGGTGAATACTATACAAAGATACTTTGTAAATTTTGTTTGGGGTACTATTTTGTTATTTCTTAGAGAACTTTGTACATGTATGCAATGCATTTTGATCCATATCCATAGTCCATTGCCCCTTCCTGCCCCTCACTTGTCCCTAATACATACTTTTAAAATTGGTCACAAAAGAGTGATTAGGTCAAGAAATAAGATTTTGTTGCTGATCATATAATTTAAATAGCCTGTATGGTATAACGTTATGTAGAATTCATTATGTGAAATATTGTAAATGACAAATTTGCAAGAAGTACTCCTTAAGATTTATGTTCATTTTCTATGGTCTGAACTAATTAGAAAAAAACTTTATAATCATAAGGTAATGTGATTTCATTTTAATGGTCATTGCTTTGAGATACTTTAAGGCTACTTCCATTAAAACTTTATGAATTATAGGCTAACATAGTCTAATATAATCTATACCTTCCATATAAAAGCTAACCAAAGACACACACAACAAACATAATTTAGGACAAGAAGTTTTGCCTGCCTGTGTGGGTGGGTGTGAGAGAGCAGGAGATGGAGCAAATGTGAGCATGAACTTAGCCAGAGGGTCAGGTAGCTGAAGAACAGATGGCTTATAAGGAAAAATAACCAGATATTTAAAAAACTAGCCTCCCCAAACAGTGCTTCTAAATATGTTTAGTAAGATATATACCCTTTAAAAATTGAAGATTCTTTTCTACATAGTCTAAGATTATAAAATTACCATTAGAAGAAATTATTTGTGCAAATTAAGCAAATTATAATTATGGCAAATATATTCAGCAGTCGTTGTATTTAACCACTTTTAAGTTATGAAATTTGGTGTTAAAAATACAGATGGAAAGGGAACTCTTCAGGGAAGGAATAGGCCTGACTAATCTGTTAGCGACCCAAGGCTTTTAGACAGCTCTCAGACCTATGTTAACTGTTCCTTGGTCCTGGTAATGGCACATCTGTGAACCTACAGAGTGAAATCAATAAACACGAGAGCTCACAATGTAGACCACTAATATGGGACCACAACATAAATTCCCAATTCTATCTCTGCTCAAGTATTTATAGTTAAGGAGCTACTCAGATTCAGGAAGAATTTCTGAAATAAACTGTTATCTTTTAATGGAAATGCTTCATTTCTCTTGTTGGTGAGTGGGAGAATGCCCCATAGAGGCAGAAGGAGGGGAGATGGATTGGGGGGTGTATGATGGGGAGACCTGGAAAGGGGAAAACATTTGAAATGTAAATAAAGAAAATATCCAATTTAAAAAAAAAAGACGAACAAGTCTAAGTCTCCTTTATCCCCTAATTCAAATTTAGTACCACCACATTGATGCAATATCTAGTCACCTTTATCTGGCTTTTTCACTCAGCAGAATGAAGAAGAGAGAGAGAGAGAGAGAGAGAGAGAGAGAGAGAGAGAGAGAGAGAGAGTAGTCTGCTACTGAGCCACAACAGTCAGACCCACACTTAACTTAGTATACAACATTTAATATGCAAGCTTTAACACTTGCAAGGATAGACATCTCTTAAATATATTTCCAAAATAAAAGATTAATATTTTCATTCTTTAAATATATCTTCATATTTTCTTTTATAATTTTACTGAGGTGTAGACATTAACCAATAATTGCTTATGTCATTTATCTATATTGTCATGTATTACACTAGAGTTAAGGGTTTTGTTTTCTTTTATATATTTAAATATTCTACATCTATATATCACAACACATTTCTTCTATCTACCTGTAGTTGGTCATTTGAGTCTCTTCTGTTAGGTAAATAGCAGTGTCTATTTTTGCTGAAGAGGGCAGTGTGGGGTTAACATTTTTAGAGAGTGGCAAGTTTTTTGTGAACTCTGTTTTGTAATTCCATTCTGCCTGAGGAGAATTTTGGATTTCAAGTGATTGCAATCCCTGCTAACACTTGGGATTCTAACTTCTACTATTAACGATTTAAGACTGGGAATTAATTACCCCATTTCAGACTGCTGTAAAAGTCCCTAATGACCAAGAACTGAAATATGCCTTTAACAGAACTGTGGGATATTAAAAAACCTTTCTATAGAATCTATTTTTTCTATATGCTATATATGTCTATAGCACAATTTTCTAGGTTTAGTGAATAATATTTTGGAATTTGACTCACTTGTAGTTGTATGACTCCTATACACATGCTTAACAAATACTCTGATCAAAATGCTGAACTGGCCCATGACTCTGAGAAGCCTCTTGTGCAGCTTCTTCTCACTTGAATTCAGTCACAAATATTCAGCTCCACAAGTCACAGCCGTGCTTTTTGTTGCATTGTTTCTCCTTTTCCAAACTGTCACTTCAATGGCGCCATACAACACCTTGCCCCTGTGTCTGGCTTCCTTGTTTATCAGGATGTTTTGGAGAGCCCTCCACATGCAACAGTTTATTCCTAATTATTTCTGAGTATCATTATATACCACATGCAATGCTGTTTGTCCATTCACCAATTAAAGTCCATTTATGTTGTTTCCAGATTTTATAAATTATGAATGATGCTGGTATATACATACATACATAGAAGGTTTTATATTAACTTACTTCACATATCTATATAAAAACAATTAAAGAAAAAAGCATTAATTTGAAAGAGATAAAGGGGGATACATAGGAGGGTTTGAAGAGAGGAAAAGGAAGGTAAAATGAAGTAATTATAATATCTAAACACAAAGAAACTACTGATTAATTTCACTTTATTTTTAAGGTACATGCAAAAATTTATTTCCTTTATCTTCAGCAATCACCTAGAGAAGCTGCCTGAATCTAGTGGCTGAACATAGGTAATAACATTACAGTAAAGTTTGAAAATATTTCCAAGGTAATTAAACGCTCTTGAATTTTCACCAAAAGTATATATTCCATAGCTTTGCCACACATCACTCTGGTAGGTTTAATATCAAAGGTTTTTTTTTTTCCTTCCCAATAGATAAGTAGTATTGGTTCACTACAGTTCTAATGTTGAATCCTTGTAACTAGTGGTTCCAAATATATTTCATTCATGTTTGCCAGCTATATACTTTATTTATTTGTCTTGGACCAAAATACAAAGTTAATTCACAAAACATTTTTTCAGTAAATATTGTTAGAAAATTTAGAGATAAAATGTAATTTAAAAGTTTAATTTACAGTTTGAGCTACATAGAAAAATTTAATCAAAACTAACATATACTAATATATAAACCCTTAAGCTGAAATTTTTATAAAGAACACCTTTATAACCATAAGTCCAGACAGTATTTCCTAAAAATGACAGAAAAAGCATAAGTCATAAAGAAATGCAATGGTCCAAATAAAATATTTTCAAACGATACTATTTAAGAGATGAAACATGAATTTAAACATGTACACAATGCAGGCTTTTGTCCAAAAATATCTACAGAGCTTACAGCTTGACAATATTCCAAACAATGCAAAAATGGCCAGGATACTGTAACAGACATCACCACAGAAAAATTAAAATTGCAAATGAAAAAGACTCCAAATATGATGAGTTACTTTGAAAATGAGAATTAGAAGTATAAAGGGATACTAGTAAATAAATGTTTGTTGGACTTGTTAAACATAGAAACACTGATCACAGTAATTGGTAAAATAGCCATGGAAAACAGTAATTTTCATCTCTACTGGTAGGATACATGCAATGGCAAGATCCTCACTGGAACTCTATGACCAAGAGAAACGTATGTCTATGTCTATGCATAGCACTCTATGTGGATGTATACAGAGGATTTATATGATTCATCCAAAGTCAAAACAGCTAAAATGTTCACCATCCAGAGACAGTTTAGCACAGTGGGATTCTACAACACTAGTGAGAGCACAAAAGCACAAAACAACCCTATGTAGACACAAAGCCTAGGAACTAAAAAAGATGTGGCACAGTGTGCATGTGTAACCCTCCATCATCTAGGTGGTGGTAAGAGCAATAAAGGAGGAGATAGCATTTCTTCCTTTTCATCAGAAATAAAGCAAGTGTCTTACCTAAGTACTTATAGCCTTCTTCCCCATCCACCAAGGGTCTCAGCCATGTGGACTTTAGTCTTGTGCTAATGTTCACTCTGGCACCTTGAGGAGGGTAGAGTGTAAATAATAGTTCAATAGCATTGGACTTTTTGATTACTTCAGAATATCTTCCTTGACCATCTGTAAGAGAGAAAGAATATTGCTTTTTTAAATTTTTATACATTTCATATGTCATATATTTATTGTGAAAGATAAAAACTAAAAACTACTTAACAATTTTAGTGTTGAGCATTATAATCAAAACATGGATTGACCTGCATCTGAATTACTTTAACAAAAATCATATTCCTCATATAGTCCTGACAAAAATTTACAGAGATTTGCCAATATTGTGCTCAGATCCTATCATATTAGAGCAGTGATTGTCAAAGTTACACAAAAATTAAAATACACAATATACAGTATTATACTATACATTCTATAACATAAATGAAGATTTTAATTGCCATTATGCAGTAAAATCAGATTATTCTGGTAAAACATTGAATCAATATAAAGTTTTAAAAACTGGTAAGAAAGAAAGAATTAGCATCCCTAGCCTAACCTTTTAACAGAAAAAAAAAACAGATTATATATATATACATATATGTATACATGTGTGTGTGTATATATATATATGCCAAGATTCTTTTCCTTCAAACACTTGAAGTAGACAAAGAATTGTCTCAAAGATCTTTAAGGTAGTGTCACATAAGATTTTTATAGCTCATCTCTACCGGAGGTCCTATTTCCATACACATGAAGAAACAAGCTCTCAGAAATTACTGAATGTGTGCACATCTAAATATCATATGTATGGCAAAGGAGCCCTTGTCAAGTTAACATGCATTCAGAAGTACATCAAGAAATGAAAATCAAAAAATTATGTGCATTGCACAGTCTCTATTTATGGCCTTGGGTTTTTCTTCCCATTTGTAATTTCAGGTTTTGGTTAATAAGTCAGAGTTCTAAAACTCAATGATTTCTAAGAAACTAAAACAGAATAGAGCTTTAATTTGGGAAGGGTGATGAAGGATAATATAAAAGACGAAAGGGAGGAAGAAGGGACATTTTAAAAAGATGATTGAAAAAATAGGAAATCTTTATTTTATATTTTTCTAAAAATGGCATGTAATATGTATAAGAATATGAGTGTATATATAGCTAAAAATGAAATTACAGTACCTGGGCTAAAAATACTTGCCTCCAAAAGCCATAGATTATGTAAAAAAAAAAAAAAAAAAAATCCCAGTACCAGGCTAAAAAAACCACACACCAAGCTGTTGGTCAGAGAACTCCAAGAAACTCTGCAAACAATATTGTCTACTTGATATTACAATCAGTTGCCTCTCAGAACTTGAATGGAAGTTCCTGTTACTAAAGACACCATGCAGTTTGGATATAGAATTCAGAGAGTTTGAGTTATGGCTGACCTTGAAGTTTTTTCCCCAAGAACTAACTTTCATAATACCAAAAGATGTCCTTTAAGCTGTTAGGGGAAGAATCGGTAGTTCTACTCATATCTGATGCTTATGAACTACAAGAGTCATCAGATGTCCCTAAAGGTTCATCACACAGGGACAGTATCCTAATTAACAAAATCAGAAATGGAAAGGGAGACATAACAACACAACACGAGGACATTCAAAACATCATCAGATCATACTACAAAAGTCTATACTCAACAAAACTGGAAAACCTGGATGAAATGGCCAAATTTCTAGATAGATAACACGCACCAAAGTTAAATCGGATCAGATTAATGACACAAACAGTCCTATATCCCCTAAAGAAATAGAAGCAGTCATTAATAGTCTCTCAACCAAAAAAAGCCCAGGACCAGATGGGTTTAGTGCAGAATTCTATCGGACCTTCAAAGAAAACCTAATTCCAATTCTCCTCAAATTATTCCACAAAATAGACACAGATGGTACTCTAACCAATTCATTCTATGAAGCCACAATTACTCTGATACCTAAACCACATAAAGACCCAACAAAGAAAGAGAACTTCAGACCAGTTTCCCTTATGAATATCAATGCAAAAGGCCAGGACCAAGAAGTAGTAGTAGGTGGGTAGGGGAACAGGGCGGGGGGAGGGTATAGGGGACTTTCAGGATAGCATTTGAAATGTAAATGAAGAAAATATCTAATAAAAATTTGGGAAAAAAAAGAAAAGTAGAAGAAACCATTTCTGTTGTTACAGGAACAGAAAACAAACAAACAAACAAAAAAAAAAATCAAAAACCCACAAAAAAACAAACAAACAAACAAAAAAACAGGATAAGCTGTGTCTGTGAGCAGAGAGGCCGGTCCCAAAGCAGGGGAAAAAAATACTCAACAAAATTCTCACTAACAGAATCCAAGAGCACATCAAAATGATCATCCATCATGATCAAGTAGGCTTCATCCCAGGAATGCAGGGATGGTTTAATATACGGAAATCCATCTATGCAATCCACTATATAAACAAACTCCAAGACAAAAACCACAGGATCATCTCATTAGATGCTTAGAAAGCATTTGACAAAATCCAACACCCATTCATGATAAAAGTCTTGGAAAGACCAGGAATTCAAGGGCCATTCTTAAATATATTAAAAGCAATATACAGCAAACCAGTAACCAACATCAAAATAAACGGAGAGAAACTTGGAGCAATCCCACTAAAATCAGGGACAAAACAAGGCTGCCCACTCTCTCCATACCTATTCAACATAGTACTTGAAGTCCTAGCCAGAACATTTAGACAACAAAAGGAGATCAAAGGGATACAAATTGGAAAGGATGAAGTCAAAATATCACTATTTGCAGATGATATGATAGTATATATAAGTGACCCTAAAAATTCCACCAGGGAACTCCTAAACCTGATAAACAGCTTCAGTAAAGTGGCTGAATATAAAATTAACTCAAACAAATCAGTGGCCTTTCTTTACACAGTGGATAAACAAGATGAGGAAGAAATTAGGGAAACAACACCCTTCTCAATAGTCACAAATACTATAAAATACCTTGGTGTGACTCTGCTAAGGAAGTGAAAGATCTGTATGAGAAGAACTTCAAGTCTCTGATGAAAGAATTCAAAGAAGATCTCAGGAGTTGGAAAGATCTCCCAAGCTCATGGATTGACAGGATTAATATAGGCAAAATGACTATCCTGCCGAAAGCAATCTACAGATTCAATGCAATCCCCATCAAAATTCCAACAATTCTTCACTGAGTTTGAAAGGGCAATTTGAAACTTCATCTGGAGTAACAAAAAACCTAGGATAGCAAAAACTATTCTCAACAATAGAAGAACCTCTGGTGAAATCACCATGCCTGACCTCAAGCTGTACTACAGAGCAATTGTAATAAAAACTTCATGGTACTGGTACAATGACAGACAGGTAGATCAATGGAATTGAATTGAAGACCCAGAAATGAACCCACACACATATGGTCACTTGATCTTTGACAAGGGAGCTAAAACCATCCAGTGAAAATAAGACAGCATTTTCAACAAATGATGCTGGTACAACTGGTGGTTATCATGTAGAAGAATGCGAATTTACCCATTGTTATCTCCTTGTCCTAAAGTCAAGTCTAAGTGTATCAAGGAACTCCACATAAAACCAGAGACACTGAAACTTATAGAGGAGAAAGTGGGGAAAAGCCTCGAAGATATTGGCACAGGGGAAAAATTCCTGAACAGAACAGCAATGGCTTGTGCTGTAAGATCGAGGATTGACAAATGGGACCTCATAAAATTGCCAAGCTTCTGTAAGGCAAAAGACAATAAAACAAAAAGGCCACCAAAAGATTGGAAAAGGATCTTTGCCAATCCTAAATCAGGTAGGGGACTAATATCCAAAATATATAAAGAACTCAAGAAGATAGACTCCAGAAAATCAAATAACTCTACTAAAATATGGGGTACAGAGTTAAACAAAGAATTCTCAACTGAGGAATACCAAATGACTGAGAAGCACCTGAAAAAAATGTTTAACATCCTTAATCATCAGGGAAATGCAAGTCAAAACAACCCTGAGATTCCACCTCACACCAGTCAGAATGGCTAAGATCAAAAATTCAGGTGACAGCAGATGCTGGCAAGGATGTGGAGAAAGAGGAACACGCCTCCATTTTTGGTGGAATTGCAAGCTGCTACAACCACTCTGGAAATCAGTCTGGCGGTTCCTCAGAAAACTGGACATAGTACTACTGGAAGATCCAGCAATACCTCTCCTGGGCATATACCCAGAAGATGTTCCAACTTGTAATAAGGACACATGCTCCATTATGTTCATAGCAGCCTTATTTATAATAGACAGAAGCTGGAAAGAACCCAGATGCCTCTCAACAGAGGAATGGATACAGAAAATGTGGTATATTTGCACAATGGAGTACTACTCGGCTATTAACAACAATGAATTTATGAAATTCGTAGGCAAATGGATGGATCTGGAGGATATCATCCTGAGTGAGGTATTCCAATCACAAAAGAACATACATGATATGCACTCACTGATAAGCAGATATTAGTCCAGAAATTTAGACTACCCAATATACAATTTGCAAAACACATGAAACTCAAGAAGAAGGAAGACCATAGTGAGGATGCTTCATTCCATCTTATAATGGGAACAAAATATCAATGGAAGGAGTTACAGAGAGACAGAAGAAAGAACCATCCAGAGTCTGCCCCACCTCGGGATCCATCCCATATACAACCACCAAAGCCAGACACTATTGAATATGCCAGCAAAATTTTGCTGACAGGACCCTGGTATAGCTATTTCTTGTGAGTCTATGCTAGTGCCTGCCTAGTGGATGCTCACAGTCATCTATTGGATGGAACACAGTGCCCCTAATGAAAGATCTAGATAAAGTTCCCAAGGAGATAAAGGGGTCTGAATCCCTATAGGAGGATCAACAATATGAACTAAATATTGCCCCCCAGAACTGTGTCTCTAGGTGCATATGTAGCAGAGAATGGTCTAGTCAGCCATCAGTGGGAGGAGAGGCCCTTGGTCTTGCTAAGATCATATGCCCCAGTACAGGGGAATGCCAGGGCCAGGAAGCACAAGTGAGTGGGTTGGGGAGCTGGGTAGGTGGCAGGGTATAGGGGCCTTTGGGGATAGCATTTGAAATGTAAATAAAGAAAATATCTAATAGAAAAAAAGTCCCTCATCAAAGAAGCTTCCTTTTGCACAGGTGATTATCACAGAAAGCTCCAGTTAATGAAAAAGTTGATGACAAGGGACTATGAAGTGCCTGGCCCTGATAGATAAATCTACAACACAACTCATATACCCAAGGCTCAGGGAATAAGAAGGCAGAAAGACTCCAAGAACCAAAGGAGCAGAAAGTATGCTATGAGATTGTGCCTTCTTCCTATCCAGGTGCACCCATAAAATTTTATCAGGTTGGCTCTCTGAAGGAGACCAGAATAAGTCCTGTAGCAGTTGATATCCCAATATAGAAAGGAAAAGTTTCACAAGTCTCTACTAATTGATGAAGAGCTATAGGTCATTGAAATATAATCAGTGTTTGGCAGTGTGGGGGTGATGAGCCCCCTGAATAGTTATATACAATAATGGATGGTCAACCCTGTTGTGTTTTATAAAATGGAGTCAGGGTATGCTTTGTAGAGAGCATTATGATGAGGTGGGACGGGGTGCCTCAATTGGCCCATGCTGAGGCATCCCAAGCCCTCAGGAAAAGAACAGAGTCAAAGAGAAAAAAAGGGACAGAGAGAGAATAAGAGAGCAAGGAGGGGCCAAACAACCCCTTTAATAGCAAGTCAAGCCTACCTGGCTATTGCCAGGTAACTATTGGGCAGAGCATAGAATAAATGCTAACAAGCCCCAGAATCATAATCAGGTAGGCAACAAGTTGTATTGATGTGTTGATTCACTCATACATATATGTAACAATGGTTAAAGAAGAGGAGGCTTTGAAGATGGGGCAGGATAAATCAGACATAGGAGCGTTAGGAAAGAGGAGGGGGAAATGATATAATTAGATTTTTTTTTAATGTTGAAGATAGTGAATATTTATTCTGGCAAAACATTAAGTAGTTATTAAATAAAAAATATTGAAGGAAAGCTTCATGGAATGCCTTCTTACACTTGATTCTTTCCTTTCCTCTTATTTTTCTTTTTTATTAAAAATTTCTTTGGGGGAGGCAAATAAACCCACGGTAGTTCCACATAATTAAGAATACAGATTTGTTGCTAGGCAGAGAGCGAGGTGTCAGTCTACCACCTCAGAGCTCTATGGACAGCCTTCATTGCAAGGCTATGTACAGCCTTCACAGGGCATGAATTTTAGCATTTACATCAGAGGTCAATGGAGGAATCTAAGGAACGCAGAGCTCTGGTTCTGAAATGTCTCTCAACAGGTGCCTGAGTACAAAGACATCAGACAAGCAGGACAGTTTCCTTAGTTTTCTCCTCTAACACCCCATGACCTGAGGATTCACACTGTGATATAGCCCTGCAGACAGGCTGTTCTAGAAGTGGCTTCCCATGAGATCCACAGGCATGGCACCTCAGGAGTGTCCACCACTCCCTGAGCTGGAGCTCAATGATCTCTAAGGACATGTCCATTTAGGGTGAGAAATGTTCTCTATGCTTTGTTCCTTGCTTGGCATCCTGTCTCTCTCGTTGTATCTGTTCTATTCAACTCTTCAGAGTTATTAGTCCCTACTAGATGATACCTACTCTATGGTTAATCAAATTCCTGGGTAATTTTTGTCTCCTGACTAAACGTTAACTCAAATAGTCTTTAAAATTAAACAGTTTATCCCCAAGTGATGACTTTATCATCCTAAAAATACTGGATTAAATTATGTAACATTTATAGTATCGTATCTTTCTGTTAAGTACTAAATGTACACATTCATAGATTTCTTGTTTTTCCAATAATAATGAAAACTGAGTTAGCATGTAAATGTCACTGTATATTTTTATAATTATTTTTGGCTTCTTGTATGTGTATTTGTGTGTATAAAAGTATGCATGGGAATGAGCAAGTGAGTGTGTGTGTGTGTGTGTGTGTGTGTGTGTGTGTGTGTGTGTGTATATACAGGCTAGAAGTTAATCTTAGGAGTTGTTCATTGAGAGTTGTCAACCTGCTTTGTGTGACAATGACTCTTACTGATCTGAAGCTCATTAAGTAGTCCAGTGCCCAGAGGCCCCAGAGATCTAATTGTCTCCATCTCCATAGTATTGGGTCATCAATGTGCACCACAAGATTTAGAATGTTGTTTCATCTTTTACTGTGAGCATGGAGAGGTCAGTTCAGGAACTTTAGAAAATTCCACTGGACCCCTCCCCTCCTGGAAGTGAAAGGTCATAAAGAACATAGGCACCCTCTTCTCTGGAAGGAAGGGGCTAATCACATTCCTAAGACCACAGGGACTTTGACATTTTTATGGACACTGGATAGACTGAAAGACAAGTTAGTTACTGTCTGCATCTCCACATTACCCACTCATAGGAACCTTCAAATTACAGGTGATCAAAGCAGTAGAGGAGAGAGTCTTTAGGCCAGGAGGCTTTGGGCAACCAGACTAAGGGCCCTATATAGTTACCTAGAAGATTCTAGTGGAGGACCCTCCTCCATCCTCATAGATGAACAGCCTTGCTTTCCCAAGACCCACTTTACAGGTTCTGGTCACCAGGAAGAAGGAAGCATGGGACAAGAGATCAGGACCTGAGAAACTTTTGATCCTCCAAGAGTCTTCAACAGCAGACCTGTTACTCCAAGACCCTCCACCTCCAAATCTCCATAACCTTGCCCCCATGGCCCCACCAGCGCCAGTACTAGTTCTCGGATCCTCAGCCCATGTGAGACCTGAGCCATTGCAGCCCCCTTTACTGGAGGGAAGAGCAGGAGAAGACCTGAAAACCACGTCCCCTGATACCACGGTGACTCTCCCACGAAGGGAACATGCCCTCTAAAAAAGGGCAATCAGGCTATGCTATATTGGCCCTTCTCTTTGGCCAACTTGTATAACTGGAAGGTCCAACCCTCAACCCCTTTTTTCCAAGGGGCAGGCTAATCACTTTGAGACTGTTTTATCTATAATGCAGGAAGCCAGAAAGAATACTCCCTCAGACACAAGTGCACCATCGATTGACCAGACTGTTGTGGACAGCAGGCTTTCTTTAGACCAGACTGGGACTTTAATATGGCAAAAGGTAAAGAGCACCTAAGATCCACCACCAGACTCCACTGCCAGGTCTCAAGGGGGCCACATGAGGACCCACAAATTTGACCAAGGTACATGAGGTTAAGCTGAGACCAGATGAGCCACCCACAGCCTTTCTAGAGTGGATCATGGAGGCACTCTGCCAATATACATTCTATGATTTCAGCAGCAAAGAGCATAAAAGTACTGTGACAATGGCTTTTATAGACCAGGCTAGGAGAGATATCAGGAAAAAGTTTCAGAGGTTAGAGGGACGACAGGATAAGTCGTTGAGGGATTTAGTACAAGTTGCTGAGAAAGTCAACCATGACAGGGAGACAGAGGAGAAGGAGCAGAGAAAGAGAAAGAAAGAAAAGAAACAGGGAAGGACTCTACAGAGTCTAAGCTACAGTAATTAGGGAAAGCAGAGAAGAGAGACTGCAACCAAAGAGAAACACAAAGCCCCTTGAAAAGGACCAGTGTGTATACTGCAAGGAGAGAGGCCAATGGGCTCGAGAATGCCCTAACAAATGGAAGCTGGGAGCAGGAAGTCCCAGGGCTTGGGAAAAATGCTCCCAAAAGGCAAAGGTCTCAGCCGTAGGTGAAGACAGTGATTAGGGGAGACAGGGTTCAGACCTCCTCCCCAAACCCAGGGTAACTCTGAGAATGGAGGGAAAACCCACTCAATTCTTGGTGGACCCAGGGGCTCAACACTTAGTCCTCCAAGCGGATGGCCCCATTTCCAAGAAAAGATCTTGGGTCCAAGAAGCCAGTGGCACCAAAATATATTCATGGACTACCCGAAGAACAGTGGACCTAGGGATGGGCCAGGTATCCCATTAATTTGGGGTTGCCCTAGACTGTCCCTACACTCTGTTGTGGTGAGACATACTCTCCAAAATGGGGGCTCAGATATACTTGCTGCTGGCTCAAAAGGAGAGACCTCTCAGACTGGCCTCTGCCAAAAGCCAAAGTGACCTGGTTTACAGACAGGAGCAGTTTTCTCCATTAAGGTCAGAGATGAGCAGGTGCTGCTGTGGTGGATGGCACAAATGTCATCTGGGCATAACCTCTACCCCGCCTCCCCCCACCACACACACACACCCTCTATAACCCTGGCATGTTGACCCAGAAAGTGGAGCTAATTGCCCTCACCAAGGCCTTGGAACTTGGAACCAGCAAGAAAATCAACATCCACAGGGATAGCAGGTATGCCTTTGCCACAGCCCATGTCCATAGGACTATATGCCAATAGAGAAGACTGCTCACATCAGAGGAAACAAATAGGACATCCTGAACCTCTTGGATGCCTTAATGAAGCTGGCAACTGTATTATTCACTGCCCAGGACATCAGAAGAGAAGAGACTCAGTGGTCTGGGACAATAACCAGACAAATCAAGTGTCTCAAGAAGTGGCTCTGAAGGAGCCTAGCCCAGTTATGGTGCTGCAAGAAACACCTGCTGGGAAATGAGCTGGACTAAGAGATGGCTTCACTTAAAATATATAGAGAGATGCCTCAGGTTCTGGGCCAGAATGATAGTAGAACAGGTGTAGGATATGCCAGCAAGTGAATGCTGATGCAAAGAGTTAACAGGGCAAAAGAACAGCCTGAAGTTAGTTGGTAGGTGGATTTTTACAGAAGTTAAGACAGGAGAATATGGTTACAAATACCTTCTAGTGTTTGCGGATACTTTCTCTGGATAGGTTGAAGCTTTCCCCACCAAGCAGGAAACAGCTACTGTGATAGCTAAGAAGATATTAGAAGAAAATTTCCAGAGGTTCAGAGTGCCCAAGGTAATTGGATTGGACAATAGTCCTTATTTTGTTTCTTAAGTCAGGGATTAGCAGAGATATTGGGGACTAATTAGAAGCCTCATTGTAGAGAAAATAAACAGACCCCTACAAGAGACCTTGACTAAATTGACCTTGGAGACTGGCTCAGACTGGTTGGTGGCCCTTCCCTTGACCCTGAACACCCTTTACCATTTTAATCTGACCCCTTTTGAGATCCTTTTGGTACCCCAAATCCCTTGGTGTCCACTGGATCCTCCCAGGAGGTATCACACAACATGAGATTTGTTTCAAAAATGTCTGCCTTAAATGCTCCAGGAATGCCAGAGACCCCTCACCACTTCCAGACTGGTAACTGGATCTATGTAAGGAGGCATTGGGCACAGTCACTGGAACCCATATGGAAGGGACCCTTCCTGTGCTGTTAGCCATTCCCATAGCCCTCAAGGTGGATGGTATTGTGGCCTGGGTGCACACTTCCCATGTGAAACCTGCAGAAGCACTGTTCCCCAGAGGCCACTGCTGGACAGTACAGAAGAGGGACAATCTGCTCAAGCTCAAGTCCTTGATCATGACTGTCTGGTGGTACCTTTAGATTATGGTTCCTTCCCCCCATCCTATGTGCCCATCCACCCAACCTGTTATAGCACTCACTGTCTTCCTTCTGTTGGGAAGGAAGCAGCCACCAGGGCCTTTGCTTTGGTCTTACAAGGAGAAAATTGTGACAGTTTGAGGGCAACCATTGATTTAGATGTAGAGAGAAAACAGAGTCAGGGCTGGTTTGCGTCTTGGTTTAACTCCTCCCCTTGGTTAACCACCCTCATATCCACCCTGTTAGAATCCCTAATTGTTCTCCTGCTATTGTTGATTTTTGGCCCTTACATTTTGAACCACTTAGTTGCTGTTGTTAAGGAACACATAGGTACAGTACAGTTAATAATAGTAAAGCAGAGATACAAAAAACTAGATACAGAAGACAAGGAGTATAAGAATACCAGCAATAGCTTCAGGATTAAAGTATGCACAAAGAAAAGGAAGGAATGAAGAGGTCAACTCAGGAACTTTAGAAAATTTCACTGGACCTCTCCCCTCCTGGAAGTGAAAGTTCATGAAGAACCTAGGCATCCCTCCCCTGTAGAAGGGAGTGGCTAATTACATTCCTCAGACTACAGGGAGGAGGAGCAACCACCGGAACTCAGAGACACATTCCCCATAACCATTGGCCACCCACCTCATTCCCTACAGACCAGTCAGCTTAAAAGTCACACCGTTCTGGCGATCACTTTGTGCCTAATGGCTGCGGCCTGGAGAACTGTATAAAGTCTCTCTGGAAAGGTTGTGTGTGGGCTACCCCAACATGATGGAACAATAAATTCCTCTTGCTTTTTGTATCAATTCCCAGCTCTGGGTCATTCATTCAGGGAGTCCCTGGTAGGCTAAGGCTCACCAGATTCTTACAAGCAAACTACTGTGACAGTTACACTTCTTTTTTCAAAATATAAAGTTCAGAACTTTGCCCTCCTAACAAAACCAAGTTTAAAACTTAATATACCCTCCTGTGTGCAGATTTATATTCATACACAATAGTCAAATGATTCTCTATTTCTCTTTTTCATATACCAACAGAAGACAAGCAAGAAAGAAAACAAACAAACAACAACAACAAATATAAAAAACAAGAGCAGACCTCTAGAAAGCAGGGGGGAAACCCTATTTACTTCAGCCACGCTAGGGTCAGACTTCTTCAAGAAGTTGAGCAAGGAGCTCTCATGCACTGGATGCATTTCCAAGTATGAAGGGGGCTAAGCATGGAATGTGACAGCACGGAAAACTGGCTAAATCACAACCCCTGAAGTGATTCACGATGCACAGTGGAGGCAGAATGAACTGCAGTTGATCCTTGAAAGCATAAAGAGAAAAGAAAAGGAACTGATGTGTTTATAAAAAGATGAAAGAGAGGAGAGATATGTTCTATGGAGTTGTGGTGAGGTGTGGGGTAAGGGGGAGTCTCAGCGATCCCATGTCGAGGCATCCATTCCCTCTGAGGGACCAGCCACAGGACAGTATAGTATAGACTAATTTATTCAGGTCATGGGGAGGGGAGTCAAGAGGGTAGTAGAGGCAGAGAAAGGCAGAGAGAGAGAGAGAGAGAGAGAGAGAGAGAGAGAGAGAGTAGAGAAGTAGAGGAGTAGAAGCTGGCCATGAGCACATGGGGAAGGGGCGAGAAGACATAGTGGGAGCAAGAAGGGAACAGCAAGAGATCTAGGAGAGGGCTTATAGTGGGTCAGGCCTAACTGGCTGTTGCCAGGTAACTGTGGGGTGGAGCTTAGACAGAATGCTAATAGGAATGATTCCAAATAATATCTGCTGTCTAATAGAAAGGGACCAAATTGCACAGAAATTTTTAGCTCTTCTGCAATTACTTCATTCTAATTCCTTCAATTTGTATCCAAATCCAGGTGTGGTGGCTCTCTTTTATAATCCCAGGACTTGTGCAAAGGCAGGGGCATTAGCACAGGCTTGAAGTCAGTCAGCATAAGCTACAGAGCAGGTTCAAAATCAGTGTGGTAATATAGAGAACCCGACCCAATAAATACTACTATAAAATAATAGTATGTAGTAATATTGACAAGATTATTCTCATATTTAATAAAGCATTTTTTTCATAAAGGGAATGCTTCAGTTTTAAGCAAACAAAAAGCCTACACTAAAATCTAAGCAATGGTGAACACTAGACTGCTACTTTCTCTGAGGAAATTCACAGTACAATACATATATACCAAGTTATGACCCTAAGATCACAGCTTAAGGACAATGGCAATTGGGTATGAAGATTTCTTCTATTTCTTCTATTTGGTAATATCATGCATGCATTACGTTGCTAATCCACAGGTGTGGCCATAGTCGGTCCTGGAGGATTTTCCTTGATGCTGTGGTGTGATGTGAACTTGGGACTCATAGCCTGTGAACTCTTCTACACACCATATACTTCCTACTGCAGTACGGCGAGGTCAAAGCACTTGATGCTGCACTTTAATGTTGTAGATGTTTGCCATGCCACTTTCATCTAATATATTTTAATATTCACTAGTAAATTTGAAGAGGAAGGTGACATTAGTTTACCGCTGTGAAGAGATGATAACAGGCCCTAGACAAGGGAAGGTGAAAGAAAAGCAGCCCTGTGCTTCAAGGAATTAAATGTTCTTAAACTAATTTTCAATCTGAAATGTAAGGTATTAATGATCACCAAGGGAAGGAAATATTAAAGATAATGGCCTTGAATCTAACAAGAAAAGGACTCGGATCTCATTCAAAGTACATGCTGACAATTCTTTATTAAATGGGATTAAAACTGCCCATTTCTTAAAAAATAAAGAATGATAATTAAGATAGAAATTAAGTAAAAAGCTGAAATATAGCACATATTACTACCTAAAGCTGTGTGTGCGTGAGTGAGTGAATGTGTGTGTGTGTGTGTGTGTGTGTGTGTGTGTGTGTGTGTGGTGTATGTGTGTGCTTCGTGTGCTTCTGATTCTTTCTAGGTTCAGAAATGAAAAAATGATATTTCTATTAATTCTAATTTTAAAACCCAAGATAGTAACTTTCTCTAGCTGAATACAAAATTTTAACCAACCTTTAGTCACCACTACTATCATCAATTATAAAAGGCATATTTTTTAAGAAAAGCTGAAGTTACACATAACTCAATGTTTTCAATTTTAGTTTCCTATACTATTTTACTGTTGCGCGCGCTCAACTGGCCAGGAAGAACGACGCTGCTACAGGATCCTTCTGCACACGTTTATTCAGTCCTGATTCTTCTTGTTTATATCTCCCTTGTTTATATCTCCCTTGTTTTTATATCTCCCCTGTTTTTATATCTCCCCTGTTTATATCTCCCCCGAACCCTGGGCCTCTCACTCCTTTTATACTCTCATTTCCCATCCACGCACAGCAGGCCACGCCACCTCACCAGGCACGCAGCTTCAGCTAATCAGGGCAGCAGGGGCATATCTCCATCAAATTGGATTCACCGGTATCCTGGTACACCTGCGCAGCTCTCAAGATGTTTGTGGCTTATATGAGGAAGTCAGGTGCAAGTCATACGACTTAGCTACAGTCCCTGGCGCCTTTAGGACTGCCGCCACACCTGCTCCTAACATCTCCCCCTTTTTTCTTTTCTGGCAGAGAGAATGTCTGTAGATAGCCCCCCACAGCCATGCCCCTTACCCGTCCTTGGGTGACAAACAGCATTGGTTTGATCCCTGTCTTAGGTTGGTGACATGCCCAGGGAGTCTTATCACTGACTACCTCTCAATCATGCCAAGCCACACCTGGGGAGATTGTGTTTTGCTTGTGGCAGGTGCATCAAAAGGCCAGGATGTTGATTAATCTATGGCCAGATCTTAATTGCTGCAAGCAAGCCTCATGGGTGAAGGTAGAGGTCTGATCCCCAGTGTGCAAGCATAGGGGCCCTACACAAAACCATCCCTTAGGCTCATCACCCAGAGAGGTCTTGGCCAGCTCCCATGTCATTTTTCCTGGGGGAAGGGAACTAGGACACTGACCCTTCATGCAATCAGACGTGCCTTCCACAGGATGCCAACAGCAGCTATCCTCTGTGCAGTGCTTAGCCTCGCACCCCACGGCATAACGCAGCAGAGTTTCTTTTAGAGCGGCAAACCGAATCTGAGGAGATTGTCCCGCCTCCACTGCAGCAAAAGCCTACGCTACCATGGCGAAAGTGCAGACCCGCACACTCTGCACCTAACACATGTGCCAAACACACAACACACACACACTATAACAAGCATACATCCCAGGGCTCTCATCCCCGCTCATCTTCCCTGAAGCAAGGGATAGATGGCCAGCGGGGCTATCTCTTTAAGGGGAATTCAGGGATCAAAAAGCGTGGAAAAATTTGAATGTCATGTCGAGCTGGTATCGGCTTCTGGAATACCGAAAGGATCTCTCATCTCGGCTCCATCCTTTGTGCTTGTGGGATCATCCACCACATCCACAGGGGCAACTGGATCAGGAGCCTCATTCTTGCAGCGTCTCACCAATCTCTCCGGCACCCAAAGAGGTTCCCTCTGGTCCTGTGGAAACACACAAACAGACCCTCTCGCCCACGTCAACACCAGATCTGGTCGATCCTCTCCAAATCTCCGGACAGAAGGTCCACCTACAGGTGGCTGCTGAGGAGGCATAGGGAGGCGGCACAAAAGCTAATTCGCCTTCCTCCTCCACCTCGGCTCTTTTATTTTGTCCTTTCTGTCCACCTGATAACACTGTGTCTCCTTTCTTTTTCCTTTTTCTTTTTAAGCCCTTCTCCTCTTCCGACATACTTTCTTGTTGCTCTGTAAGGATTTTCTGACCTGTCTTGACTGCCTCTACACACAAACAGTAACAGAGTCCATATATCAGAACAAACAAGACCAAAACTATCAGACCTACCCACAAAGGGTCAATGGGAGAAAAAAGCATAACTACACAGCGAGGATCTATTGATCACTAGACTGAGGTTATCATAGTTCCTTAACTTGTCCCCAAACCAGGAACCTTAACTTGTCCCAAAGCCGGGAACCTTTTGTTACCTTGTGCCTGCTTCCTGGCAACTTTATGCTCACCTCTATTTTATCCGAGGTCCTTCCCAAACTCCTGGGGTCGCAAGTTTCACTCACCGTGAACTTACCCTGCCGGCAACCACTAACTGCTGAAAGTTCTGAACTCGGTGGGGGAGTCGGTTCCCCGTACGGGCCACCAATTGTCGCGTCTGCTCTCGACCAGCAAGAACGATGCGACCACCAGTCCTTCTAACAGCAGTTTATTCAGCAAACTTCAGTCTTCATCTCTCTTCTTTCTCTTAAAAATATCCCCCTTTAACCCGGGGATCAATCTGGGAGACTTACCAGTACCGTTCCCCAGCTGAAGAGTTCTGAATCCACTCTGGATCCTTCTCAACAGTCTGTTTTACGGGAACACTTTATTAACCACTCCTTCCCCGTGATGCAGTTCTGAATCCTCCCTGTAGCAGGGGGTCTTCGCTCTTGCCTGAAGATGTTTCTTTTCCCGGGTTTCGGCACCACTTGTTGCGCGCGCTCAACTGGCCAGGAAGAACGACGCTGCTACAGGATCCTTCTGCACACGTTTATTCAGTCCTGATTCTTCTTGTTTATATCTCCCTTGTTTATATCTCCCCTGTTTTTATATCTCCCCTGTTTTTATATCTCCCTTGTTTATATCTCCCTTGTTTTTATATCTCCCCTGTTTTTATATCTCCCTTGTTTATATCTCCCTTGTTTATATCTCCCCTGTTTATATCTCCCCTGTTTATATCTCCCCCGAACCCTGGGCCTCTCACTCCTTTTATACTCTCATTTCCCATCCACGCACAGGAGGCCACGCCACCTCACCAGGCACGCAGCTTCAGCTAATCAGGGCAGCAGGGGCATATCTCCATCAAATTGGATTCACCGGTATCCTGGTACACCTGCGCAGCTCTCAAGATGTTTGTGGCTTATATGAGGAAGTCAGGTGCAAGTCATACGACTTAGCTACAGTCCCTGGCGCCTTTAGGACTGCCGCCACACCTGCTCCTAACATCTGCAGTGGATATCCTGTCTGTTGTTGTGCAAATCTACCTTGATCAAGCAGCATATCTCTATCCCATGCAAATTTAGCTTGATCAGTGAAAATAGGACATCCCAGCAAGGAGAATCTATCCTCTTTCCAGACCTCCGGACAGAAGGTCTGCCCATAGATGGCTAAAGGTCCCTGGTTCGATCCCGGGTTTCGGCACCAACTCTTAAACGCGTTCTCACGACCGGCCAGGAAGAACACAACAAACCAGAATCTTCTGCGGCAAAACTTTATTGCTTACATCTTCAGGAGCAAGAGCAAGAGAGCAAGAGACGAAGAGAGGGAGTGCCAGAACCCCGTCCCTTTTAAGGAGAATTATCCTCCACCTAGGACGTGTTACTCCCTGATTGGCTGCAGCCCATCGGCCCAGTTGTCATCACGGGAAAGGCAGAACACATGGCGGGAAAACTGCCCCTGCACGTGTGCAGATTATGTTTACCACTTAGAACACAGCTGTCAGGGCCATCTTATAATGGCAAATGTGAGGGCGGCTCCTCACATTTTACTATCATAGTATATGGCAGAATAAACAAAGATATAGCTATACAACAATTATATCAGCTTGTCAAGCAAAAAGTGTGTGTGTGTGTGTGTGTGTGTGTGTGTGTGTGTATGTATGCGGTGTCTATGTGGTGTGTGGATTTTTTTATTTTATTTTTCAGTACTGTACCCTACTCTTCAGAAGCAAGCCATCCTCTAGCTTTCTATTTCATTCTGGACTTATTGAATTGAATATTACTAAATGTCTGTAACTCGAATCTGCTTAATGATTAGAGTAAAGGTCATGCTGAATTACTTCTAAATTTTATTGAATATATTTCAATCAGTTTGTAAAAGAACTTACTTAACAAGTGATCAGGAAGAGCCTGCCTGCAAGTCAGTACTCAAGGGGCTGAGGCAAGAGAACAATTATGGGTTCAAGGCCACTCTCCAGGGCACCTAGTAAGTTCAAGGTCAGCTTGGCTTATAGAAGACTCTGTCTTTAAAAATTCAAACAACAGCAATGGCAACAACACAACAAAATTTTCAAAACTATGAACACTGTGGCTCTGATTCACTAGTAGATTATTATAGGTAATATCTTTAGTTGAAGACATCATACATAAAGGCATTTTTCTCTCTCTGTCACAAGCCTATATCTGTCTGTCATAATGTTATATAATCTTTATGAAAATCTATACCTCAGCCAATAATTTTGAAAAATAAATTAGAGAAACAATATATAATTAATATAATTCTAGCCTAAATAAAAGAAGAGTTAGATTTGATATCTAAATTTGCTAAGAAAGAAGTCCTTAGTATAATCCATCTTGAAGCACAGGTTCTCTTTACCGTAGGGCCTATGCAATTCAAGAATAAATTACCCATTCCTAAAATACAATAGTGTGATAGGGAAAAAAAAGAATGACAAATATTCTGACTCAATCACAGAAAACATGGGGGAAAGGAGGGAATTAGTGTCCTGTGACCAAGACATCTCAAATGCAGGGCTGGGGATTAACCCTATGGCTTTCAGTTTTATCTTCTAAGCCTTTCATTTTTAAATGAAAGGTGCAAATCTGCTTCTTTCTGGATAGTCCAGATATCCAGTAGCTCCTGTTTTATTTCACAGGCTCTGTTAGCATTTGTGTCTAGGCTGGCAGTGTTTTGTATGAAATTCTCATATGTCTTTTTCATTAAGCACCACGGGAACTCATTGTATTACTTTAGAGTTCACTCTACAATGTCTCCTGGATAATCCTTTTCCTTATCTTGCTTCTGCTCAGATGAGGAAAGAGACCTATAAATCACAAATTTATTCTCTTCACTGAGCCTTTTTGACAGCACTTTCTTATTTTTAAAAAAATTTTCCCAGGGTCTTTTGAAAAGGTTACCCAGCCACTCTTTTAGTTTTCCCTCTGGAACATTCTTCCAAAGAGAGAATCTCTTAAATTTGTAACGGTCTAGATAGGCTAAACATTTCACAAGTCACTTGTCGTGGTGCTACAGTTGTGGCTTTCTCAAACATAGTTCTTGTTCTTTTGTAAGTAAGAAAAAGAAGCACGTTATATTCCCAGATTTGCTTGAATTCCAGCAATCAGGAGGATGGGGTAAAATGATCATAAGGTTGAGTCCAGCCTGGGCTAAGTTGTAAATGATAAGCTAGCTTGAATTCACAGACCTTTTCTAAAACTAAAACTCTTTGCTTGGGGTTCTCCTCAGCTGAGTGTTCAAATAACCGTCTGCTCCTACACAGCAAAATCCCCACTCTAGCTTCAGTAGCTCGTTCCCCACCGGCTCTGGCAGGCTAAGCTGATTCCATGACAGGCTTCAAATTTGCAATTTAGACTAAGCCTAAATCTCTGTTTCCAAGAACTAAGCAATTCCAGGCAAATCCAGGCCTCAGAAGCTGCTGAGCCACCTGGCTAGAGGCAAGACCAATCAGTGAACAGCAGTTTCCAGACTTCCTCAGCTACTTCCTCAGTGACAGTTTCCAGATCTCTCCAGCAAATTTCCAGCCCCACACACCAGTAATGAAATGTCAGTAGAGAAGGACCCAACAGATTAACATAGTGGTCACCTACCCCAGAATTCCCTAATGTGCTTTAAATCAGGCCTGCAAGCTTGCTTGGATATTTCTCTATCTTGGAAATGGGGGACCTAAGCATGTTGAATTTCTGCAGAATAAAATACTTTGTGTTTATATACTATTTGATTCTGGGGAATCATTCTCCAGCCAATCATGGAGCCTTACAGAAGCAGTACCTGTAACTTCCCTGCTTCTCCCAACAGTCTCTTTATGGTTTAGATTTCTCTAATACAAGTTATTTGAATCCTGTACATTCTCTGCTGCCAATGAAAACACGAGACCCTCCAGCCAGGGAAGCAGACAGAATAAGTACCAAGCTTCACCTTTTCTTTCCTCTTCTCTTCTAAATCTAAACCCAAGCCTCACCCCTAACTCTGAGGCAGACCACCTACTGAGGTCTCTTCTCTGTCCACACCTCCAACCAATCAGGCAAATCTTTCTCTCCACCTTGGCTCCCTACTCAGAGTGTTATCAAGGGCCCTAAAACAGAAAGCATGCCCTGGGTCCTCCAGGAAAGCCTGCCAGAGAAGCAGACAGTACTGCAAAGCAGGTAGGTGAGCTTTAGATCTTCATTGTCCCTCCTCTCCTCCATATCTAACCCCACAGGCTCATCCATAGCTATGTAGTAGACTACCTGTTGTGGCCTCTCCACACACTCTGTCCCCATTCCCATGTGACTAGACAGATCCTAATGCAAAACCTTCCTTTCCTACCTCCTGTGGACCCATTCAACCCCCACACCAGCACAAATGCTAAATGTGAGTTCCCAGTTCCTAGGAATACATGCTTTCCTAGAAACCACAGTAATCCACACATAGTACAATCTCAAAAGAATTTCCTAACGAGAAACACATGGGTATCATACTCTTCTAAGAACTAGAGGAGAAAGCAGAAAGGAGAGAACAAAACACCCACCCCCAAAAGATAAGGCCAAATCAATGTGCCTAGATGTCACTATAAACCCATAAAATCACAATCAGTAATAGAACAATATGTTTCTACTAGAGCAAAAGAGCCCTACCACAGGGTCAGTATTCCAAAATAGCTGAAGCAAAATAAAAAGGCCTTAAAACAGCCTTTATGAATATGTCAGAGGTCCTGAAAGAGGAAATGAATAAATCTATAAGGAAATCTATGAAAACACAAACAGAAAAAGGAAATTGATTAAACATTTTAAGACCTAAAAGTAGAAATCAAGTCAATGAATAAAAACAAAACTGAGGGAACTCTGAAAACAAAAATTTAAGAACTCAAATGGGAACATTTGAAGCAACCCTTAACCAACAGACTAAGAGATAGAAAATATAATCTCAGACATTGAAGACACAGCAAAACACAATGGACATCTCAGTTAAAGAAAATGTTAAATCTAAAAAATTCCTGGGGAAGAATAATCCAAGAAATCTTAGACACTCTGAAAATAATAAATCAAAAAATAGTGAGAATAGAGGAAAGAAAAGAAGCACAAGCCAAAGGCACAAAAAATATTTTCAACAAAATCATAGAAGAAAGCTTTTCTAAACTAAAGAAGGAGATGCCTATCAAGGTACAGAAGTATACAGAACACAAAATAAACAGAACTAGAAAAGAATTTCCCCTAAGTACTTAGTAATCAAAATGCTAAATAAATGCCAGCGCCATGATAACAACAATAACAGAAATAACAGAAACCAACAAACACTGCTCACTGATAACTTTCAATACCAATATTCTGAATTCTCTAATAAAAAAGACACAGATTCGTAAACAATGGGTGTGAAAACAGGATTCATCTTTCCACATCCAAGATCCACACATTAACACCAAGGATAGACATAAAGCAAGCAAGTGTAACCATTTTAATATCTGACAAAATAGACTTCAAACCAAAACAAATAAGAAGAGATAGGAAAGGAAACTACATTTGCATCAAAAAAATATACCCCGAGGACATTGTGATTCTTAATATCTATGCACCAAACAAAAGGCACCCCAACTTCATAAAAGAAACAGCATTACAAGCTAAATCACACACTGACCATCATACATTGAGACTGGGCACCTTCAATACTCCACTCTCACCAATAGACAGGTCATCCAGACAAAAAGTAAGCAGATAGATATTATAAGAGGTATTAGTAAATAGATGTCTGTGGCTCCAGGTAAAGAGTATAACAGGTAGATATTATAAAAAGAATTAATAAATAGAAGTCTGTGGCTTCAGTTAGAGAGCATAACAGATAGATAGTATATTAAAGTCTACAGGAAATGCTTGCTGTTTGTTCATGGGCTCCACAGGAACTTTGGATTAAAATCCTTGTTTGTATAGCGTCCTGCTTCTTATTGATAGGTATTCTAGAATTCAATTAAAAAAATATGCAGCATATCCAAACTTTTGGGACACAATGACAGAAATTCTAAGAAAGTTTATAGCACCAAGTGTCTTCATGAGAAAATTAAAGATATCATATACAAATAACTTAACAGTAAAATTAAACGTCTAGAATAAAAAGAAATCACTCAGAATGAGTAGATGAGAAGAAATCATCAAATCGCCAATAAAATAAAAAAAAATACAAAGAATCAATGAACCAAGGAGTTGGTTCTTTGAGGAAGTCAAATCAAGATTGACACTTGTCAAAATTAATTAAAAGGCAGAGAAAGAAAATACAAATTAACAAAATAAGAGATAAAAGGTGGCTATAATAATAGACACTAAAGAAATCCAGAATGGTAAGGACATACTTTAAAAATCTGTACTCAACTCCATTGGGAAAGCTAAAAGAAATGGGTAATTGTTTCAATTATTGCCACTTACCAAAGTTAAGTCAATATCAGATTTACAAAAGCAACAACAATAACCTCTAGTGAAATAGATTCCATAATTAAAAATCTCCCAACCAAAAATTTCAGAGCCAGACAGTTTTAGGCCAGTATTCTACCAGAGTTTCAAATCAGAGTTAACTCCAATATTCTCCAAATTACTCCATAAAATAGAAACAGAAAGAGCATTATCCTGCTCACTTCATACAGCCACAGGTATCCTGACACCCAAACCACATGAAGGCCAAGAAAATAAAGAGAATTACAGAGCAATTTCTCTTATGACATTAAAAAAAAAACTCAATAAAATACTTGCAAACTGAATCCAAAAACATATAAGAAAGGTCAGCCAGCATGATGGAGTAGGTTTCAGCCCAGAGGTACAGGGATCATTCCACATACTTAAATAGATAAATGTAGTCCATCACATTAAAAAACTCAAAGACAAAAACATCATGATCATCAAATTAGATGCAGAAAATACATTTCACTAATCTAATACCACATTCGTGGTAAAAATCCTGTAGATATTAGGGTACAATGGACATTCCTCAATATAATAAAAGAACTTTATATAGCAAGTTTATAGCTGAAATGACCTTAAATAGAAAGAAACATGGGCCAATTCAAAGAACTCAGGATTAAGACAAGGCTGTCCATTCTGTCCATATTTATTCAGTATTTGAAGTCTTAACTACAGCAAAAAGACAGATGAAGGAGATTAATAGAATACAAATTGGAAAGGAAGAAGTCAAAGCATCTTTATTTGCCAATGATATGACACTACACATAAGTGATCCTAAAATTTCCACTGGAGAACTCCTACAGACGATAAATACTTTCAGGAAAGTGGCAGGACACAACATTAACTCATGATAATCAGTAGTCCTCAAATGGCAAGTGAATTGAGAGAGAACTAAGGGAAACAACACACTTTACACTACCTTTAGATAATATAAAATACCTTGGGGTAACTCTAATCAACTAAATGAAAGACCTGTATGAAAAAATGTTAGGAGAGTGAAGCAAGAAACTTAAGAAGATACCAGAAGCCGGAAATATCTCCCTTGTTCATGGAACAGAAGGATTAATATAGTAAAAATGGACTTCCTACAAAAGCAAACTACAGATTGAAGGCAATTCCCATCAAAATTCTAACACAATTCTTCATAGATCTTCAAAGGATAATTTTTAGAAACACAAATTCACATTACAAAAAGGAACAAAAAATAAACAAAAATATTCCTGAAAAAAAAATAAAAGAACCATGGAAGGTATCACTGTCCCCAATTCAAGTTGTGTTAGAAATATATAATAATAAGAACATCTCAGTATTGGTATAAAATAAACACCTTGATCAATGGAATCAAATTGATGATGCAGATGTAAATCTACAGACATCATTATAATCATTAGCCCCTAAATGTCAAATGGATTGAGAAAGAAATAGAGGAAACAACACCCTTTACACTAATAGATACATTTTTTTTATATAAAGAAGCCAGAAATACACACTGGAAAGAAAACATAGGTTAGCTACATGTAAAACAATCTAAATTGATCTATAATTACCACCCCACACAAAACTCAACTCCAAATGTAAGAAAAGACCTCAACATGAAACAAGATACACTGAGACTGACAAAAGAGAACATGAGGAATAGTCTTGAGCTCATTAGGAGATAATGGGCTTTCTGAAGAGCAGTAACATAGGCAATTAGATGAACAATTAGTAAATGGGACCTCATGAAACTTTAAACTTAAAGCACAACAAAGGACACGTCATTCAGAAAAAGTAGCAACCCAGAGAATGGAGAAAGATTTTTATCAGCTACACATCCAACACAGAGCTGATATCCAAAATATATAAAGAAAACAAATAACCTGATTAAAATGGAGTACAGATCTGAACAGAGAATTCTCAAATTTTAATTCAAATGGTGGAGAAACACTTAAAGAAATGTTCAACATCCTTAGTCATACCAACCCTACATCTAATAGAGGCCTAGTATCCAATATACACAAAGAATTCAAGAAGTTAGACCAGAGAACCAAATAACCCTATTAAAATATGGACTGTAGAGCTAAACAAAGAATTCTCAACTGAGGAATCCCTAATGGTCAAGAAGCACCCAAAGAAATATTCAACATTCTTAGTCATCAGAGAAAGATAAATCAAAACAACCCTGAGATTCCACCTCAAACCAGTCAGAAAGGCTAAGATCAAAAATTTAGGTGGCAGCAAATGCTGGTGAGAATGTGGAAAAACTGGAACACTCCTCCATTGCTGGTGGGATTACAAACTGTTACAACCATTCTGGAAAACAGTCTGGTGGTTCCTCAGAAAATTGAACATAGCACTACCTGAGGACCCAGCTATATCACTCCTAGGCATATACTCAAAAGATGCTCCAATATACAACACGGACACATGCTCCACGATGTTCTTATCAGCCTTATTTATAATAGCCCAAAGTTAGAAAAGACCCAATGTCCCTCAACAGAGGAATGAATACAGAAAATGTGGTACATTTACACAATGAAGTACTGCTCAGTTATTAAAAACAATGACTTCATGAAATTCTTAGGCAAATGAATGGAACTAGAAAATACCATTCTAAGTGAGATAACCCAGCCACAATAGAACACACATGTTATGTACTCACTGATAAGTGGATATTAGCCCAAAATCTTGGAATACCCACAATATAACGTACAAACCATATGAAGTTCAAGAAGAAGGAAGACCAAAATGTGGATGTTTCAATCCTACTTAGAAGGGAGAACAAAATAATCACAGAATGTAGCGGGAGGGAGGGACCTAAAAGTGGAAGAGGAGGGAATGGGATGGTGAGGGGCAGGACCAGGTGTGGGGAAGAGACAGGGGAGAAGTACAAGAGTTCAGGAAATTGAACAGAGGTGTATAGTAGTGGAGGATGGGGAACTGGGGGAAGCCTCTAAAAAGTCCCAGATGGCAGGGAAACAAGAGGTTCCCAGAACTTAATTGGGATGGCATTAGCTGAAATTCCCAACAAAGGGAATATAGAACCTGTAGAGACCATATGCAGTGGATAGGCACAGTCCCCAGTGGAGTGATGAGGTCATCCACTCATCTCAAAAATATTAACCCAGAATTGCTCCTGTCAAAAAATAAAAAAAATAAAAATAAAAATAAAAATAAAAAGCAGGGACAAAGATGCCAAGGAGTGCTTGCTGACAGGAACGTGGTATAGCTTTCCCCTGAGAGGCTCTGCTAGCTAGCACCTTACCAATACAGATGAGAATGTTTTCAGCCAACCATCTGACTGGGCATAGGGACCCCAGTGGAGTAGTTAGGGGAAGAACTGAAACCGCTGAAGGACATTGCAATCCCAAACAAAGAACAACAATATCAACCAACCAGAACCCCAGTCCCCAGAGCTGCCAGGGACCAAACCACCAACTAAAGAGTACACATGGAGAGACCCACGGCTCCAGCTACATATGTAGCAGAGGATGACCTTATCTGGCATCAGTGGGAGGGGAGGCCCTTCTTCCTGTGACAGCTTGATGCCCCAGTGTAGGGTGATGCTAGGCTGGTGAGAAGGGAGTGGGTGGGTTGGGGAACACCCTCATATATTCAGGGGGAGGGGGATGGGATGGGGGATTGCAGAGGGGAAACCAGGAAGTGAGACATTTGAAATGTAAATAAATAAATAAAACAATAAAACAAACAAAACTACTGTAGGATTTTTATCTTATACCTATCTGAATGGTAAAGAACAATAAAACAAATGACAAGTCATGCCAGCAAGAATGTAGAATAAAAGGAATACTCATCCATTGATGTTGGAACTGAAAACTAGTACAGCCACTATGAAAATCAGTGTAAGAGGTTGTGTAGAAAAATGGGACTCAATCTACCTCAAGCTCCAGCTACATCATTCTTGGTCATATACCCAAAGTATGTTTTATCTTACAACAGATTCACTTGCTCAACCATGTTCATTCCTGCTCTGTTCATAATAGCTAGAATAGAAACAATCTAGATATCTGTCAATAGACTAATAAAGAAAATGCATTAATGCACTACATTAACAAGGTGAAATACTACTCAGCCAAAAAGAAAAAAAACTGAAATCATGAAATTAAAAGGTAAATGGAACTAGAAAAGAATCATGCTGAGGTAACACAGACCCAGAAATACATATATGTCATGTATTTACTTATATGTGAATATTAGCAAATAGGTCAACGAAAACTGAATTACAATATGTAGTACACAGAGGGTGGGTATAGAATAAGGGATTAGAGAGATAGACAGATCTCATTAAGAAAAAAATAAAATATATAGTTAAGAATAGTAGAGCCATAGAAGGATAGATAATGGTGGGGAGAAAGAAGGGAGAGGATGATAAAAGAAGGAACATGGAAGAGAGAGCTAAAAATAAAGGCCATTTGAGAGGTAGTACAGAAGCTAAGTACAATAGAAGCTTCCTATTATATATGTATGTATGAAGGCAGCCTGAATATAATCACTAAGTAATGTGGGAGACAGACCTTAACTGTCACCAAATGATGCTTCCAGTACCAGGAATGGCTTATATCTAATTGAGTTGTTAATTAAAGTGCTCCCATGGGAACCTCCAAACAGCCCAGTTGTTGCCAAGAGTACAGGTTGCTCTCCACAACTGACAGCAAGCTCTCATGGCTGAAAGCAATACCTATATAACTCATTGAACATGGAAAAATCAAGCTGGTAGATACATAGAGTCTTTGCTACCAAAATAGATATTTAAAGACCAAGCTAGCCACAATACCTTTGAACTACAATAGTGTCCTGCCTGCAAGATATGCTAGTACAATGGTGGCACAAAGCTAGTGGGAGTGACCAACCAAAATGTAGTTTGGATTAAGACCCACTCGACAAGGTGGAACCTATACCCAAACTGTTTGGGTGGCCAAGAACCTGGGATAGCCAAGAAGGGTAAAACCAAATACTAGTGTTCTAAAAGATCATAACAAAAATGGCTTCTAACAACATTCTGCTATACTCATAAATCAGTGCCTTGCTCACCCATCATCAGAGAAGCTTCCCAAGTAGCAGATAGGAACACAGCCAGAAAATGTGCAGAGTGAGAGACTAAGGAACACTCAACCCTATCAGATTGTCTCCATCACATTTTTCCACTCAGGGCTCAGAGAACCTTATCATGCAGAAAACAGAAAGACTGTAAGAGCCATAGGATATGGAGGGACCAAGAAAACAAAGCCCTGTAAATCAGCATGATTAACACACATATGAACTCCCAGAGACTAAGGCAGCATGCCCAGGGTCTGAACAGGTCTGTACTTGATAGGGTTCTAGAACTGAAAAAAGTGAACCCTTGTATCTTAGTTAGGGTTTTACTGCTGTGAACAGACACCATGACCAAGGCAAGTCTTGTAAAAAGTAACATTTACTTGGAGCTGGCTTACAGGTTCAGAGGTTCAGTCCATTATCATCAAGGTGGGATCATGACAGTATCCAGGCAGGCATGGCACAGTCAGAGCTGAGAGTTCTATGTCTTCATCCAAAGGCTGCTAGTGGAAGACTGACTTCCAGGCAAATAGAGTGAGGATCTTATGCCCACACCCACAATGACACACCTACTCCAACCAGGTCACATCTATTCCAACAAGGCCACACCTCCAAATGGTACCACTCCCTGGTCCAAGAATATAAAAACCATCACACCATGCCTTCATCCCTAACACAAAAACAATATTCAATTGATAATCACTTGCAAGTGAAATCAGTTTTCTTCAAGGGAGTCTAACTGGAAAAACAAATTACTCTTAATGGTAAGAGTAATTTATGCCCAGCAGTAGATGGCCAAGAGAAGAGGAGCTAGGTATCATCTATGGAGGATCGTTGTCTTATAAGACTCTGTCAAGGTTTACCTTTTAATCTTATTTTATATTTTATTCATATTTTTTATCTTTTAACCACAAGTCCTGTGTGTGTTAAGATAAAAGCCAATGTTCCATTTTAATATTTTTATGGGATTCCTGAATGTGTGAACAAGCTTGTCTCTGCATCTATATTTGTTTCTTCTGTCTTTTCTTGGGCTCTTTTTTTTTTTTTTAATTTGTTTGGGTTTTCTCCCAATTCTGATGTTACTTTTGTTCTATCTTGTTTTAGTTTATTATTATCTTTCAGAAGCTTTGTTGTTTTCTAATGAGAGACAGAAATAGGGGAGGGTAATTGAATGGGAGGGGAGTCAGAGAGCAACTGAAAAGGGCAGCGGGAAGGAAACTTATCAGGATATATTTTATGAAAAAATATTTTCAATAAAAGAAAAATGTAAAGAGGTCACAGGGTACTGATCTCAGAAATTAAAACAACACCATCCCTTTGTACTTTACAAGTATTAAAAGGACAAAGAATACTATAAAAAATAAAACCACTGTGCTATGTGTGTAAAGATGTTTCTGTGTGCCTGTTTGTGTGTTGAATATGGGTGGGCCTGGATGCCACATCAGTCTCTGGAAGTCAGAGGACATCATAGGACACTGATCCTGGTCTAAGAAAATGTTTCTTACTGCTCACAACTATGCATACTGGCTAGCTCCAGTTTCCAGGAATTCTTCTGACTTCAGTTCCATCTCCCTTTGAAAGGGTAGGATTACAAATGCATGCCATCTTGCACTGATTTTGTGTCACTGAACAATCTTGCCAGTACCCAAATCATAGTTCTAACAGGTGAAAATAGCTACCTCTAGATTCTCTTGAATAATATCTTATGAAACATAAACTATAAAATTCTGAGAAAATATAATAAACAAAAATTTATGTATATGACAATATAAAAAATAAACCCACCGATTTGTAAAGAAATCATACCTTCACAATATCCTCTAGGAATACAGCACAACAGGTCAAAATACATTTTGCCATAATATAGCAAACAAAGTTGAATCAAAATAAAAATTGGAAGGATGATATAAAGAAATTGTTAATCACTGAACCACAGGGTCAAACACTGCAGAGCTTATAGAAAAAGAACAAATTTAGGATACATGAAAATGCTTCTTGAAATCATAAGCTATGTAATCAGCTGGGGAATGCTAGGGATGAATGAGAAAAGAAAGCATAATAAATAGAAAGTAAAGAATTTTATCGAACTAGGAAAATTTAAATATTTAAACTACTAAAAATATAACTTAAACACCACAAAATGCATGATAATTCCCAATAATGCTAATTTTTCAACAAGCCATAGCTTTGTCAGACATAATGCTCCCTCGATCACGAATGGAGAAGCTTGGTTAAGAGTAGAACTGGTGAAGTCTACATGATTATATTTATATTATCTTCCTTTATTGTCCATACAAACAAAAAACAGTGGAACAGAAAAAAAATGTTCTTTTATTTCCCATGAAATTATTTTTATAAATATGCAAAGAGTATACCTTTTCTACAACAGAAAATAAACCCATCTTTCAGCTGCAAAGCCTAAATTAACAATTAATACCTAGGATATCTCACAATTTAAGATTGGCAGAAAAATAGTATTTTCAAATTTTACTTGCACATTTGCTGTAAATTTCAGAGTTTTGCTTCTGCATATTATTTCTTAGAGATATTAAGGCAACTCAAGAATTTCCCAGTGGGTTTCTTCCATAAGAGCAAGATTAATTGCATGAGTAAAGATAGGCTTAAGTAATTTATAACTGTCTATGTGGGACACTGTGCTGTATTTAATTTCTTCCAGAGGATAACAAGCTTAAAGGATAAGGAAAATTAGAGACCTGTTATCTCTCCGTTTTAATGAGGCTTTAAAGATTTTCTAAAATGTTATGTGGAAACTAAAGAGAAAACAGATTATCAGGCACTATGATAAAATGAATTGGCAGAAATAAAAAACAGATTGTTTTTAGTGATCCATGGCAAATTGACAGGAGATATTAGTTAAATTGATAACAAATATGAGCTCAACATATTGCATTATCTTGAGGAAATAGGGGGAAAGTTCACATAGTGTTGTTCAGGAAATACATTGAGAAAATCTTCAGATAGTACAAAATAAAGAAAAAAAATAGATGGTTTCATCTAAATTAAAACAAATTATTTGAGGGCTGTGGGTGTAGCTTGGTAGAGAAGTATGTGGTAGGTGTATCTGAAGTCCTGTGACCCAACCCTAGAACTTCAAAATTAATATAATTAAATGGCTGCCCTCCCCTTTAACAACCACTCCATTTTTGAGTTAGAAGTGCCTTTTATAAGCATCACATTTGCATCATGGTCACAGAGTGTCTGACAGAAACAACTTAAGAAGGAAATATTTATTGACCCAAACTATGAGAACACAGTCCCAAGAAGCAAAGGTAGGAAGGGACAATAACAGGAAAGGCTTAATATATATGGGGAGAGGTAAGAGAGAGTGAGAGGGGAACTACAGGTCTTCACACCTTGACAAAGTGGACAAAGAGGACCAGACTGAAACAGGAGATGGAAACACTCTTCAATAGTGGCTGCAATGGCCTATGTCTTCCAAATTGCCATACTCTATAACTTCTTCAAACAAACATCACCAGGAGCCAAATGTTCAAACACATGAGCCTAGGAGAGGCACTTCAGATTTAGGCCGTAACAATTGAGATTATCTCTAATGAACTGTGATTTGCTAGTAACACTGTTTTCCTTTAACCCTAAACCATGACAGGGATGCTATGGAGACAGCCAGCTTCTTCTGAGCAGCAGCAGCAGCAGCAGCAACAGTAATAGTAGATGGGCCTTTGTGGTCAATTATTTTCCACACTTCAATGTGGAAGTCTCCTTCGTTCAAAGAGTAATACTAACTGTCTGGACCTACTCATGCCTACAATACCAGCACTTTTAGGAGGTCAAAGCAAGAAGGTTGATACAGAATCGAGGATAGTCTAAATTACATTACCTGCCTTAATAAAATTAGCATCAAACAAATAGAAATGGCTGAGAACACTGTGCCTGCTTGTCATCAAGGTAGCCCCAGTGAGCTGAATCTGGGCTCTATAAGACTCATGAAAGAGTATATATATATGTGTGTGTGTGTGTGTGTGTGTGTGTGTGTGTGTGTGTGTGGATTAATATTTGTGTCATACTTGCTTTATCCATTGTTGTTATTTTTTTCCATTTTTTATTAGGTATTTAGTTCATTTACATTTCCAATGCTATACCAGAAGTCCCCCATACCTACCCACCCCCACTCCCCTACCCACCTACTCCCCCTTTTTGTCCCTGGCGTTCCCCTGTACTGGGGCATATAAAGTTTGCGTGTCCAATGGACCTCTCTTTCCAGTGATGGCTGACTAGGCCATCTTTTGATACATATGCAGCTAGAGTCAAGAGTTCCGGGGTAATGGTTAGTTCATAATGTTGTTCCACCTATAGGGTTGCAGATCCCTTTAGCTCCTTGGGTTCTTTCTCTAGCTCCTCCATTGGGAGCCCTGTGATCCATCCATTAGCTGACTGTGAGCATCCACTTATGTGTTTGCTAGGCCCCGGCATAGTCTCACAAGAGACAGCTACATCTGGGTCCTTTTGATAAAATCTTGCTAGTGTATGCAATAGTGTCAGGGTTTGGATGCTGATTATGGGGTGGATCCCTGGATATGGCAGTCTCTACATGGTCCATCCTTTCATCTCAGCTCCAAACTTTGTCTCTGTAACTCCTTTCATGGGTGTTTTGTTCCCAATTCTAAGGAGGGGCACAGTGTCCACACTTCAGTCTTCATTCTTCTTGAGTTTCATGTGTTTAGCAAATTGTATCTTATATCTTGGGTATCTAGGTTTGGGGCTAATATCCACTTATCAGTGAGTACATATTGTGTGAGTTCCTTTGTGAATGTGTTACCTCACTCAGGATGATGCCCTCCAGGTCCATCCATTTGGCTAGGAATTTCATAAATTCATTCTTTTTAATAGCTGAGTAGTACTCCATTGTGTAGATGTACCACGTTTTCTGTATCCATTCCTCTGTTGAGGGGCATCTGGGTTCTTTCCAGCTTCTGGCTATTATAAATAAGGCTGCTATGAACATAGTGGAGCATGTGTCCTTCTTACCAGTTGGGGCATCTTCTGGATATATGCCTAGTAGAGGTATTGCTGGATCCTCCGGAAGTACTATGTCCAATTTTCTGAGAAACCGCCAGACTGATTTCCAGAGTGGTTGTACAGAGTGGTTGTAAGTGTTTTGATCTTAGCCATTCTGACTGGTGTGAGGTGGAATCTCAGGGTTGTTTTGATTTGCATTTCCCTGATAATTGAGGATGTTGAACATTTTTTCAGGTGCTTCTCTGCCATTCGGTATTCCTCAGGTGAGAATTCTTTGTTCAGTTCTGAGCCCCATTTTTAATGGGGTTATTTGATTTACTGAAGTCCACCTACTTGAGTTCTTTATATATGTTGGATATTAGTCCCCTATCTGATTTAGGATAGGTAAAGATCCTTTCCCAATCTGTTGGTGGTCTTTTTGTCTTATTGACAGTGTCTTTTGCCTTGTAGAAACTTTGGAGTTTCATTAGGTCCCATTTGTCAATTCTCGATCTTACAGCACAAGCCATTGCTGTTCTGTTCAAGAATTTTTCCCCTGTGCCCATATCTTCAAGGCTTTTCCCCACTTTCTCCTCTATAAGTTTCAGTGTCTCTGGTTTTATGTGAAGTTCCTTGATCCACTTAGATTTGACCTTAGTACAAGGAGATAAGTATGGATCAATTCGCATCCTTCTACATGATAACAACCAGTTGTGCCAGCACCAATTGTTGAAAATGCTGTCTTTCTTCCACTGGATGGTTTTAGCTCCCTTGTCGAAGATCAAGTGACCATAGATGTGTGGGTTGATTTCTGGGTCTTCAATTCTATTCCATTGGTCTACTTGTCTGTCTCTATACCAGTACTATGCAGTTTTTATCACAATTGCTCTGTAGTAAAGCTTTATGTCAGGCATGGTGATTCTACCAGAGGTTCTTTTATTCTTGAGAAGACTTTTTGCTATCCTAGGTTTTTTGTTATTCCAGATGAATTTGCAAATTGCTCCTTCTAATTCGTTGAAGAATTGAGTTGTAATTTTGATGGGGATTGCATTGAATCTGTAGATTGCTTTTGGCAAGATAGCCATTTTTACAATGTTGATCCTGCCAATCCATGAGCATGGGAGATCTTTTCACCTTCTGAGATCTTCTTTAATTTCTTTCTTCAGAGATTTGAAGTTTTTATCATACAGATCTTTCACTTCCTTAGTTAGAGTCACGACAAGATATTTTATATTATTTGTGACTATTGAGAAGGGTGTTGTTTTCCTAATTTCTTTCTCAGCCTGTTTATTCTTTGTATAGAGAAAGGCCATTGACTTGTTTGAGTTAATTTTATATCCAGCTACTTCACTGAAGCTGTTTATCAGGCTTAGGAGTTCTCAGGTGGAATTTTTAGGGTCACTTATATATACTATCATATCAGCTGCAAATAGTGATATTTTGACTTCTTCCTTTCCAATTTGTATCCCCTTGATCGCCTTTTGTTGTTGAATTGCTCTGGCTAGGACTTCAAGTACTATATTGAATAGGTAGGGAGAAAGTGGGCAGCCTTGACTATTCCCTGATTTTAGGGGGATTGCTTCCAGCTTCTCTCCATTTACTTTGATGTTGGCTACTGGTTTGCTGTAGATTGCTTTTATCAAGTTTAGGTATGGGCCTTGAATTGCTGATCTTTCCAAAATTTTATCATGAATGGGTGTTGAATCTTGTCAAATGCTTTTTCTGCATCTAACAAGATGATCATGTGGTTTTTGTCTTTGAGTTTGTTTATATAATGGATTACATTGATGGATTTTTGTATATTAAACCATCCCTGCATTCCTGGAATAAAACCTACATGGTCAGGATGGATGATTGCTTTAATGTGTTCTTGGATTCGGTTAGCAAGAATTTTATTGAGGATTTTTGCATCAATATTCATAAGAGAAATTGGTCTGATTTCTCTATCTTTGTTGGGTCTTTCTGTGGTTTAGGTATCAGAGTAATAGTGGCTTCATAAAATGAGTTGGGTAGAGTACCTTCTACTTCTATTTTGTGAAATAGTTTGTGCAGGACTGGAATTAGATCTTCTTTGAAGGTCTGATAGAACTCTGCAGTAAACCCTTTTGGTCCTGGGCATTTTTTTTGCTGGGAGACTATTAATAACTGCTTCTATTTCTTTAGGTGATATGGGACTGTTTAGATGGTCAACTTGATCCTGATTCAACTTTGGAACCTGGTATCTGTCCAGAAATTTGTCCATTTCGTCCAGGTTCTCCAGTTTTAGTGAGTATAACCCTTTGTAGAAGGATCTGATGGTGTTTTGGATTTCTTCAGGATCTGTTGTTATCTCTCCCTTTTCATTTCTGATTTTGTTAATTAGGATGCTGAACCTGTGCCCTCTAGTGAGTCTGGCTAAGTGTTTATCTATCTTGTTGATTTTCTCAAAGAACCAACTCCTCGTTTGGTTAATTCTTTGAATAGTTCTTCTTGTTTCTACTTGGTTGATTTCACCCCTGAGTTTGATTATTTCCTGCTGTCTACTCCTCTTGGGTGAATTTGCTTCCTTTTTTTCTAGAGCTTTTAGGTGTGTTTCAGGCTGCTAGTATGTGCTCTCTCCCGTTTCTTCTTGGAGGCACTCAGAGCTATGAGTTTCCCTCTTAGAAATGCTTTCATTGTATCCCAAAGGTTTGGGTAATTTGTGGCTTCATTTTCATTAACTCTAAAAAGTCTTTAATTTCTTTCTTTATTCCTTCCTTGACCAAGGTATCATTGAGAAGAGTGTTGTTCAGTTTCCATGTGAATGTTGGCTTTCCATTATTTATGTTGTTATTGAAGATCAGTCTTAGGCCATGGTGGTCTGATAGGATACATGGGACAATTTCAATATTTTTGTATCTGTTGAGGCCTGTTTTGTGACCAATTATATGGTCAGTTTTGAAGAAGGTCCCGTGAGGTGCTGAGAAGAAGGTATATCCTTTTGTTTTAGGATAAAATGTTCTGTAGATATCTGTCAGGTACATTTGTTTCATAACTTCTGTTAGTTTCACTGTGTCCCTGTTTAGTTTCTGTTTCCACGATCTGTCCATTGATAAAAGTGGTGTGTTGAAGTCTCCCACTATTATTTTGTGAAGTGCAATGTGTGCTTTGAGCTTTCCTAAAGTTTCTTTAATGAATGTGGCTGCCCTTGTATTTGGAGCATATATATTCAGAATTGAGAGTTACTCTTGGAGGATTTTACCTTTGATGAGTATGAAGTGTCACTCCTTGTCTTTTTTGATAACTTTGGGTTGGAAGTCGATTTTATCTGATATTAGAATGGCTACTCCAGCTTGTTTCTTCAGACCATTTGCTTGGAAAATTTTTTTCCAGCCTTTCACTCTGAGGTAGTGTCTGTCTTTTTCCCTGAGATGGGTTTCCTGTAAGCAGCAGAATGTTGGGTTCTGTTTTTGTAGCCAGTCTGTTAGTCTATGTCTTTTTATTGGGGGAATTGAGTCCATTGATATTAAGAGATATTAAGGAAAAGTAATTCTTGCTTCCTTTTATTTTTGTTGTTAGAGTTGGCATTCTGTTCTTGTGGCTGTCTTCTTTTGGTTTGTTGAGGGATTACTTTCTTCCTTGTTCTAGGGCGTGATTTCCGTCCTTGTATTGCTTCTTTTCTGTTATTATCCTTTGAAGGGCTGGATTCGTGGAAAGATATTGTGTGAATTTGGATTTGTTGTGGAATACTTTGGTTTCTCCGTCTATGGTAATTGAGAGTTTGGCCAGGTATATTAGCCTGGGCTGGCATTTGTGTTCTCTTAGTGTCTGTATAACATCTGTCCAGGCTCTTCTGGCTTTCACAGTCTCTGGTGAAAAGTCTGGTGTAATTCTGATAGGCCTTCCTTTATATGTTACTTGACCTTTCTCCCTTACTGCTTTTAGTATTCTATCATTATTTAGTGCATTTGTTGTTCTGATTATTATGTGTCGGGAGGAATTTCTTTTCTGGTCCAGTCTATTTGGAGTTCTGTAGGCTTCTTGTATGATCATGGGCATCTCTTTCTTTATGTTTGGGAAGTTTTCTTCTATTATTTTGTTGAAGATATTAGCTGGCCCTTTAAGTTGAAAATCTTCATTCTCATTAATTCCTATTATCTGTAGGTTTGGTCTTCTCATTGTGTCCTGGATTTCCTGGATGTTTTGAGTTAGAATCCTTTTGCATTTTGTATTTTCTTTGACTGTTGTGTCGATGTTCTCTATGGAATCTTCTGCACCTGAGATTCTCTCTTCCATTTCTTGTATTCTGTTGCTGATGCTCGCATCTATGGTTCCAGATCTCTTTCCTAGGGTTTCTATCTCCAGCGTTGCCTCGCTTTGGGTTTTCTTTACTGTGTCTACCTCCCTTTTTAGTTCTAGCATGGTTTTGTTCATTTCCATTACCTGTTTGGATGTGTTTTCCTGTTTTTCTTTAAGGACTTCTACCTGTTTGGCTGTGTTTTCCTGCTTTTCTTAAGGGCCTGTAGCTCTTTAGCAGTGTTCTCCTGTAATTCTTTAAGTGACTTATGAATGTCCTTCTTGATGTCCTCTATCATCATCATGAGAAATGTTTTTAAATCTGGGTCTAGATTTTCGGTTGTGTTGGGGTGCCCAGGACTAGGTGGGGTGGGAGTGCTTCGTTCTGATGATGGTGAGTGGTCTTGATTTCTGTTAGTAGGATTCTTAAGTTTGCCTTTCGCCATCTGGTAATCTCTAAAGCTAGCTGTTATAGTTGTCTCTGTTAAGAGCTTGTTCTTCAGGTGACTCTGTTAGCCTCTATAAGCAGACCTGGAGGGTAGCACTCTCCTAAGTTTCAGTGGGCAGAGTATTCTCTGCAGGAAAGCTCTCTTCTTGCAGGGAAGGTACCCAGATATCTGGTGTTCGAATCGGACTCCTGGCAGAAGTTGTGTTCCACACACTAGAAGTCTTAGGATCCCTTGTGGAATCCTGTGTGGGCCCTTGCGGGTGTCAGGCGACTCCGCTGGCAAGGTAGCCCGGGGCTCGAGTGGAGCGGAAGGGGCTTGTGCCCCAGGTCAGGCCCGGGTAGTCTTGCTGTTATTTTTTTAAAAATCATGACAAAAACAACCTGAAGAAAAATTTAACTTGGTCCACAGTTTTAGGGCACAAGAACTGTCCATGGTACAGGGAAATCAAAGTGGCATGAATCTGAAGTGGTCGGTCACACTGCACCCACAGTCAGAAAGCAGAAAGTTATGAGTGTTTCTGGTCAGTTTAGGCTGGAAACCTTTTCATTACAGTTCAGGTTTCCAGCCTAGAGAATGGTGCCACCCAAAGTGAATCAAGAAATCAAGGAATCGGCGGTGCCATTTTCGGCTCCAGACAACCGGCCACATTCCTGGTCAGAGCACAGGTGTCTGCCTGGCCTGAGAGGCTTCTGCCTCAGGTTCCGCAGTAGCCACCTTGGTTCCGGGACTCCGCGGAAAGTAGTCTACACAGGTGAGAGTGTAGAATACTGAAACAATGGCTTTTGTGACAGGCCAAAGCAACACAGCTTCTGGGAAAGATCCTGTTTTGGGCCTTCATCTTTGGCCAGGAGGAGGTCCAAACAACAGATAACTGTGCACCTTCCCTGAAAGAGGAGACCTTGCCTGCAGAGACTGCTCTGACCACTGAAACACAAAGGAGAGATCTAGTCTCCCAGGTCTGCTGATAGAGGGTAACAAAATCACCAGAGGAACAATCTCTAAACAGAGACAACTATAACAACTAACTCGAGAGATTACCAGATGGCGAAAGGTAAATGTAAGAATCTTACTAACAAAAACCAGGACCACTCACCATCATCAGAACCCAGCACTCCCACTTCGCCCAGTCCAGGGCACCCCAACACACCTGAAAAGCTAGACCTGAATTTAAAAGCATATCTCATGATGATGGTAGAGGACATCAAGAAGGACTTAAATAACTCACTTAAAGAAATACAGAAGAACACTGCTAAACAAGTAGAAGACATTAAAGAGGAAGCACAAAAATCCCTTAAAGAATTGCAGGAAAACATAACCAAACAGGTAGAAGACATTAAAGAGGAAACACAAAAATCCCTTAAAGAATTGCAGGAAAACACAACCAAACAGGTGATGGAATTGAATAAAGCCATCCAAGACCTAAAAAGGGAAGTAGACACAATAAAGAAAACCCAAAGTGAGGCAATGCTGGAGATAGAAACCCTAGGAAAGAAATCTGGAACCATAGATGCGAGCATCAGCAACAGAATACAAGAGATGGAAGAGAGAATCTCAGGTGCAGAAGATTCCATAGAGAACATCGGCACAACAATCAAAGAAAATGGAAAATGCAAAAAGATCCTAACTCAAAACATCCAGGAAATCAAGGACACAATGAGAAGACCAAACCTACGGATAATAGGAGTGGATGAGAATGAAGATTTTCAACTCAAAGGACCAGCAAACATCTTCAACAAAATTATTGAAGAAAACTTCCCAAATCTAAAGAAAGGGATGCCCATAAACATACAAGAAGCCTACAGTACTCCAAATAGACTGGACCAGAAAAGAAATTACTCCCAACACATAGTAATCAGAACAACAAATGCACTAGATAAAAATAGAATACTAAAAGCAGTAAGGGAAAAAGGTCAAGTAACATATAAAGGCAAACCTATCAGAATTACACCAGATTTTTTCACCAGAGACTATGAAAGCCAGAAGAGCCTGGCCAGATGTTATACAGACACTAAGAGAACACAAATTCCAGCCCAGGCTACTATACCCAGCCACACTCTCAATTACCATAGATGGAGAAACCAAAGTATTCCATGACAAAACCAAATTCACCTATTATCTCTCCATGAATCCAGGCCTTCAAAGGATAATAACAGAAAAAAACCAAATCAAGGACGGAAACCACACCCTAGAAAAAACAAGAAGGTAATCCCTCAACAAACCTAAAAGAAGACAGCCACAAAAACAGAATGCCAACTTTAACAACAAAAATAACAGGAAGCAACAATTACTTTTCCTTAATATCTCTTAATATCAATGGACTCAACTCCCCAATAAAAAGACATAGACTAACAAACTGGCTACACAAACAAGACCCAACATTTTGCTGCTTACAGGAAACTCATCTCAGAGAAAAAGATAGACACTACCTCAAAATGAAAGGCTGGAAAACAGTTTTCAAAGCAAATGGTAAGAAGAAACAAGCTGGAGTAGCCATTCTAATATCTAACAAAATCGACTTCCAACCCAAAATAATCAAAAAAGACAAGGAGGGACACTTCATACTCATCAAAGATAAAATCCTCCAAGAGGAACTCTCAATTCTGAATATATATGCTCCAAATACAAGGGCAGCCACATTCATTAAAGAAACTCTAGTAAAGTTCAAAGCACACATTGCACCTCACACAATAATAGTGGGAGACTTCAACACACCACTTTCACCAATGGACAGATCATGGAAACAGAAACTAAACAGGGACACAGTGAAACTAACAGAAGTTATGAAACAAATGGACTGAACAGATATCTACAGAACAATTTATCCTAAAACATAAGGGTATACCTTCTTCTCAGCACCCCATGGTACCTTCTCCAAAACTGACCATATAATTGGTCACAAAACAAGCCTCAACATATACAAAAATATTGAAATTGTCCCATGCATCCTATTAGATCACCATGGACTAAGGCTGATCTTCAATAACAAAATAACTAATAGAAAGCCAACATTCACGTGGAAACTGAACAACACTCTTCTCAATGATACCTTGGTCAAGGAAGGAATAAAGAAAGAAATTAAGGACTTTTTGGAGTTTAATGAAAATGAAGCCACAACATACCCAAACTTATGGGATACAATGAAAGCATTCCTAAGAGGAAAACTCATAGCTCTGAGTGCCTCCAAAAAGAAAATAGAGAGAGCACACATTAGCAGCTTGACAACACACCTAAAAGCTCTAGAAGAAAAGGAAGCAAATTCACACAAGAGGAGTAGAAGGCAGGAAATTATCAAACTCAGGGGTGAAATCAACCAAGTGGAAACAAGAAGAACTATTCAAAGAATCAACCATCAAGGAGCTGGTTCTTTGAGAAAATCAACAAGATAGATAAACCCTTAGCCAGACTCACTAGAGGGCACAGGGAAAGCATCCTAACTAACAAAATCAGAAATGAAAAGGGAGACATAACAATAGATCCTGAAGAAATCCAAAACACCATCAGATCCTTCTACAAAAGACTATACTCACCAAAACTGGAGAACCTGGATGAAATGGACATGTTTCTAGACAGATACCAGGTACCAAAGCTAAATCAAGATCAGGTTAATGATCTAAACAGTCCTATATCCCCTAAAGAAATAGAAGTAGTCATTAATAGTCTCCCAACCAAAAAAAGCCCAGGACCAGATGGGTTTAGTGCAGAGTTCTATCAGACCTTCAAAGAAGACCTAATTCCAGTTCTTCACAAACTATTCCACAAAATAGAAATGGAAGGTACTTCTATCATGTAGAAGAATGCAAATTGATCCATTCCTATCTCCTTGCACTAAGGTCAAATCTAAGTGGATTAAGGAACTCCACATAAAACCAGAGACACTGAAACTTATAGAGGAGAAAATAGGGAGAAGCCTAGAAGATATGGGTACAGGGGGAAAATTCCTGAATAGAATAGCAATGGCTTGTTCTGTAAGATCGAGAATCGATAAATGGGACCTCATAAAATTGCAAAGCTTCTGCAAAGCAAAAGAAACCTTTAATCTGCCATATCCAGGGATCCACCCCATAATCAGCTTCCAAACACTGACACCATTGCATACACTAGCAAGATTTTATCAGAAGGACCCAGATGTAGCTGTCTCTTGTGAGACTATGCCGGGGCCTAGCAAACACAGAAGTGGATGCTCACAGTCAGCTATTGGATGGATCACAGGGCTCCCAATGTAGGAGCTAGAGAAAGTACCCAAGGAGCTAAAGGGATCTGCAACCCTATAGGTGGAACAACATTATGAACTAACCAGTACCCCGGAGCTCTTGACTCTAGCTGCATATGTATCAAAAGATGGCCCAGTTGGCCATCACTGGAAAGAGAGGCCAATTGGACACGCAAACTGTATATGCCCCAGTACAGGGGAACGCCAGGGCCAAAAAAAAAAAAAAAAAAAAAAAAACGGGAATGAGTGGGTAGGGAAGTGGGGGGGGGGAGGGTATGGGGGACTTTTGGGATAGCATTGAAAATGTAATTGAGGAAAATATGTAATAAAAAAATTAAATTAAATTAAAAAAAGACACCGTCAATAAGACAAAAAGGCCACCAACAGATTGGGAAAGGATCTCTACCTCTCCCAAATCAGATAGGGGACTAATATCCAGTATATATAAAGAACTCAAGAAGGTAGACTCCAGAAAATCAAATAACCCGATTAAAATTGGGGCTCAGAGCTGAACAAAGAATTCTCACCTGAGGAATAGTGAATGGCTGAGAAGTACCTGAAAAAATGTTCAACATCCTTAATCATCAGTGAAATGCAAATCAAAACAACCCTGAGATTCCACCTCACACCAGTCAGAATGGCTAAGATCAAAAATTCAGGTGACAGCAGATGCTGGCGAGGATGTGGAGAAAGAGGAACACTCCTCCATTGTTGGTGAGATTGCAAGCTTGTACAACCACTCTGAAAATCAGTCTGGCGGTTCCTCAGAAAATTGGACATAGTACTACCGGAGGATCCAGCAATACCTCTCCTGGGCATATATCCAGAAGATGTCCCAACCAGTAAGAAGGACACATGCTCCACTATGTTCATAGCAGCCTTATTTATAATAGCCAGAAGCTGGAAAGAACCCAGATGCCCCTCAACAGAGAAATGGATACAGAAAATATGGTACATTTACACAATGGAGTACTACTCAGCTATTAAAAAAATGAATTTATGAAATTCCTAGGCAAATGGATGGACCCGGAGGGCATCATCCTGAGTGAGGTAACCCAATTACAAAGGAACTCGCACAATATGTACTCACTGATAAGTGGATATTAGCCCAGAAACTTAGGATACCTAAGATATAAGATACAATTTGCTAAACACATGAAATTCAAGAAGAATGAAGACAAAAGTGTGGACACTTTGCCCCTTCTTAGAAATGGGAACAAAACACCCATGGAAGGAGTTACAGAGACAAAATTTGGAGCTGTGACGAAAGGATGGACCATCTAGTGATTGCCATATGCAGGGATCCATCCCATAATCAGCTTCCAAACGCTGACACCATTGCGTACACTAGCAAGATTTTGCTGAAAGGACCCAGATATAGCTGTCTTTTGTGAGACTATGCCGGGGCCTAGCAAACACAGAAGTGGATGATCACAGTCAGCTATTGGATGGATCACATGGCCCCCAATGGAGGAGCTAGAGAAATTACCCAAGGAGCTAAAGGGAATTGCAACCCTATAGGTGGAACAACAATATGAGCTAACCAGTACCCCGGAGCTCTTGTCTCTAGCTGCATATGTATCAAAAGATGGCCTAGTCGGCCATCACTGGAAAGAGAAGCCCATTGGACTTGCAAACTTTATATGCCCCAGTACAGGGGAACCTCAGGGCCAAAAAGGGGGAGTGGGTGGATAGGGGATCGGGGGGTGTGGGTGGGTATGGGGGGTTTTGGGATAGCATTGAAAATGTAAACGAGGAAAATACCTAATAAAAAAATAAATTAAAAAATAAAGAAATCAAGGAATCTAATCTAGACAATCTCTCTCAGCAGTACTTCATCATGTTGACAATTGAGGTTAACTGCCATAGTCAGTCTCTGAAAAGTTTTTCCTATAAAGGGTATCATGTTGTTAACTTAACTTACACACACACACACACACACACACACATTTGATCGACCAGGTACACAATGTATAAATTAAGACTGAAATCAACATCACAAACTACCGCTGTGATGAAAATCTGATGCCCATATAATAAAAGATATTATGAAACATACAGTTTGCATTTTCTGATCATATTAGCAAGATTTAACAGCTCTGTTAAATATGTGTGTGCCTACAGTGAAAAGAAAACCTTGCTGAATGTACCAAATTTTTGTCCTTATTATTCAGGTTATTCATTCACAATATGCTTAATAATGGCTGCTTCTCTGAAGATTTGCTAAAAATTTTGAATCTTCCATGAGAATTTTAAAAAGAAAGTTTATGTTTCAGGCTGCATCACCATGTTTTATTTACACTGTAGTTGGAAATATAAAGGGAATATTTCACCAGCTTCCCCAGGGCATACTCAACTGCCTAGCCATCTATGCTGGCCAGTATCTAGTAAGTCAAAATCATTCACTATATCTTTTTCTATAACACAAGATCAATACCACAAACTAAAGAATTTGGGAGAGATTGAGGGAGAGAAGGAAGAATATAACTATATTCTAATTTTAATATTTTGAAAGGGAAAAAATAAACTAATACACAATACACACAGCCACACATTCATACACACACACACACACACACACACACACACACACTTCCTTCAAAAGGTACTTATTCTTCTACAATGAAACAAAATGAATGCTGTTTCAAGCTAACTGGCTAACAGAATAACTGAATTCATGATGTAATATGTTTCATTCAAAGGCTGGCTGACTCAAACATGAATACTTAATGTTCTGAATAAAAATAGAAATTTGTATAAATGACACATTTTTTATTGAAGAAAATTTCTTGAATATATTTTTATTAGGATTTCCCCTCCCCAGTTCCTCCCAGAGCCTCTCAATCTCTCTATTCAAACTTCATATTATGTTTCTCTCTCTTCTTTAAAGCAGACAAAAACAAAAACAAAACAAACAAAAGAAACAAGAAACCATACACATCTGGTAAAAATCATTCACTATAGGTATTCCTGTAGTACTAGATGAATATCATAAACTAAGAATATTGGGAGAGGACATGGAAGGGGTTCAGTGGAAGGAGAAAATGATATTTTATTTTTAAATGTTTTAAAAGAAAAAGGAATCTCAAAAAAAGAAAACAAAAATGTAGAGAGAATTTCTTGTGTATTATATGGTTGCATCACCTGTCAATTAAAAAAAATCCTATGGCCTATAGGAAAGGGTAGAATAGAAGTTGGGACATATGGGAGGCAGAAAGAAATCTGTAATTGAGCTCAGCACGGGAGGTTTGCCCTGGAAGATGTTACCAGATGGATGCATGGTACCAGAGCAAAGGTAACCAACCATGAGGAAGATTGTAGATTAGCATAAATGCATTAATTTAAATTATGATCTAGTCAGAGAGGAGCCTAGCTATATGGCCAAGGTATTTGTAAATGTATTTTGAGTCTGAGTCTTATCTCTGAGAGCCTGGGGCTAGAAGAAAGAATCAGGTCAAACTTCTACAGAAAAAAAAAGAAAAAGAAAGAAAAAGAAAACCATAAAAGTGGAAATGAAAATAAAAAGACCAATAAGACAGAAAAACATCCAAACAAAGCAAAATGAGACAAAAGCTATAAAAAGCTGGGCTCACTATTCACAACAATAATATCGTTTACTTAAAATATGCTAAGATTTCAAGTATTATTTTACTGACCAATAAATCATATACACATGATAGAAATAAAGTAAGCAATCCAACAACATCCCTGGAAAATCCCTGAACAATGCATCAGCATTTATAGAGAACTCTAGTCTCAAAAAAAAAAAGTATAAAGTAACTTGTCTTTGAATGAAAATAAAAACATTATATTAACATGTTAATTTTAAATATATAATACCAAAATAATCTCAGCGCTCATGAGGCAGAGGCAGATAGATGTTTGAGTGTAAGTCTAGCCTGGTCTACAGAGCAAGCTGCAGGACAGCCAGGGATACATGGAGAAACCTTGACTCAAAACAAACAAACTAGAAACTTAAAAGAGAAAGTCAACTTTAAAAAAAGAGGTGACTCCTAGAAATGGTGAAATCTGAGCCTAAAAAGACAAAAACATCTAACATTAGGCATGAGAAGTAGATGTCACTATATTTTCAGATTTTAACATTTAATTTGTATAAAAATGAATCCACAAAACTCCAGTATTTCATAAATTCAATAAAGAATTTCTTCTAACATTGATAGAGAAGTGATGTGATTCCATTAAATACTTTCAGATATTTCCTTGGAATAAAAACACTACCATGTTTGCTACATGGATGAGAATTTTTCCACTATAAAAACAAGGCAAAGGAGTTAAAAGACAACCATAGAAAAATTATTTCTCCTGAATATGGCTGTCATAAATTCATATAGGTTTAGCAAACTAAATCCTGCAACAGCATCCAACGGGGTAATATATGATAAGTGGCGTAATTTATTCCAAAGATACTAGTTCAATTCAACTACTAACCTTAAGAATCTAGCCAAGAGTTAGTGATTGAAAATTCAGAAAATTCATTGTCTAGAAGTGAAGCTCCTAGTGTAAGCATTCATACCCAGACTCCTACCACTGCCACCACCAGAAACCCAGCAGAACCAAGGCCTACAGAATCTATCAAAGGGTAAGCAGGAACCCTGTATTATACAGGAGCCTGGATAGTCTTGTAGAAGAAGAAAGTAAAAATTAGCCTCTTTTCCTCCATCTTCTACAGTTTAGATCATCTCGGAAACAGGAGAAAGAAGGAAAAGGGTAGTTAAGATGTTCTGTTTAGTGATCTACAACTAAATGAATCTTTGGTCCTCAGTGTAGATTTGTCTAGTTTCTTTTTTTTCTTTTTTTTTAGCTTCACTGGAAGACAACAACAACCAAACAACAACAAAAATCTGCTAACAATGACTCTAGGGTTGTACTCATTCATTCATTGACAGAGTGGCCAAAAAATAGAAACTTGAGTAAATGTGTTCTGTTTTTTTTTTTTTTTAATTATATTGTGATAATGTAAGCCCCTGGAAAAGCTGCTTCCTCTTTGTTCAAAGATCCAAGCACAGAGACCCTGGATACCTCCTCTGGGCTTTCAGTAGCCTCCTGTTAGCACCTCTGATCACCATCACTAGAAGGGTAGTGGGGTCTTGCTGAGGGTTCCCTGAACTAGTGGTGAGGAGGTGAGGAGTTCCCTCCAGCACTCAATTACCCACACAGATTCTACAAGTCCTCCTTTCACCTGCTCATGGTATTTTTAAATTATCCTAAATCTGAAATCTAAAAGGAAGCAAAGAATGTTTCTCTATTCTTAATTCTATTGGAATTAAGCTGATGGAAATACAGGCTATAACAGAAGCTAGTTGGCTGATGAAGGAGATACAAAGACTTTGAGGGGCATCAAAATAGTATACAGACAATTCCTAAAGAAAAAGACAGAAAGGACTATGTTGCCTCTGTTTTTCTAGCAATGGAACTTGGTGCAAATTTCTACTTTTTTCGATGTTAACATGTTCTATAACAACCGTGCTTCTTTTGGAAACGTAATAAGCGTCTAACGGGGGATTTTAAAAGGTAAAAGTTTAAAACAGGGATTCGTGTTCCCTCGTTAGTTTACTACACCCTCCCATATAAGGTTTAGTGAGTTTGTTTTAAAAGGATAAATTAAGTACCACTGCATAAATATCTACACAAGCAATTTTAAAGAAGGGTGCAAGATGGATGTACCAGAGCAGAGGTAAGGGTTCACATAATTAACACAAAAGTCACGTTCTATGGCCAGAGGTTTCAAAACCTTACCAGGAAGTTCTACTTAAACACCACTAATAATTCAGACACTATTTTCAACAGTTAAACTGTTTCAGTCTAGGCTGGAAGATGACTCAGCTGCTGAGACTACTGGCTGATCTCCCAGGCATCCTGAGTTCAATTCCTAGCAACCACATGTCATTTGCACTCACACATGCAAATAGAGCACCCATATTCATAAGTAAATCTTTTTTTAACAAAAGAGCACTGGCTGCTCTTCCAAAAGACCCAGGTTCAAATCTCAGAACCCAGCTGGCAGTTTATAACAATAATTCCAATTCCAGAAGCTCTGACACCCTTACCCAAACATACATGGAAGCATAACACATGGACACACATGGACATACATGTAAGCTGGAAACACAAATAAAATATTTTTAAAATATCTCAGTCCGTACTTTGGGCCTTTCTTCTTCTTGAAATTCATATGGTCTGTGAGTTGTGTCGTGGATATTCCAAGGTTTTTTTTCTAATATCCACTTATCAGTGAGTACATACCATGTGTGTTCTTTTGTGACTTGGTTACCTCACTCAGAATGGTATTTTCTAGTTCCATCTATTTGCCTAAGAGTTTCATGAAGTCAGATACTATTGCTGTTGCCAAGAAGTGCTTGCTGGCAGGAGCCTGGTATAGCTGTGCCCTGAAAGGCTCTGCCAGAGCCTGACAAATACAGATGAGAATGTTTGCATCCAACCATAAGACTGAGCACAGGGACCCCAATGGAGCAGATAGGGGAAGGACTGAAGGAGCTGAAGGGGATTGCAACCCCATGGGAAGAGCATTATTAACCAACCAGACCACCCAGAGCTCTCAGAGACTAAACCACCAACCAAAGAGTACACATGGAGGGACCCATGGCTCTATCTGCATGTGTGGCAGAGGATTGTCTTATCTGGCAGCAATGGGAGGGGAGGCCCCTGGTCTTGTGGAGGCTTGATATCCAAACTTACAGGAAACCTAGGACAGTGAGGTGGGAGTGGGTGGGTGGGTGGGTAAGCAGAGATTGAAGGAGGTGATGAGATAGGTGGCTTGAGGAGGGGAAACCCAGAAGTGGGATAACAATTGAAATGTAAATAAATAAAATAACCAATAAAAAAATCTCAGTCATCTCAAAAATGTGATTCTATTATATTAAATAAAACCACCAAAGACCATGAAAGGAATTTCTCTAATGTGATACAGGCAATGTTTACTAAAAAATAATAATTATATAAACAGAATATATCCAGAAGCAAAAATCAAAAAGCCTCCTAAATCGAAAGCAATACATAGATCAATGTGCTTACATGACTAAGACTGACAAGTATAAGACACACAGACAGACAGAGTTGATTCATAAAGGAGAAAGAAATCAGGAGCCAAGAGAAAACTAAGGCATCAAATGTTGAGTCTGACCTCCCACACTCTTAGATGTTGTGTATTAAGTGCCAAGTCTGTTAAAGTTGGTAACCCTGCAGTGTGATAAGTTCGACTTGTTTGGAAGATAGAAAAACATCTGAGGAGCTAATTTTCTCTTATATGATTATTATGTAATATTTATAGTGTATTATATTATAATTTATAATTATGTAAATGATAATTATAAATAATTACATGTAGTATATTATGCATAGCATTATGTAGTTAGACAATTATATATAAAATATGTGTGATTATATAATATAATGTAAATATATAAATAATTTATAAAAATATTTTATTTATATAAATATACTCATAAATTAAAATATATTTAATGATATATTTCATGTATTTTAATAATATATAAATATATAAATACTCATATAAATAAATATAAATATAGTTTTTATTTTTATTTGTATTATACATTCATAAATTTATGTATATTATACTATTTATAATCATATAAATTATAAATTATAATTATTTATAATTACATAAATTATTATACTATTTATTTATATAAATTCATTCATAAATTTATGTATATTATACTATTATATTATATTATATGATGGTATATTCATCTTGAACTCTTCTTTATATATATGATATATTTTATATATAACTTATTAATAAATGTATATACTATATAACTGTATATAATATATAAAATTATGTAATTATTATAGAATAAACTCAAAGTATTTGATGTAACACTCCTGTTACAGACAATTAGTTGGGTCTCTTCAATATTTTGAAAGCTGAATCAGAGTAATATTTTAGTAACAAAATGTAGAGACATTCAATAATTAATTTATAGGTTGTAGAAATATAAATCCAACCTATAGAAACTAGTTGTCCTTATACTCTGAAATACCAGGCTTGAAGAGTATGCATCACCATAGATTAAACAGTTCATTTTCAGGTGCCCTAGGCAGCCATCCAGTGTAGTCAACAGCTAATGTAAGAAATAACCCTAAAGTACATGGAGGTTTTCTCTTGGTATTCACTTTGGGCACAGTTACAATTAGTGGGAGTGTGGACCCTTGCTTGCTCCCTGCAGACTGCTCCCAGATGTTCCATAGAGCAGCGTTGACTGTAGTGAAACGGAACAATTCTAACTACCTAAAGCAGCACCGTACCCCTGTTCTGAAAGTTCTGTTGTGATCACACATGCAGATAAGTCTAAGATAACTGGTGTCTCTGCGTTCCGTGGAATAAGTTACACAGAATGAAAAGGGAAGAAGCTCTGTGTGGAGGCTCATAGCACATCTGCCTCAGTAGCTCAGATGTGGCATGTTCTATAGTCCCACATTTGGGACTTAGTGAGAACTCAGTATATATATTGACTATAAGGTCAAATGAAAAAGATAATCATGAAGAAAAACAACAAAACAATGGTTTCACAACCACTGTCCTAATTTTATTGTAAAATATATGATACACATTTTACTATTCCCACCATTTTAGGCAGTGATTCTTCATTTTCTGTCTTGAAGCAATTGGGAACTATCAATCTACCTTCTACCTAAAAGATTGTGTCTGTTCTATGTGCTCAAACAAGTATGGCTACATGATTTACCTTCTTGTACCTGACTTCTTTCATGTTGCATCTTTTTTTCAACCTTCTCGATGTTATAGCACATGTCAGATGGGATAAGTGTGGTGTGTGTATAACTTGATTTGTGGTCATGTTTTAGATATCATGAATACTGCTATGTACATGCAGTAGCTTCATGTCTCTAAGGCTCAGATTTCAGTTCTTTTGGATATATATTCAGAAATGGGATTTCCAGATCATACGGAAAAATTCCATTTTGATATGTATGCACATGTATTCATGATAATGTATAGTTGTATTAGTGGAGTATAAGGCAAAACAAGGACAGGAAGTTTGGAAGCTATACTGTGGATCTGGAAGTGATTGGAAGAGGGGAGTATTATTTCTCAAATTCAAGAATAAAAAGATATCCACTATGCTTATGAACCTTTGTTTATATCTGTCTGCATTAGAAAATGTGGAAGAAAAGAAACATAATATATTATCTTTTATTTCTTTTCAGAGTTGAAAGTAATTGGGGAAAAATGGAAGAAAGATGCTAGCATAGTAGATTTCTAATTAGTAGCAACAAGAAATCATAAAAGAAAAAAGAAAGAAAAGAAAGAAGGAAGGAAGGAAAGGAAGGAAGGAAGGAAGGAAGGAAGGAAGGAAGGAAGGAAGGAAGGGAAGAAGAAAGAAAGAAAGAAAGAAAAAAAGAAAGAAAGAAAGAAGGAAAGAGAGAGAGAGAAAGGAAGAAAGAAAGAAAGAAAGAAAGAAAGAAAGAAAGAGAGAGAGAAAGGAAGGAAGGAAGGAAGAAAGAAAGAGAGAGAGAGGGAGAGAAAGAAAGGAAGAAAGGAAGAAAGGAAGAAAGGAAGAAAGGAAGAAAGAAAGAAAGAAAGAAAGAAAGAAAGAAAGAAGGAAAGGAAGAAAGAAAGAAGACCGATGACTGACAAATATTCATGCTAAAGATATATGTGTCACTGTGTATTGTTTCTGAAACAAGAAATATCCACTGAAGAAAACCAAGCTTCATCACATCGTGAACTAGGCGCAATGACTATACTGTCATGCTTCATCCAATTAGTTCCTTATTTTACTGTCAAAGAAGGGATAGGAGATTAAAAGCTGAAGTGATTTAGGAGGAACTGTATGCCCTCGATATAGGTGACCATGATGATTTGTACAGGAGATACAAAGATATGTGTGAATTCCCTTAGAGCTACTTGAAGCAGACCAAATCTAAGCCAGAGAGAAAGTACAAAAAGCCAGGAACTTCTAAGAAGCAAACCGCTAAGCCTTTATAGTCTTCATTTTAAAAAGTATAGAAGTGTAGAAGTAATCGTCCTACTCTATAAAATCAGGCAATTTAATGGGATTTATGTGCCACATATGCACTATCAGCTCTGTATGTAAATTATATTTACAATAGATTGTGTGTGTATGACTTCAAGAATTGTCTTCTATTGCTATTTATTGTATTTGTTTAATTAAATAATTTTTTCATATAATATATCTTCATTCCTGTTTCCCTCCCACACTCCTCTCAATTCCTCCCCATCTCCCCATCTCATCCAGATCTACACCTCTTATCTCTGTCATTAGAAAAAGATCTAAGGGATAATAATAAAATACAATACAATACAATAAGATGAAACAACAGCAACCCTACATCTGACTAAGACAAAAAAAAAAAAAAACCTTAAGAAGCCCAAATAAAAGGCATGTTGAACAGATTATAAATGCAGAGACCCAATCATTCTCAAACTCAGGAATCTCATAAAAACACAAAACCAGAAGCCATAGTACTTTCCCAACATGACTATGGGGTAAAAATAAATAAAAATAAAAGGATAAAAGATAAAATAAAAAGGGAAAAATCAAAAGCCCATGACATTATGAGACTAGGGCCCTCCAAATATGTCCTTGAGTTCATTCCCTGCTGCTCATCTGCTGCTAGACATGCAGCTTATCCTTCAGGGTAGTTTGTTTCCTCAGAGAAAGCCCCTTGGAGAAAACTAAATGTTTGTTTGCAAGTGGAGATATCTTCTGGGTTAGGGATGGAGGCCTATGTCCACTTTTCCTTTCAGCTCTAAGATTCCATCTAGTGAAGACTCCTGCAGGCCCTCAGAATGCTGCCTCAGTATATATGATTTCATGTGTGCGTTGATCATGCTGTGTTTAGAAGACCTGTTTCCTTGGTGTTCTACATTTATCCTATCTACAAGAAAGCAGGGACAGGATGGAACAGAGACTGAGAGAATGGCCAACCAATAACAAAACAAACACCAGACCTACCTCATGGGCAAACACCAATCCCTGACACTATTAATGTACTTTATTATGCTTGCAGGCAGGAGTATGTTGTCCTCTGACAGTCTCCACCCAGCAGCTAAGACAGATACAGAGACTCACAGCCAAGCAGTGGATGGAGCCCTGGGGACTCTTTTGGAAGAGTTGAGGAACAATTGAGGGCCCTGAAGAGGGTAGCACCTCCACAGGAATGCCATTCTTTCTGGCTCTTCCACTTTTTCTGGCTCCCTTAGTAATGAGTTTTCTGAGCTCTGAGGGGGAGATTCGGATTTGATGGGGTTGGATACCCTTTCTAGGGTTGGATATTCTGATATTTCTCACTCTCTGCATGTTGTCTGACTGTGTTCATCTTAATTTTAAGACTTGGTCTCTGAACTTGGAGCAGAAAGTTTGTGCTAGACTAAGCTGACCTTAGCAAACCTACAGGATCTGTCTCTATGCTTCCCAGCACTGGGGCTGCAGATACCCATCCAGCTTTATGTGGATGCTTGTTATGCACAAGCATCACTCCTCATGCTGTACATCAAGATATTTAGCCACCATTTCTTCAGCATCCTTAAATATTTGAACATGTAGTAGCTATCAGATAATTGATGAAGTATTACCTTACTAATGTTAATACTTTATATCCATGCTAACTGAAGTTCATGATTTGTCAGCCTTGATGATGGCCTGGGACTCAATGCTTCTAGCATGAGCTCGAGCGGAATAACTGTTCTAATAAAAGCACATCCTGAGAGCATGTGGGAAGATAAAGACCTTCTTCAGAGGACAAAAGAGGCCTCAGTGAGACTAATGAAAACTCAAGGTGAAGGACAGTATCCTGCCACTGTTTCGCTGTGCAGGTGTTTCCATGGCTGTCTAAAGACACGGGAGGAAGGGAGGAAAGAAGTGTTAGAGGAACGAGTGCTAATAAAAACCATCCATTTCTTCCTAGAATTATAACAGCCTATCCCTAAGAATAGTACACTGAAGTTAAGTTTCAATAAAGCAATGGAAATGCCCACTACTTGCTAAAATATCTGCCTTTTCTTGTTTATCTAGTATGTGCCTTTTCATCCCTTCTCTACTTAGATCCCATTAGTTATCATGGAAACAATGACTCTAGTGAGAATGAGAATAGAGAAGTATTTTCAGCTGAGGCAAAGTGCCACAAATTGCATTCAATTCTCAGAGCTGGGTTTATACCACAGTTGGAGAACAGCAAAATTAAATCAGAAATTAGAGTGCTGAATTATTCTGGATTCAACTCTAGGAGGCAGGCTGCTTGTCTCGGCAGGAGAATCTATGAATACGAGCAGCAGAAATGATTAGGCAATGAACACCACACTGAGAGAAAATGGATTTGTAGGAGGTAGGGATAAATAAAAGTCTCCCATCCCTTTGCTGCAGATTTCAAATATCCCTTTGGTGTGAGGTGCTGGTACTACTGAATTGAGAATCAGTTAAGACTTACAGAAATAGCACAATTTCAATCATTTATAGACTACCTCTAAGGAAAAATAAAAATGACATCCAAGTCCCATTAGAAATTCACTTATACACACATGCAAGGTGAAAACTGTTAAACTCAGGGTGCCCAATAACAATTTGAACCTTATTCTTTAAGTCCTGAAGAGAAATGATGATCAAGTAGAGAAATACACAATAAGCTGCTAGAAACAAGGACATGTTACTGCCACTATTAGCCAGAACTGGGCTTTGGAAAGAAGCAGAATCTGGATGGAATATAGGTAATTAAAGAGCGAGCTTTTGTTAACATTAGCAATCAAGAGGTTGAGATTTTTACAGACTCTGAATGCACTGTGGTGCCGTGAAACTAGTCCATTTTTAAATAAATAGTGTCTCTCCTTCCAACACTAAAGTATAATCTTGGGTAACAAGCAAGTTATTTTCTATTCAAACTATTTACTACCCATTTACAGCAAAGAGGAGCACTTTCAGAATCCCAAATTACCACAGAAATATTATTCCTAATCCTGAGAAAAAAAATCAGTTATGAAAAATCATGATAGCTAAATTACAAGTCCCTAAAGAGTACATTATTGTAACTGTTATTTCAACAGTAAACATGCGAATTTTTTTTCACTTTAAAATGAACCCATTGTTCTGTTTACAGATACCTATAACATTTTGACTAGGTAAGTTAGAGCAAACAGCATATTTAAAAGATGATAGCAGGAAACCAAAATTAAAATCATGATAAATATAAAAGAATGACTACAACCGCCACACCAGATGTTCAGCAGGAGAGATTATAACATTCCTGTCCTCTCTAGAAATCTGCATCTTTGAACTACCAAGGGACATCCTTGAGAAATGTTATGGTTAACAAAATGGCTGATAATAAAGAAGTAGCCCTGAGACTCCTTCAGTGAGCTGAGAATATAACAGAGGCACAAGTCTCTTATGCAAGAGAATCTATGCCAGAGAAATCTCAGAAGATACTAAGAGTGAGGAAATCCTTGTAGTCAATTAATTCTGGTTATCACCAGAGATAACACATTAAGGTTGTTATGCTTTCCATTTCACATGCTCATCAAAGGCTTGGTCTCCACTCAGACACTATTGGGTACTGATGGAATCTTTAGGAGGCAAGGCCTAATCAAGTAAGTCTCATGATTGAGTGTAGTCATGCTGGTAATCAAGCACTATGGAAACCAGTGAGGTGGGTATTCAGGAAGCTTTGAATACCTCAACATGCTCATCCACATCCATTGCTGTTTCATTCATAGTATAAAAAAATAGCCTAGTTGAACATCATCTGGTGAATGAATAATGAAAATGTGGTACATCTACACAATGGATATTATTCAGATGTGAAGAGAATGATTTTTTATTTTATTTTATTTATTTTTTATTTTTTTGGTAAATAAGTGGATCTATAAAACTCATTCTGGATGAGATAACCAAAATCCCAGACAAATGTTATGTGTTTTCTCTTATATATGTATACTACCTTTCAAGCCTTCTATAGGCATGCTACAATCTCATTATCCACAGGGGTTAGGTAACAAGTAGGGATACTAGTAGGGATGGGAGGATTCTCTAAAGAATATGAAATAGAATATATAGTTGTGGGGGCAGGGCTGGAACAGGAGGATCAAATGAGGAGGGAGAGGGACGAAGTTGGCAAGAAAGGGAAAATCAGGAGGAACAACTAATGCTAAGAGCCATTTGATGTGTTATATGGAAAGCTACTATTGTAGAAACTTCCTAAAATTTATACACTCATAAAGGAATTAGAAATAGGAGTCACTAAGTAATGGAGGAGACAGTGCATCAACTAGACATCTTTTGTCATTAAATAAAACCTCCAGTGCCAGGAATGGGTTATATCTAATCAAAATTTTGGCCAAAGGGGCCCCATGGAAACCTCTATACAACTCAAGCTATTGTCAAGACTGTTGGCTGATTTCCACAAATGGATGGTAAAAACCTATTGCTGAAAGCTACACCTATATATCTAACTAAGCACAAAGAAGTTTTTCCTGTGCCTAAGTAGAGTCTTCACCCCTATGGACTAACATTGATGGTACTGGAAGGTACTCCATGCCATGCTAGGGTAGATAGGTGGCCACCAACACAGCTACAAACCCTGTAATATACAACTGTGATCTGCCTGTATGATATGCTGGCGCAACATACACTGGTGTGGTAATAATCAGCAGCTGTCAATTGGATTTAATATTCACTCCATGAGATGGAACCCACACCAGATGCTCTTTGAGTGCACATGAACCATAGTTGGAATAGGTCATGGGCCGAGGGAAAAAACAAATATCATTCTGCTAAAGAAATAAGAAAAAAGTGACTCCTAACATTCTGCCATACCCATATATCAGTGCTTCACTCAGCTATCATCAAAGAAGCTTCCTCTTATAATAGATGGGAACTAACACAGAGGACAGTAATTGGAAAAATGTAAAGAGGCACAGAGATTTTGAAACAGTTAGTCCTATATGGGGTGTCTTTATAAAATCAATGCTCAGGGAACTATCCTGAAGAGGAGGCATAAAAATCCTAAGAGCCAGAGGAGATGAGTGATACCAAGGAAACAGTGTCTTTCAAACACAACAAGACTGACACACATATGAATTCACAGAGATTATGGCAATGTGTACTAAACCTGCACTGATCCAAGCCAGACAGGTCCCATGGATAAATTGAGGAATGGAGGAAGTGTCCCACCCAAAACCAAGAATCTATCTAAAATCGACAACTACTTTTAAAAGAAAAATTAATTATTTCCAATAGAGTCTCATTGGGTATTTAAAAAACACACTTGAGAGCACACCCCATGCGCAGCAGTAGATGGCAAACACAAAATGAACTCAATGGTATAGCTTTGTGTGAGCTTTTGTTTTTGTCTTACTAATCTTTGCATATAATGGAGGTAGGTGTGTGTTTACTTTTTAATTTTGGTTTGTTTATATGTGTTTTTTAATTTGTACCTTGATTTGTAAGACAGAGGGAGGAAGGAAGGAAGGAAGGAAGGAAGGAAGGAAGGAAGGAAGGAAGGAAGGAAGGGAGTTGAGTGGGTAGGAGGTGGGATGATCTAAGATGAGTTGGGGGAGGTGAGGAGGGGAAATGTGATTAAAGTATGTTGCATAAAGAAATTGGACAGAAGATAGGAGGAACTAGGAGAAGTAGGGGTATGGAAACCATAATCAGAATATATTGTGTGGAAAAAATATATTTTCAATAGTAGAAAACAAAATAGAAAAAACAAGATGACCTTAGGATCCCTGGTCCTTTTCTTTCCTATTCATTTGGCTTCCTGTTCACTATGAAGCAAGCTCTAATCCAGAGGACTCCGAACAGCAGAATCAATACACTGTGAACTGAGCTCATGAAACCACAAGTGGAAGAAACTCCTGTTTCTTTAGTTGATTCTCCCAGGTGTTTTGTCATAGCAATGGCAATCTAGTTAACACAAACATTAATGTGACATGCTGCAATTACAGACCAGTGATGACAGAGGACACTTGAATTGGCTATGCTTGTTAGTTTTATTTCAAATAGAGTATAACTACCTAGAATAAAGAATCTTTCCTTTAAAAATTCCTGATAAAATTTGCATTTAATAAGGATAATTGGTGGAAAGAGTCAATAGAATGAAAAGTTTGATGACTCCATTTCATTTGCTATCAGGAATTGCTCAGTTTCACTGATCAATGCTGGGCACATGCTGATAGAAGGAAAGACCACAGCAGGAGAACAAAACCCCTGCTGTTACAAAAATAAAAGTCGAATGATGGTCACATTAACACTATTATTAACACTATTATTATTCTTTTTTCTATAAGAAATGCAACAAATGAACTGTATATTTTCACATGTTCTTCCCAAGTGTTACATAATTCACTGCTTACAGGACTGATATCAGACACTAATTCTGCCAAATGGCCTAACTTGTATTGGTGACATATCATTAAATCTTAACTAAGAATATTATATTATGAAGCTATAGCTTCATAATACTATCACTGAGGTATTTACTCATTATGCTAAGGGCCTGGTACATAGGAACTCATTTGATTCTCCTATGAACTCTGAGAAGACTTGGGCCCATTTATCATTTTCACATAAGAAAAAGGGCCCTGGGAAACAGGTGGAATAAAATTCACAACGTGATGCCAATTTTAAATAAGAGTGAAATGTCAGGGAGCCCTCACTGTTGAGGCAAAATACCTGGTAAAAAGCAATTTACGGAAGTGAAGGCTTATTTGACTTATGGTTTGAGGAAGAATAACATAAAATCCATCGTGGTAGGAAAAGCACAGATTAAGAGCTGGAGGCTGCTTGTCATAATTCATCCATAGTCAGGATGAGGAGTGCACAGAAAGTGGAGACAATCTGTAAAACCCCATGACCTTTCTTCAGTACCCACCTGCTCCAGCCTCTACCTCTCAAAAGTCCCACAACCTTCCCAAACAATGCCACCAATTGTGAGCCAAGTGTTCAACTACCTAGGACCATGGGGCACATTTACTTTCAAATTTCAGCATCTTTCCAAACAAGCTAGTTCTAACCCTACTGTGCAGGGCCATAGAGATTGAACAGACTAAGCAGGGGTCTCCACAGAAAAGGTATATGCTAGATCCTACATGGGCAAAGCAGGCGGCCCAAGAAATTGAACCAAAGTTATATTTCGAACAGCATCCTCTATGACTAAATGTTTTGTAGAGGTAACTGACTTAAAAGAACAAGATATCATCCCTAAAATAAAGCTTAAACAACACAAAGATAATGTAAAGAGTATAGAGAGCAGCGTGTGTGTAATTGAAGGCCACTGGCAGATGCTACAAGATAGGCTTTATGTCCCTTAAATGGCTTCCGACAGGTAAAATCTTTCCAATCAAACATCATGTGCATTGTTAATATGTCATCAGTAGATCCACATTTAATCAATGTTATTAAACAACTGTTCATTTTTAAATAAATTTAATGGACATGAACTATTTTTAAAAATTTTTTATCATATTTGATTCCTTTAATCATGAGTATGTTGATATCACTGATACTATTCCGTGTGCTGATTTCTGACAAGAGACAAAAGTGAGGTTGCCATGTATTTATCTACTACAAAAGAAAGAATTCAGGAGTTGACTTGTCTTATAAATATTTACCAGTAGATGTGCTGTAACAGGAAATATACTGATCATATATACTTCTATAAAAATTATGTAAAATGAGCAAACTAACCTCAAGACAAGAAATTATTTTTTCTATAAGCAATATTCATTTTCCTAAAATATTTGAGGTTATTTGAGATCATGCTAGGAATCTGAAACAACCTAATTTTGAATTTTCTAAGTACATTTTCATAGAAATTTCTTGTCAAAATGACTACATTGTATAACATTAGCACTACTATCTGAAAAATCCTCATGCTGTTGTGTTTGGGGTTATACCCACAGATTATGGACTATATTATAGAAGGTAACAACTTTCTGCTTCAATGGAATGTGTAGGGTTGGCCCCCAAAGACTTCATTTTACACTTTAAGTAAAATTTAAGCTAATCTAGAAAAAAAAGAAAGGAGGTAGAATAAGCTATTTAAGGTAATTCCCAAGAAGAGAAAAGTTGATTATAGCTTCTTCATCTCAAAAGAGAACATCAGTAGAAAACAAATATGGAACCCTGAAAAAGTGGGTGTCTTTGTGCACAGAATAGTGTGAATGTAGACCTTCTATTCATATGAAAAAGTGTGTAGAAACAAAATTGTCTCAAGTACTGTCACTGAAAGTATAAATCAATAAATTTTAGTGACATATTGAATAGCCCATGATTCCACCTATGCTAATACATTTGAAATGAAGATTTAATTGGATATTCTATTTAGAGGTAATACTATTGAAATAGGCTGCTATCAACACCAAATGGGCATAGTAACATAACTCAACTAGCAAGCAAATAATAGGGTTGAATTAAACAAAGAAAAATGTACACCCACAAAGATGAATTCAGCATTGGAGAACTTCAACTGTAATTTTTTTTTCAAATTCTGAATTAAATACAAAATGTCCAGCATGGGCTTCGCAGCAAGCACATTATTTATTGGAAGCTAGAATGCTGCTTCAATGCATTCTGATTCCTTATTTTGTTACATAATAGTATGCTTAAAAAGTAACACATTGTGAGCTTGGGAACTGTTAGGCATTTATTTACCACAGTGGTTTAATCTCATTCAGTGAGGTATAGAAACTCAATAATGAGTGCTACAGTATATAAGCTAATTGCTAGGATAAAACCAAATGAATAATTACTTAACTCCAGAATGAGGCCTGCGGGAATTTTTCTTTAATAAAGGTTTAATTCACCAGTGATAATGAATGCAATCTCACATAATACTGAATAACACCATTAGCATAATGGCTGTGATACAAAAACTATAATTAGAACTAAACAGAAACGTTAATTACAACCACCAAGGTACTGAATGAAATACTGTTGTTTAAGAAATTGACCTGCCTTGCTGTCCTGCTCTAGGAGCTAAAGATACATCAGTAATTAAATGTGTATGGATAGGTATATAAATCTGCATAGCGAGGCATACATATAAACATATTGTACAGGAGAGTTCTCTTAATTCTACTTAAATCCTATCAAATATAACAAACACATTACAAAGGCGTTGTCTCAAATTCAAAATAAAAGCTAAAGATGACTAAAACTTTTTTTTTCTTGGTTAAATACAAACATACATATTTTATGTTTTAAAAATCCAGTGTTAGAGCAAACATTTCCAATTCTGTATTTTATTGGTATTAATGAGTACTATATGTAGGTACTAAAAATAAACATGAAATAATAATATAAAGTGAAAGTATTTAACAAAAAGTTAAAGCACAAAAGTAATGGTCCTGACAAAAATCAGCTATTATTTTATAATACTCTAAATTTTATTTACCATATATAAAAATAAATGCATATATGCATACATAATGGATTTATATATGTAGATACATATGTTGAGCATTAACCAAATGTCATACTGTATTAATTCTCAAAAATAATGACAACCACAAAAATCTTCCATTACTATACAAATTCAATGTGATATGCTTAGAAATATTTTAAAACATATCTCATACCTTCTAATTAAAATGTGGTTTACTTTCCATAATAATGATACTATGTTTGTTTACAATATGGTAAAATCTTTAAGATAAAAATTCTACCCAGAATAAGCGATGCATGATGAAAAAGCCAAGCAAGCAGTTGGGAGTTTCTGACAAGAGGATCAGAGATGTTCAAAAACATTCTCATATGAATAGCAAGTTTGATGAGAATAGGCTAGAGGAATTCCTGAATCCAAAAAGAAAGGGAGGGAAGGGGGGAGAAAGGAAGGAAGAAAGAAAAAATAATTTGTCCTTGGCTACTCTGTGTTCTTTTATTCTTCTATTGCTTCCTACTTTTAAAATCATAAGTCTTGTCCCTATATTACATATTTCAGTAGTCTGACATAGTCATTTAGAACTAATATTTGTCCTTCTCTGCAGTACATTTAGAAAGAACTTCCCTTCCCACAATCAGCCATCCAGGACAACACTATTCACTAATGAAACAACACCTCTTTGTAATTATTCATAGGAAGATGTCATTACCCTTCAAATACATACCACAGTGTAATGAATGGTTGCCTATCACAGGTGGACTGCTTCCCATCACACCTAATTGACAATAGTGCAAAGGAAAACACATGGGAGACAGACACCATGAGGAATATTAGCTCAGGTACATCATTTCCAATGCTGAGTCATGTTCTCTGATGCTAATGAAGTGGATGAGGTTATATCTCACTGTGGGTTTAATTTTCATCTTCAAAACAGAATGTGTGTACATGTGTGTGTGTGTGTGTGTATGTGTGTACATGTGTGTGTGTACTGTGTGTGATGTGTGCAAGAAGTTTGTGGAGTACAAAAGAAACCATTGGATCCTCTGAATCAAGAGGTTTTGAGATGACCAACAATGGGTGCTGAGAACAAAAGTCAGGTCCTCTGGAAGACCTACAAGTACTCTTTCTAAAATATATACTTTTATTTTATGTGTATACATGCTTTCTCTGCATGTATGTATGTATACCACATGCATACTTGCAGCTCATAGATGTCAGCTATCCTGCAACTGCAGTCCCAGAAAGCTGTGAATCATGTCAGTGCTTGGAACCAAACCTAGGGTCTTCTACATGAACAGTAAGTGCTCTTAACTATGCCAAGCCATATCTCCAGCTCAGCAGCAGCAAGAACTCTTAAACATTGAGCTACTTCACCAGCCCTGGTCTTCTTTAATGAAGAAGTTTGAAATTTTTCCATATACCTAATATTTGTATTCCTTCTTTTGAGAAATATCAATGCAAATTCTTTGAAAAAAATTAATGAGGTTAGTTGTTTCTGGTTATTGATGTGCTTAAATTCTTTCGTGGTTTTAATATTAAATTGTCAAATACACGGTTGGCAGATATTTTCTCCCATTGTATATGTTGTCTCTTTAAAGTGTGTGCTAATAAGTTTCTGTTGCTGTAATAAACATCATGAACAACAACAACAACAACAAATCACCTTAGAGTAAAAAAAAAAAAAAAAAAAAAAAGGTTCACCTTACAGAGGTTCACCATCCACCACTGAAGTAGCTCAAGAGAAGTACTTGGAGGCAGGAACTGAAGCAGAGGTCATTGAAGATACTGCTTACTGGATTGCTCATCATGCCTCATTCAGTCTAATTTCTTATATAATCCAGGAAACCCAGCCCAAGGGTTGCACTACCCATAGTGAGCTGGATCCTTCTACATCAATCATTAATCAAAAAAATAATAATAATAACCCACAGACTTGCCTACAGGCCAATCTGATGAAAGACTTTCTTCATTTGGGGTCTTCAAATGGACCTCTTCTCATTTGACCCTAGTTTGTGTCAAGATAAAAAAAAAATACTAGCTAGTGACTATAACAAAAAAAAATAGACCTTTGATCAAAGAAAGTGTCATATATAAGATGACATCATCTACACAACTGTGGATGGTCCAGTTTCCATAGAGTAGAAATGGGAGAAAAAGATCATGATCCGGTAAATTAGATGTGCAAAGTTAACTGTGACAGCAAGGATGAACAAGCATTCCTGTTACTTAAAATATTTCTATAATGTCCCATTGCACATTTACAATGCAGGAATTTACAGGATAAACACTAGGGTTGGTTTACATACACTTAGCTCCTATATTCTCTACTTAGTTAATGTTAATGCACACAGTTTTACCACTCTGGTAATTTATAAGGGGCTGGCTCACTGTGGTGACAAATTTAAAGATGGCTGCAAGGTCTAATCTAGCATGCTGCAGGCCTACACTGTGTGTTTACTCGTACTATCCTTACAAAATGTGTCTTCAAAGGACTCTCAGAAGTGTTAGTTAAACCTGATTAGCCTATCCAAGGAAATCCAGAAATGCCTATACTTCTGTTAGCTCCCCTAACTGTTCATGTTAAAATTGCCTCTGTCTGCATCTCTAGAGAACAAACTTTGGGTTTCTTGTGCTGAGCACCCTTAGGTCTCTCCCTCTGTCCATAAGAGAAGAAATCTGATGCTGAGGGCTCCAAGTAAAGTATGTGTTTACCCTTGGGAGTGCTCTACAGTCTAGGGTGTGTGCATGGTCAGATGAAGGCTCACCTTGCTATGGACCTTGAACCATTTAGGAAACACAAATGAGAAACAGCTGCTCTGCTCCCTTTCTCTGAGGAAAGGAAGACAAAAGGACAAGGGAGAACCACAGGAAACAGAAATTGGGAAATGCCAGAAAAATAATTTCTGCCCAGAACTTGGTAGTGTATACATTTTTGAAAAAGAGGCTTGTAATAAAGCACAAATCATCTACTTTGTGATGTGAAAACTAGCAACCATGGTTCAAGAGTGGGGCCTCCTCCAAATACAATGCTTTTCTTAGAGTTGTTTTATTGTATTCGGTTTGGTTTTTTTGTTTGTTAGTTTGTTTCTTTGTTTTGTTTTAGTTTTAGTTTTAGTGGATTTTCCTTTCTGTGCTTTTCACTTCCACAAATATAAAAACTTCTGTCCAAACATAGAGCAATCCTGAACCCAAGGTGAGATTCAACCTCCTCTGTAGTTTTAATTAACTCAGGCCCAGCAGCAGTTTCTACCACATAGCTTTTGTGTGAGTTACAGTATGCCCACCACTGAGACATAAATGCGAAGTAATCATTCTAATAAGTAGATATAAACATTTACAACAATTGCAACAAGTCTACAGCAAATAAGAAAATACAAAGAGAAGTAAGCAGCAGCGAGCCAGGAATCAGCTTCAATGCAACTACATGGGTATGAATGTCATTTAAAACACTGATCTTTTATTGCCTTTCATAATTTCAACACCCTCGAGTGGCTAATGAGATTGTACTTTCAATGCTGAAAAAATGAGAACCCTGATTAGGAACAAAAACAAGAACTAAGACTTCAATTTTCATGTTTGTTGCAAAGACACCAGCAGAGCCCTTGGGCATTTGGGTGATGGCATCATTTCTGTAACATAAAGAAGTAAAAATCTCAGTCCAGAACCAAAAGGGATCGCCTCAGGCGCTCCACTCACAAACAATAAGTAGGCTTTCCGTGGGAAGAAGCTCGGCATGTGTGAAGGGTAGAAGGAAGGTCAAGGCCTGGGGAAAGTGGCAAACCTGAGTGGGAGAAGCTGACACTAACACTTCATCAGCTAAGCATCAGAGGACAGATGATATTCTAAAGCGCAATGAAATACGCGAAGGCGCTAAGTACAGCAGGACGTTCAGTTGATGCATGTATCTTATTTGTTCCTTTTTATTGCTATGGCAAAATCATAGGCAACTTATAAAGAAAGCATTTAATTGGCCTTACAGTTTCAAAGAATCAGTCTTTGATGGCAGAGCAGAGACATGGCATCTGGACCAACTGAAAGCTTATAGTTAAATCTGCAAAGCCAAGACAGGGTGCTCTGGCAATAGTGCCAGACTTTTGAAACCTCACAAAGACCCCTCCCTAGTGAATCACAACCTCCAACAATGCCATGCCTCCTAATCTTCACAAACAATTCCTCCAAGTGGGGTTCAAGGATTCAAATATATGAGTCTATTGGGGTCATTCTAATTAAACCTACAACACCTGTCTTAGGCATTACACTAGCAATTGGATTGGAATTCAAAACAAGGACTCTATCTATGGTCGATTATTAGAGTTTTGGTTTCTAGAAGTGGAAGTGCAAATGATATCAGAAAGAATAGATGTTTTAAGTACAATTATCAAAAGAGATTCTTTCTGTGCCACTCACAGAGAGAATATGGAAATATGAGAAAAATATTTAAAAATCTAAACCAACAACCCTTCAATAACTGATCTACAAAACCACTTTATAATGGTATTATATGGGTTCTGCCATTGCTTTTAATGGCCTGTAATCTACAGAGTCACATGAACAATTATTAGAAAATAGCTAATGTATATATTACATGTGAAGTAAACACCAATCTAAGCACCCAGATCATTTAGACTTCATATAAACCCAGGTCATAGGGAAGGCCAGGGTTCAGGGAAGTAAGGTGGGATGTCCAGGTTACCCAGGAGATAAATGTATTATCCAGAACTTAAAATGAAGGCAAATTGACTCTAAAGATTATGACATTAACCAAGTATAACAAATGACTTTTAAAACATTTGTTCCCATGTGGAAAGAGGGAGAGAAGAGAGGAACAAAGAAGGGAAAGGACAGAGCTCGCCCATGTAGTGCAAGGGGACTTTTGGAACTGACTGTGAAGGAGGAAGAGGCTCCATCCAAGGAATTTGAAAAGTCTCTGGAAAAGATGAGAAAACTGTAGTCCTCTAGAGCCTTCAGAGTGAAGCAGACCACTGATGAGTTGGTTTTAGGTATTCTGGCTTCTGAACTGTAAGATTATATTTGTATTGTTTTTGGCTATGGGGGGAAATTTTCTTACAAAAGAAAGAAGACATAACTGTAATGCATAAATTTATCACTTGCTTATCTTATTATTTTATTATTCCTTTTGTTCAATATTCCTTTATTCAGACACATTTTTCAAGTCTCTTGGTTAGCCATGGCCTGCTTTAGTGCCTAGTGTGTAGTGGCAAGTAAGGCTAGATACAAACTCCCAGAGTGCTTGCTGTCTAGAAGAGTGGGTAAACACAAGCATGCTATATCAAACAAATCCTTACAGTGACAGAGTGAGTGACCAAAGGAAGACAAACAACAGGCTTCTCTGAAAGCAACTGTTCTAAAAACTTTTATGGAATGTTTCCCATTGCCTGTATCGGGGTAAGGAGGCAATAAAGTTCTGAGTTGGAGGGAGCTATGAAGTCACCTAAAAGGTGAATCCCATCTAGTACTTTAAGTGAACAGAATGGCAAAGGATCAGACTGAATGAGGGCAGCTCAAGGGCGGCACACTTGCTTTTTCCTGGAAGGCAGGATGGAGCTTTCTCTGAGGTTGCATCCTAGACCCTAGAGAGGAAAACCGTGGGATTGCCAGGCACAATAGTTCAGCAAAACCAGTTACTCATTTCTTTCTCAGAAGGCCTGATATCAGGGAGTAAATGACACATTTTCCTTAAGCTTATCAAGCTTAAAATATAATATCAAAATACTCTTTCACCTCTAAAGAGAAAATATTAAATTTATTATCACTTTTAAAAAGAAAATAACACAAAAAGTGTGTGTGTGTGTGTGTGTGTGTGTGTGTGTGTGTATGTATCTATGTATAATTTCTTTTTGGATTACAAATCCAAGATATCTAATTGCCTTTGTACTATTGTCATCAAATTGGGTCTACCCCTACCCTCTGCCCTAAGCTGAATGCTTTAAAGTCTAGAAAAACACCCTGTACTAAAGGCAACCCCAGAAACTTCCTTGGAAAGGTTTCCTATAGAAATTCCCAATGCTGACACCATTGCATACACTAGCAAGATTATGCTGAAAGGACCCTGATATAGCTGTCTCTTGTCAGAGTATGCCTGGGCCTAGCAAACATAGAAGTGGATGCTAACAGTCGGCTATTGGATGGATCACATGGCCCCCAATGAAGGAGCTAGAGAAAGTACCAAAGAAGCTAAAGGGATCTGCAACCCTATAGGTGGAACAACATTATGAACTAACCAGTACCCCGGAGCTCTTGACTCTAGCTGCATATGCATCAAAAGATGGCCTAGTCGACCATCACTCGAAAGAGAGGCCCATTGGACACGCAAACTTTATATGCCCCAGTACAGGGGAACGCCAGGGCCATAAAAGGGGAGTGGGTGGGTAGGGGAGAGGGGGTGGGTGGCTATGGGGGACTTTTGGTATAGCATTGCAAATGTAAATGAGCGAAATACCTAATAAAAAATGGAAAAAAAAATAAAAGGATTTTAGATATTAAAAAAAAAAAAAAAAAAAAAAGAAATTCCCAATGAGCCCCAATCACCTTTAAGCCTCTCAACAGTCCCACACTGTTTGAACAAAATGAGGAATGCATATAATTTCTTGAGTAAGGATAATGCAGCTTAAGGGCCAAGCAGTCTCCATCCTTGCCCCTTCCCCCACACAAAACCAACTGACAAATCACACAGCTTACATGAAGTTACCAGAAAGCAAGACCAGCATCCTGCCTCTGCTTATACAGAAGTCTTGCTCTGTCCTTGAGGACCAAAAGAAGAGCAATTGAGGGAAGTGGTCTGAGGGAGTAAATATAGTAGCAACCACCCCTTCTCCTACATGGCCAGAATTGCATCGTTACTGTATGCTGTATTTTCTATGGAAAACAGCCATGCTTGAGCTGCTGGCAGGCTAACAAGAAAACCATCTTTTGGGCTAGGAGAGCAAAGCAACCCTGGGGCAGATGGCACTGAGCTAGAACATCAATTACATAGAGACCAAGGGAAGACCATGTAGACGCCAAGGTCCTGAAGGAAACTCCAGCAGGGAACCCCTCTCAGGGTGTTCTACAGCTCAAAAGAGCCAATGAATGGAAGGGGTTTCCCTAGTTTTCTCTATTTCTCCCATGAGTTCTCATTACCTTGATCTTATGTGCCAAATCTTCTAGAACTGGACAAACAGCAGTCACAGTGGCTGTCACATGTCTGAGAATTGTAAAAGAAATCAGCACAAATGGGTGTACCCTACCAGTTCAAACTGCTCGAGAAATGGTATTCACCAGATGCTTTCAATAGTTTCTTCTTCACTGAAAACAAGTATCAAGCAAGAAACAACTTACTGGAGGAACATGAATGCTGGTTCTCAGTCAGCTTTTTCCCTTTGCCTTTTTTATTCATTCTAGATGCAAGTACATAGAAAGTATAATCTTTCATTCAGGGGATTTCCATTAATCCACTCTGGAAATAACCTGGCAGACATACCCAAAGATTTGCTTCACTAATCCCCTAGATGATTGATAACCGATATCAACTACTATATCTGTTATGTGGAGGTAAATCCAAAATAATTTCACGAGTGATATTTAACTTGAATTGAAATCTGAGACTAGTCCCCCCTGTCCCTTAAAGCAAGCAGGAAAAGCATATATCCAGTTTAACTAAAGACCCTAAATTTTAGGTCCAGTTTCTGAAGCAGAATGAAGGGAAACAAGATGTCATGCAGAGAGCAGAAAGTGTTTGGTGCAAATGCTCACTGGACTATCATGTATTGCTCAATAAGTTGGAATATAGTCACCTCATTATTATTTAGCTTCTTTAATTATCTCAAGAAAGCAATATTTTCCATCAAAATACTAAGAAAAAGTAATTTGCCCTAGTAAAGATGAATGCAAACATGGTAACCAATATGGATAGATAGTGGGTATATATTTATTGGCTAATCAAATAGACTATAAAAGCAGAGAGGCACAGCAGTATTTCGAATCTAGCTGATAACCCTTCAGAGGCAGAAGATTCATGGTTTACCTCAGCAAAGCAAAAATTGCCATCACAAATATTTTTCCAGCTGTGTATCTCACATTTCATAAATAAAAATTTTGAAAACATAATAAAAATTCTAGCTTTCATTTCATAATCTGATGATAATTAAAGTGATGGCTTCAAGGTAAATCAACAATGTTTGTTCTATATTATCTATAGTAAGGAAGATAGAAAGTATACACAAATCAAAATAGTGGGGAGTCATTTGAATTTATTGAGACTTTATTTTTTTTTAGTATTAGAGTCAGGTAAATAAATAAATGCCTCAGAAATTGCTTCAACTTCATGAAGATTCTTCTGTCTCATACTTCTTCTTCAATAACCTTGCATAATTTTACCTGAGACTGTAGCTATTCCCCAGCCAATCCAAAGCAACAGATCAAACTGAGGAAACCTTACATCCATACCTGGAGAAAAGCAACTAGTTTATAAACTCCTGACTCATATTTGGTTATGTAATTTTGCCTGAAAACACCTTTTTCCTCTTCTTTCTAAAACTTATCATACATTCACTGTATATTGTTATATGTGTCATAAGGACATTGCCATACAAGTATATAATATACATTGATACAACCCATAGTTCCTCCCAACCCCTGTCTCAGATTTCCCCTCTCTTAAATTTCTCTCACTCCCCAACAGTTTATTTCTACTTTTATGTCATATATACATGCATGGTGTGTGTGTGTGTGTGTGTGTGTGTGTGTGTGTGTGTGTGTGTGTGTGTAATATATAATAGCTGATATCCACAAATGAGAAAATAATGATAGTTGTATCTCAGAGTCTAAATTTGCTTAACATAATAAACTCCTGCTACAGCCATTTTTCTAAAACTGATGTAATTTTGTTCACTTCAAATATGTGCATGTACCACATTCTTTAGTTTATCTACTCCTCTGTTGACAGATAACCAGGCTGATTTCATAGCTGAACTATTATGACTAACTCTGTAATAACATTGCCTTGCATTTACAGCTATCTCTGGACTATGTTGACTTGGAGTCTCTCAGGAGTCACAAGGCTGCATCATAAGGTAGACATATCTGTTCATATTTGTTGAAGAACTTCCATGCTGATTTCCACAGTGTTCAGACTATATGTTCCCAAAATTAATTTGGAATAGCTTTGCTGTGGAATATTGACTTGCAAAAGCAATAGCTAAAATGAAAAGTACTTATTTAAAATTGAAAAAGTCTAAATTCACAGAAAGAGATCAGTTATGACTGATGGTAGTGTGTGTCATAAAGTTGTAAATCTGTATGTGGATTTCAGCAATGGAGTCCTAAAAAAGGACACCAATCCATTTATATACAGTTCAAACATGATTACAACACATACCTGGGTATAGGTTTGAACTGAAAGCATTAGGATTACTGATGTGGTTTTCTAATGAAATGCTGATGTTAAATTTCCAGCAAAGTCAGAGAAGTTGACTAAGAAAAGAGGATAACACACTAACCTTTAAAAAGTCTTAAGCTGAGAGGAAACTGGGGTCTTCTGGAAGGTACCAAATAAAAGTTCATATGTCCAGGTGTATAGAAGGCACCAGAGTATAGAAGATGAAGAGTTATATTAGTTCTAGATGTACATGAAAATGGTTTAGGGCATAAGATAAAGCCATACATAGTATACATATTAAAAAACCACACATGATCTAAAATCCAAGAATTATCTGTCAATGTTCTAGCAACATAATCAGAAGTGCAGAAGCAGCCATCTTGTTTTTTTAATTCATTATTACCACTTCATCCTAGAAGTGAAAAATTCTTGGGAGTTTCAAGTCCTATTAATAACAAAAAGCACACAGTTATCCTAACCCTGTATGGTGACTTAAATAGCAATTGCCTCCATTAGATTCCTATACTTGAATGTCAATTAAAGAGTGGCAACTACTTGGGAAGAATTAGAAGGCATAGCACTGTTGGAGTTGGTATGTGCTTGTTGGAGGAAGTGTATCACTTCTGGTGGGCTTTGAGGGTCTCAAATACTCAAGCCAGGCCCAGTGTCTCTTTTTCCTTTTGGCTGCAGATCCAGATGTAGAACTCTCAGCTACCTCTCCAGCACTATGACTGCCTGTGTGCCACCATGCTTCCCATCACGCTGATAATGGACTTACCTCTGAACCTGTAAGTAAGCTCCAATGCTTTCCCCATTAAGAATTGCCATGCTCATGGTATCTATTCACAGTAAAAGAAAACTGACTAAGACAGAAATTGGTAACAAGGAGTGGGGTATTGTTGTAATAGGCTTGAGCATGCTTTTGTTTGGAGAAATATGAGGCAATGGAATTTTGGATGAAGCAGTTGGAAACTTTAAGTGGGGCTTAATGCTATGCACATGGAAGACAGTGGTACTGAGAATGTCTTGAACTGTGAGATTTCAAAAACAGTCTAGAATTCACTGCATCATATGCCAACTAGTGGCCAACCTTATGCAGATCTATAATGAAAAGGAGCAAGCTGCACAAGGAATAACATAAAATGTACAGTTTGAGGAGAAAGGGGGCAAGCAGAAAGTATAATAAAGCCAAAACCAAAGCTCAATGACATAAAAACTTTTTTTTAAAGATTCTAAATGGAAGCTTCTGAGCCCAGAGGAGGCCACTAAGGACTCCAGAGTGCTCTTCACACTGCAGGACCTCCGGATCACCTCCAGATCACGGATGAGTGGAATGCAACATCAGCTCCAAAGAATTGTGGAGGGTCTTGTGCCAGCAGGAACAGGGACAGAGGAACCCCACTCAACCAGAGGCTGGGATCCATTCAGGTCAGGGCCAGCCTGGCCATCTTCTTCGTGAACCCAGCAGAGGGCTTCTAGGGCACCAGAGGACTCTCCACACCGTAGGACCCCTAGCACACCCAGGAGCTCCTGATCACCTGAGAGCACATGGGCAATAGAAGCAACAGAGCTTCTTGGTCAGGGTCCCATCAGGCCTTCATCCTCAGCCAGGAGGCAGGGAACTGAGACCTAGTCCTCTGAACACATTCCTTGCCAGAGGAAAGTCTGCCTACAGGGACAGTTCTGACCCCAGAACACAGGAGGTGGATCACAGTTCCAGACTGCTGGACACCTGCCCTGAGAGAAGAGAGATTGCCTGCAGAGGGTGCTCTGACCTGACCACTGGAACTCAGGAGAGAGCTGGACTCCCAGGAGTGCTGACAGAGGTTAAAAGAATCACAGGAGGATCAATCTCCAACCAGAGACAGCTTGAACATTAACATCAGAGATTTCCACATGGCGAAAGACAAATGTAAGAATCTTACTACCAGAAACCAAGAAAACTGGGCATCATCAGAACCCAGAATGCCCACCAAAATTAGTCCTGGATACCCCAACACACCCAAAAAGCAAGATGCGGAATTAAAATCATATCTAATGATGGTGGAAGAAGATTTTAAGAAGGGCATTAATAACTCACTTAAAGAAATACAGGGGAACACTGCTAAACAGGTAAAAGCCCTTAAAGAGGAAACACAAAAATCCCTCAAAGAATAACAGGAGAATACTGCTAAACAAGTAGAAGCCCTTAAAGAGGAAACACAAAAATCCCTCAAGGAATTACAGGAGAACACTGCTAAACAGGTAGAAGAAACACAAAAGTCCCTTAAAGAATTACAGGAAAACACAAGTAAACAGGTGATGGAATTGAACAAAACCATCGAAGATCTAAAAATGGAAGTAGAAACAATGAAGAAAACCCAAAGGGAGACAACTCTGGAGATAGAAACTCTAGGAAAGGAATCAGGAACCATAGATGTGAGCATCAGTAATAGAATACAAGAAATGGAAGAGAGAATCTCAGGTGCAGAAGACTCCATAGGGAAAATGGACAAAACAATCAAAGAAAATGCAAAATGCAAAAAGATACTAACTCAAAACATCCAAGAAATCCAGGACACAATGAGAAGACCAAACCTACAGATAATAGGAGTAGATGAGAATGAAGATTTTCAACTTAAAGGGTCAGCAAATATCTTCAACAAGATTATAGAAGAAAACTTCCAGGCCTAAAGAAAGAGATACCCATGAACATACAAGAAGCCTACAGAACTCCAAATAGACTGGACCAGAAAAGAAATTCCTCTGGACACATAGTAATCAAAACAACAAATGCACTAAAAAAAAAGAAAGAAAGAAAAAATAGACAGAATATTAAAAGCAGTAAGGGGAAAAGGTCAATTATCATAAGAAGGCAGGCCTATTTGAATTACTCCAGACTTCTGACCAGAGACTATGATAGCCAGAAGATCCTGGACAGATGTTATACAGACACTAAGAGAGCACAAATGCCAGCCTAGGCTACTCTACCCAGCAAAACTCTCAAATACCATAGATGAAGAAACCAAAGTATTCCAAGACAAAACCAAATTTACACAATATCTTTCCACAGATCCAGCCCTTCAAAGGATAACAAAGGGAATGAAAACTACACCCTAGAAAAATCAAGAAAGTAATCCTTTAACAAAACTAAAAGAAGACAGCCATAAGAACAAAATCCCAATTTTAACAACAAAAGGAAAGGAAACACCAATTACTTTTCTTTGATATCTCTTAACATCAATGGACTCAATTCCCCAGTAAAAAGACATAGACTAATAAACTGGCTACACAAACAGGACCCAACATTTTGTCACTTACAGGAAACCTACCTCAGGGAAAAGGACAGACACTACCTCAGAGTGAAAGGCTGGAAAACAATTTTCCAAGAAAATGGTCTGAAGAAACAAGCTGGAGTAGCCATTCTAATATAGAATAAAATTGACTTCCAACCCAAAGTTATCAAAAAATACAAGGAGGGGCACTTCATATTCATCAAAGGTAAAATCTACCAAGATGAACTCTCAACTCTATATATCTATGCTCCAAATGCAAGGGGAGTCACATTCACTAAAGAAACTTTAGTAGAGCTCAAAGCACACACTGCACCTCACACAATAATAGTGGGAGATTTCAACTCTCCACTCTCACCAAGAGACTTATCCTGAAAACAGAAACTAAACAGAAACACATGGACACAAACATAAGTTATAAAACAAATGGATTTAAAAGATATCTACAGAACATTTTATCAAAAAAAAAAAAAAAGGATATACCTTCTTCTCAGCACCTCATGGTACCTTCTCCAAAACTGACCATATAATTGGTCCCAGAACAGGCATCAACAGATACAAAATTATTGAAAGTATCCCATGCATCCTATCAGATCACCACAGACTATGTCTGACCTTCAATAACAGCATAAATAGTAGAAAGCCAACTTTCACGTGAAAACTGAACAACACTCTACTCAATGATAACTTGGTCAAGGAAGAAATAAAGAAAGAAATTAAAGACTTTTTAGAGTTTAATGAAAATGAAATCACAACAAACCCAAACTTATGGGACACCAATGAAAGCAGTCCTAAGAGGAAAACTCAGAGCCATGAGTGACTCCAAAAAGAAACTAGAGAGAGTATACACTAGCAGTCTGACAGCACACCTAGAAGCTCTAGAACTAAAGAAAGCAAATTCACCCAAAAGGAGTAGATATCAGGAAATATTCAAACTTAGGGCTGAAATCAACCAAGTGGAAACAAAAAGAACTATTCAAAGAATCAACCAAACAAGGAGCTGGTTCTTTGAGAAAATGAACAAGATAGATAAACCATTAGCCAGACTAACAAGAGGGCACAGGGACAGTATCCTAATTAACAAAATCAGAAATGAAAAATGAGACATAACAACAGATCCTGAGGAAATCCAAAACATTATCATATCCTACAACAAAAGGCTATACTCAACAAAACTGGAAAACCTGGATGAAATGCATAACGTCCTAGACAGATACCAGGTACCAAAGTTAAATCAGGATCAGGTTAACAATCTTCACAGTCCCATCTCCCCTAAATAAATAGAAGCAGTCATTAATAGTCTCTCAACCATAAAAAGCCCAGGACCACATGGGTTTAGTGCAGAGTTCTATCAGACCTTCAAAGAAGACCTGATTCCAACTCTATTCAAAATATTGCACAAAATACAAACAGAAGACACTCTACCTAATACATTCTATGAAGACACAATTACTCTGACACTTAAACCACACAAAGTTCCAACAAAGAAAGAGAACTTCAGACCAATTTCCCTTATGAATATCGATGCAAAAAATCCTCAATAAAATCCTCGCAAACCAAATCCAAGAAAACATCAAAATGGTTATCCATCATGACCAAGTAGGCTTCATCCCAAAGATGCAGGGATGGTTTAATATACAACTATCCATCAACGTAATCCACTATATAAACAAACTCAAAGACAAAAATCACATGATCATCTCATTAGATGCTGACAAAGCATTTGACAAAATCCAATACCCCTTCATGATAAAAGTCATGGAAAGATCAGGAATTCAAGGCCCATATCTAAATATAAAAAAAGCAATATGCAGCAAACCAGTAGCCAATATCAAAGTAAATGGACAGAAGCTGGAAGCAATTCCACTAAATCAGGGACTAGACAAGACTGCCCAATTTCTCCCTACCTATTCAGTATAGTACTTGAAGTCCTAGCCAGAGCAATTCGACAACAAAAGGAGATCATGGGGATACAAATTGGAAAGAAAGAAGTCAAAGTATCACTGTTTGCAGATGATATGATAGTATATATGAGTGATGCTAAAAATCCACCAGAGAACTCCTAAACCTGATACACAGCTTCGGTGAAGTAGCTGGATATAAAATAAACTCAAAAAAAAAAAAAAAAAAAAAACCAGTGACTTTTCTCTACACAAAAGATAAACAGAATGAGAAAGAAATTAGGGAAACAACACCCTTCACAATAGTCACAAATAATATAAAATATCTTGGCGTGACTCTAACTAAGGAAGTAAAAGATCTGTATGATAATAACTCCAAGTCTCTGAAAAAAGAAATTGAAGATCTCAGAAGATGGCAAGATCTCCCATGCTCATGGATTGGCAGGATTAATATAGTAAAAATGGCTATCCTGCCGAAAGCAATCTACAGATTCAATTCAATCCCCATCAAAATTTCAACTCAATTCTTCACTGAGTTAGAAAGGGCAATTTGCAAAATTCATCTGGAATAACAAAAATCCTAGGATAGCAAAAACTATTATCAACAAAAAAAGAACTTATGGGGGAATCACACTGCCTGACCTCAAGCTGTACTACAGATTAATTGGGATAAAAACTGCATGGTACTGGTTGAATTCCCAGAAATGAAACCACACACCTATAGTCACTTGATCTTTGAAAAAGGAGCTAAAACTATCCAGAGGAAAAAAGACAGCATTTTCAACAAATAGTGCTGGCACAACTGGTGGTTATCATGTAGAAGAATGCAAATTGATCCATTCTTATCTCCTTATACAAAGCTCAAGTCTAAGTGGATCAAAGACCTCCACATAAGACCAGAGACACTGAAATTAATAGAGGAGAAAGTAGGGGAAAGCCTCGAAGATATGGGTACAGGGGAAAAATTCCTAAACAGAACAGCAATGGCTTGCACTGTAAGATCAAGAATTGACAAATGGAACCTGATAAAATTGCAAAGCTTCTGTAAGCCAAAAGACACTGTCAATAAGACAAAAAGGCCACCAACAGATTGGGAAAGGATTTTTACCAATCCTAAATCTGATTGGGGACTAATATCCAATGTATAAAAAAAAAAAAAAAAAAAAAGAGTTCAAGAAGGTGGACTCCAGAAATTCAAATAACCCCATTAAAAAAATGGGGCTCAGAGCTAAACAAAGAATTCTCAAATGAGGAATACCGAATGTCTGAGATGCACCTGAAAAAAAATGTTCAACATCCTTAATCATCAGGGAAAAGCAAATCAAAACAACCCTGAGATTCCACCTCACACCAGTCAAAATGGTTAAGATCAAAAATTCAGGTGACAGCAGATGCTGACAAGGATGTGGAGAAATAGGAACACTCCTCCACTGCTGGTGGGGTTACAAGCTTGTACAACCACTCTGGAAGTCAGTCTGGAGGTTCCTCAGAAAATTGGACATAGTTCTACTGGTAGATCCAGCAATACCTCTCCTGGGCATATACCCAGAAGTTCCAACTAGTAATAAGAACAAATGCTCCACTACGTTCTGAGCAACCTTATTTATAACAGCCAGACGCTGGAAAGAACCCAGATGTCCCTCAACAGAAGAATGGATACAGAAAATGTGGTACATTTACACGATGGAGTACTACTCAGCTATTAAAAACAATGGATTTATGAAATTCTTGGACAAATGGATGTATCTGGAGGATATCATCCTTAGTGAGGTAACCCAATCAAAAAAGAAGTCATTAGATATGCACTCACTGATAAGTGGATATTAGCCCAGAAACATAGAACACCCAAGATACAATTTGCAAAACACAAGAAAATCAAGAAGAGGGAAGACCAATGGGTGGATACTTAATTCCCCCTTAGAATAGGGAACAAAATACCCAAGAAAGGAGTTACAGAATCAAAGTTTGGAGCTAAGACTAAAGGATGGACTATCCAGAGACTCCCCCACCCAGGGATCTATCCCATAATCGGCCACCAAACACAGACACAATTGCATATGCCAGAAAGATTTTGCAGGAGGACCCCTGTTATAGCTGTCTTTTATGAGGCTATGCCAGTGCCTGGCAAATACAGAAGTGGATGCTCACAGTCATCTATAAGATGGAACACAGGTCCCCCAATGGAGAAGGTAGAGAAAGCACCCAATTTGCTGAAGGGGTCTGCAACCCTATAGGTGGAACAACAATATGAACTAACCAGTACCCCTAGAGCTCGTGTCTCTAGCTGCATATGTAGCAGAAGATAACCTGTCGGCCATCATTGGGAAGAGAGGCCCCTTGGTCTAGCAAACTTTATATGCCCCAGTACAGGGACACACCAGGGCCAAGAAGTGGGAGTGAGTGGGTAGGGGAGCAGGGCTGAGGGGCAGGTATAGGGGACTTTTGGGATAGCATTTGAAATGTAAATGAAGAAAATATCTAATTAAAAATGTGGGGGAAAAAAGATTCTAAATGGTAAAGGGGACTGGTAACTTCAGGGCAAGAACCCACTCAGCTACTCTTCTAAGTCATGGAAAGAAATTAAAGAAAAGTTTATGGCCAGGTGAGATGACACAGATCCTTAGTCCTAACCCTAGAGATAAAGAGGCAGGTGGATCTCTGATTTTGAAGCCAGTGTGGGCTACAGAGAAAGTTCTAGGACAGCCAAGCTTAGGCAGTGAAAGAAACCATTAAGAATAAAAGTCTGGTAAAATGTATTTGAATGAGGGGGGCAACTTCCAGCCTCAGCAGAGGAACTTGGCTGCTTTGGCAAATAGTTCTGGCTTTAGAGTCAAGGATTTAAGAAAGGAGTTGTGGAATGTTCATCTGTAGCTCAGGAAAACTGCAGGCATGTGTCAGAGTATCCCTGAATGGAGTCACAGAGAAGGCACTGTGTTAAACTTGAAAGCAAAGACTAGATTTCCTTGGGAATCCCAAGATGTTGGAGATACCAGAGTTATGGGATAGCTGTGGAAGGAAACTGCTAACAAAGTGTGGAAACAACCCAAGAAAGAGAAGTGTGTTGCTGTCAATGAAGCTGAAAGGAGTCATGAGTCTACAAAGAGACTTTGAACTTTAGACTTTTGAACAGTATTCAGATGGTGTTAGACTATAGGAACTTTTGAAGTTGGACTGAATGCATTTTGACATTATGAGATGACTACAGGACTGTGGGGGTAAGAGAATGAAATGTGGCAATCAGAATAGAATATGTCCCCAGAGGCTCAAATATTTAAATGTTTGGTCATTAGGGAGTGGCACTATTTGATAGATATTAGGAGGTATGGCCTTGTTGGAAGAAGTATGTCACTACTGGTGGGTTTGGGGTTTCACATGCTCAAGCCAGGCCCAGTGTCTCTTTCTCCTGTTGCCTACTAATCCAGATGTGGAACTCTCAGCTGTCTCTCCAGCACTATGACTACCTGTGTGACACCATGCTTCCCACCATGTTGATAACAGACTAACCTCTGAACCTATAAGCTAACTCCAATTAAATGCTTTCCTTATTCAGAGTTATCATGGTCACAGGTATCTTTTCACTGCAACAGAACAATGACTAAGACACTGATTATTATGAAAACCAAACTCAAGATTTATAGCTTTACTTTCCAAAATCAATTCAGTGATGAGGGTCCTTAAACAAGGCATGATTTGGTTTTGTCAAGATCACATATACAGTGCTATCTGATTAGCAATTAATGCAAGCTTTGATCTGAAAATAATGTGGTATCAGAACTTATTCATTATTATCGAAGTTGTAGTCAATAGATTACAACCAGGAGCTAGGAGAGCTATGAAGTGAAGGATGACTTTAAAGGTTCCCTGGGAATAAAGAACATGAGAAATTCATTAATAAAATAAAAAATAAAGTTGGAGAGAAGGATTTTTTGGCCTGTTTGATGTGAAAGTGAAGAACTTATGAAGGCCCTTTAGCCTGGTCTACACAGTGAGTTCCAGGATCAGCCAGGACTATACAGAGAAACCCTGTCTCGAAAAACCAAAAAATATATAAATAAATAAATAAATAAATAAATAAATAAATAAATAAATAAATAAAACTGAGGGTGAAGAATTGAAAGGACTTGTAATTTTCAAAAGAAAAGATGACAAAAAATGGAATGACAAAAATGGACATTGATCCAACAATGTGAAATTTACCTAGATTTGTCAGAGTGTTGCAAATTGTATGTAAAGGTCAAAATTATAAACTGGGATGTTGGAAGACAGACAGCACTAAAATGCCTTCCAACACTTTGGGGTATTAAAGATTATAGCCCTTTTAATATTTTTGATGATTTAAAAGGTTTTTTGTTATTCCAGATGAATTTGCAGATTTCCCTTTCTAATTCGTTGAAGAATTGAGTTGGAATGTTGATGGGGATTGCATTGAATCTGTAGATTGCTTTTGGCAAGATAGCCATTTTTACTATATTGATCCTGCCAATCCATGAGCATGGGAGATCTTTCTATCTTCTACAACCTACATCTTAAATTCATGCCAGAAACAAGATCCTTCCTGACCCAAAATTGAATTATTTTATGTAGTAAGCATTTTGTATATTTCAGATGTGTGTAGAATTAGTCTGCTGATCTTGGCTGAGTTCTCACCACTTGGAAGTCACCTTTGAAAGCCTATGACAGCGTTTGGAGGCGGATTATGGGATGGATCTCCGGGTATAGCAGCCTCCAAATGCTGACACCATTGCATCCACTGGCAAGAGTTTGCTGAAAGGACCCTGATATAGCTGTCTCATGTGAGACTATGCCAGGGCCTAGCAAACACAGAAGTGGATGCTCATAGTCAACTATTGGTTGGATCACAGGGCCCCCAATGGAGGAGCTAGAGAAAGTACCCAAGGAGCTGGGAGGATCTGCAACCCTATAGGTGGAACAACAATATGAACTACCCAGTACCCCGCAGAGCTCGTGTCTCTACTTGCATATGTATCAGAAGATGGCCTAGTCGGCCATCAGTGGAAAGAGAGGCCCATTGGTCAGAGAGGCCCATTGGTCTTGCAAACTTTAGATGCTTCAGTACAGGGGAATACCAGGGCCAAGAAGTGGAAGAAGGGGGTAGTGGGGGGGGGTTGGGAGACTTTCGGGGTAACATTGGAAATGTAAATAAAGAAAATACCTAATTAAAAAAATAAAATAAAAAAATAAAGTAAATGGGCACATTCATGTGTCTTTTATAACAGAATAACTTTCTTAGCATTTTTCCCCTTTGACATTGTGGGGAACTGGCTCTGGACTCCTGATTGCTTCTGATATCAAATCTATAGGTATTTAAGTCCCTTGTATAATATGGTGAAGTATATGTATATAACCTATACAAATCCTACTTGTATACTTTAAATCATCTCTAAGCTATATACAATAATGTATACTATTCAGATCTATCTAAATACTCATTATTTTGCTTAGAATATAATGACAAAAATGATTGCATATGCTTATTACAAATAAGATTAATTTGGTACATTTCTTTTGTTGAATCTACAACATGTAACCCTAGAATACAGAATGATGGCAGTGTATTGCTATAAGCGTTCTAGTATGTTCATTGTCTACCTCTTCCTGGGCATAATTTTTTATCATAATGAGATCTGGGAGATGAGGGAGAGGAAGGAAAGTTGTTGGATTAAAAAACTAAAGATGTGGTTCCACTTTCCATCTGCTCCCTGGAGCTAACCCTGTGCCAAGTCTCTCCATATCCAAGCCCCTCCTGGAAAGAACTGATCTCTCCCAACAGTGCTAACACACCTGAGAGCACAGATGAGACCACCATTTCTGCTCAAATTCCTGACCCAAGAGGGTCCAGCAAAGAGCCATCAGGACACTGGAACCAAGAAACAAACAGGAACAGGATCCTTTGGGTTTTCATCTGTGCCCAGAACTGACCCTGTGCCACAGATCTCCATGCCCAAATTCTTCACAGAGAGAACTGGTCTCCCAGTAGTGCTGACACACAGGCTTGCAGGAGGGACAAGATAACCAGATGTCAAGAGACAAAGGCAAGAATATAAGCAACAGAAACCAAGGCTACTTGGCATCATGAGAACACATGCGCAAAGGGGATAATTTCCTGAACCAATGGCTTATGCTCTAAGATCAACAATCAACAAATGGGACCCCATAAAATTGTAAAGCTTTTACAAGGCAAAGGACACTTGTAGCACAGTGAGTTGTGCACAGATAGCCTGCTCCCCATTCGAGCACAGGCCTGGAACCCTGATGACCCTAAAGGACTGAAGGTATTTAGCCATGCCTCCTGGGCCCCTGGCTCCTGTTGCAGCTATAGCCTCCCATACACCCCATACCCCTTCAGAGAGGTGTGTGGCTATCAGTCACATAGGCAATTCCCCAAGCTCCTGCTATTCTGTCTAGACTCCACCCCAACAGTTACCTAGCAACAGCCAGGATAGCTCAGCCCACTATAAAAGGAGCTGTTTGTGCCCCCTCCCTCTCTTGCTCTCTTACTTCTTATTCCCTTGCTCTTACTCTCTATCCCCTGCTCCTCCTCTCTCCATGTGGCCATGGCCAGGCTTCTGCTTCCTCCTCTCTCTCTCCTCTCTCTCTCTCTCTCTCTCTCTCTCTCTCTCTCTCTCTCTCTCTCTCTCCCTTTCTACAATAAACACCTTAAAACCATGGACTGCCTCTTCTCATCAGGACTGCTGTGCTGGAGTAATGGAGCAGGTCTTCCCCTAATGAGCCACCAACCAAAGCCAACTGGAAGACCAAACTAAGGACTCTCGTCCCTGAGGTAATCTGCCAGAGCTCTCTCCCCCCACCCTTTTCCCTTCTGCTCCCAGATCAGAGTCTGCAGGAGGGTGCTCACCCATTCTCAGCTCTTCTGCACACACAGCAGCATCTGGAATGTCTGAGATAAGACATGTCTGTGTAGGCCCAGGGACCCCAGAACCGACTCTTCCATTGTACCCAGTGGTGTCTGTGGTGCCCAAGAGTGTGAGCCTGAATCTGGCAGTTCCATGGAGACCCCAGACTGCACCTTCCCCACCCCAGCTTACCACAGCCCAACGCCCATCCCGTGGTGGTTCCATGAGGTTGGGCAGTCAAACCTTCCCACATCCTGCCTCACCCAGTGGCCCAGAGCAGATGCAGGACCTCATTTTTGTCTCACAGACACTGTTCATAAGACAAAACAGCAACCAACAGATTGGGGAAAGATCTTTACCAACCCTACATCCAAAAGAGGGCTAATATCCAATACATACCAAGAACTCATCAAGAAGTTAGACTCTAGAGAAACAAATAACCCTATCAAAAAAATGGGGAACAGAGCTAAACAGAGAATTCTCAACTGAGGAAACTGGAATGGCTGAGAAGCATATAAAGAAATGTTCAATATCCTTAAGTCATCAGGGAAATGTAAATGAAAATGATCCTGACCTCACACTAGTTAGGATGGCTAAGATCAAAAACTCAGGTGACAGCAGATGCTAGTGAGGATGTGGAGAAAAAGCAACACTCCTCCATTGCTGGTGGGATTGTAAGCTGATACAACCACTCTGGAAATAAGTCTGGCGGTTCCTCAGAAAATTGAACAGACCAGAAAACTGAACAGAAAATTGAACTACCTGAGGCCCCAGCTATACCACTCCTGGACATATGCCCAGAAGATGCTCCAACATGTAATGACACGTACTCCACTATGTTCATAGCACCCATATTTATAGTAGCCAGAGGCTGTAAACAACCCAGATGTCCCTCAATAGAGGAATGGATGCAAAAAATGCAGAACATTTACATAATAGAATGCTAGTCAGCTATTAAAAACAATGACTTCAGGAAATTTGCAGGTAAACAGATGGATCTAGAAAATATCATCCGGAGTGAAGTAACTCAGTCACAAAAGAATACACATGGTGTACTAACTGATAAGTAGATATTAGGCAAAGATCGTGGATGCCCAGAGTACAAATCATGGACTACATGAAGTTCAAGAGGAAGAAAACCTAAAGAATGGATGTTTCAGTCCTACTTAGAAGAGGTAAATAAATAATCAAGGGAAGTAGAGGGTGGGAGGGACTTGAGAGGAAGAGAGGAAGGGGAGGGGAAAGAGAGGGGAAGAATCAGGTATGGGGGGAGAAGATGTACAGAGGGTCAGAAAATTAAATAGAGGTGTGTAGCAATGGAGGATGGGGAACTGGGGTTAGCAACCAGAAAGTTCCAGATTCCAGGAAAACAAGAACCTCCCAGGACCCCACAGGGATGATGTTAGCCAAAATACTCCACAAAGGGAAGTGAGAAACTGTCGAGGCCATATACAGAGGTTAGGCATGCCCACCCCACCCCCCAGCCCCAGTTGAGGAATGGGGCCACCCATCGATCTCCAAAATTTTAACCTAGAATTGCTCCTGTTTAAAATAAATATAGGGACAAAAAGTAGAGCAGAGACTGAAGGAAAGGCCATCCAGAGACTGCCCCACCTGCACTCACCATGCAGACACCAAACCCAGACACTATTGCTGATGTCAATCAAGAAGTGCTTGCTGGAGTTCTATCAGACCTTCAAAGAAGATCTAATTCCAGTTCTGCACAAACTTTTTCACAAGATAGAAGTAGAAAGTACTCTACCCAACTCATTTTATGAAGCCACTATTACTCTGATACCTAAACCACAGAAAGATCCAACAAAGATAGAGAACTTCAGACCAATTTCTCTTATGAATATCGATGCAAAAATCCTCAATAAAATTCTCGCTAACCGAATCCAAGAACACATTAAAGCAATCATCTATCCTGACCAAGTAGGTTTTATTCCAGGGATGCAGGGATGGTTTAATATACGAAAATCCATCAATGTAATCCACTATATAAACAAACTCAAAGACAAAAACCACATGATCATCTCCTTAGATGCAGAAAAAGCATTTGACAAGATCCAACACCCATTCATGATAAAAGTTCTGGAAAGATCAGGAATTCAAGGCCCATACCTAAACATGATAAAAGCAATCTACAGCAAACCAGGAGCCAACATCAAAGTAAATGGAGAGAAGCTGGAAGCAATCCCACTAAAATCAGGGACTAGACAAGGCTGCCCACTTTCTCCCTACCTTTTCAACATAGTACTTGAAGTATTAGCCAGAGCAATTCGACAACAAAAGGAGATCAAGGGGATGCAAATTGGAAAGGAGGAAGTCAAAATATCACTTTTTGCAGATGATATGATAGTATATATAAGTGACCCTAAAAATTCCACCAGAGAACTCCTAAACCTGATAAACAGCTTCGGTGAAGTAGCTGGATATAAAATTAACTCAAACAAGTCAATGGCCTTTCTCTACACAAAGAATAAACAGGCTGAGAAAGAAATTAGGGAAACAACACCCTTCTCAATAGTCACAAATAATATAAAATATCTCGGAGTGACTCTAACTAAGGAAGTGAAAGATCTGTATGATAAAAACTTCAAGTCTCTGAAGAAAGAAATTAAAGAAGATCTCAGAAGATGGAAAGATCTCCCATGCTCATGGATTGGCAGGATCAACATTGTAAAAATGGCTATCTTGCCAAAAGCAATCTACAGATTCAATGCAATCCCCATCAAAATTCCAACTCAATTCTTCAAGGAATTAGAAGGAGCAATTTGCAAATTCATCTGGAATAACAAAAAACCTAGGATAGCAAAAACTCTTCTCAAGGATAAAAGAACCTCTGGTGGAATCACCATGCCTGACCTAAAGCTTTACTACAGAGCAATTGTGGTAAAAACTGCATGGTACAGGTATAGAGACAGACAAGTAGACCAATGGAATAGAATTGAAGACCCAGAAATGAACCCACACACCTATGGTCACTTGATCTTCGACAAGGGAGCTAAAACCATCCAGTGGAAGAAAGACAGCATTTTCAACAATTGGTGCTGGCACAACTGGTTGTTATCATGTAGAAGAATGTGAATCGATCCATACTTATCTCCTTGTACTAAGGTCAAATCTAAATGGATCAAAGAACTTCACATAAAACCAGAGACACTGAAACTTATAGAGGAGAAAGTGGGGAAAAGCGTTGAAGATATGGGCACAGGGGAAAAATTCCTGAACAGAACAGCAATGGCTTGTGCTGTAAGATCGAGAATTGACAAATGGGACCTAATGAAACTCCAAAGTTTCTGCAAGGCAAAAGACACCGTCAATAAGACAAAGAGACCACCAACAGATTCGGAAAGGATCTTTACCTATCCTAAATCAGATAGGGGACTAATATCCAACATATATAAAGAACTCAAGAAGGTGGACTTCAGAAAATCAAATAACCCCATTAAAAAATGGGGCTCAGAACTGAACAAAGAATTATCACCTGAGGAATACCGAATGGCAGAGAAGCACCTGAAAAAATGTTCAACATCCTTAATCATCAGGGAAATGCAATTCAAAACAACCCTGAGATTCCACCTCACACCAGTCAGAATGTCTAAGATCAAAAATTCAGGTGACAGCAGATGCTGGCAAGGATGTGGAGAAAGAGGAACACTCCTCCATTGTTGGTGGGATTGCAGGCTTGTACAACCACTCTGGAAATCCGTCTGGCGGTTCCTCAGAAAATTGGACATAGTACTACCGGAGGATCCAGCAATACCTCTCCTGGGCATATATCCAGAAGATGCCCCAACTGGTAAGAAGGACACATGCTCCACTATGTTCATAGCAGCCTTATTTATAATAGCCAGAAGCTGGAAAGAACCCAGATGCCCCTCAACAGAGGAATGGATACAGAAAATGTGGTACATCTACACAATGGAGTACTACTCAGCTATTAAAAAGAATGAATTTATGAAATTCCTAGCCAAATGGATGAACCTGGAGGGCATCATCCTGAGTGAGGTAACACATTCACAAAGGAACTCACACAATATGTACTCACTGATAAGTGGATATTAGCCCAAAACCTAGGATACCCAAGATATAAGATACAATTTCCTAAACACATGAAACTCAAGAAAAATGAAGACTGAAGTGTGGACACTATGCCCCTCCTTAGAAGTGGGAACAAAACACCCTTGGAAGGAGTTACAGAGACAAAGTTTGGAGCTGAGATGAAAGGATGGACCATGTAGAGACTGCCTTATCCAGGGATCCACCCCATAATCAGCATCCAAACGCTGACACCATTGCATACACTAGCAAGATTTTATCGAAAGGACCCAGATATAGCTGTCTCTTGTGAGACTATGCCGGGGTCTAGCAAACACAGAAGTGGATGCCCACAGTCAGCTAATGGATGGATCACAGGGCTCCCAATGGAGGAGCTAGAGAAAGTACCCAAGGAGCTAAAGGGATCTGCAACCCTATAGGTGGAACAACAATATGAACTAACCAGTACCCTGGAGCTCTTGACTCTAGCTGCATATGTATCAAAAGATGGCCTAGTCGGCCATCACTGGAAAGAGAGGCCCATTGGACACACAAACTTTATATGCCCCAGAACAGGGGAATGCCAGGGCCAAAAAGGGGGAGTGGGCGGGTAGGGGAGTGGGGGTGGGTGGGTATGGGGGACTTTTGGTATAGCATTGGAAATGTAAATGAGCTAAATACCTAATAAAAAATGGAAAAAAAAAGTAAAAAAAAAAAAAAAAAAAAAAAAAAAAGAAGTGCTTGCTGACATGAGCCTGATATAGCTGTCTCCTGAGAGGCTCTGCCAGATTCTGACCAATGCAGATGCGGATGCTCACAGCTAAGCATCACACTGAGAACAGGGACCCCAAAGGAGGACTTAGGGGAAGGACTGAAGGAGCTGACCTTATCTGGCATCAATTCGAGGGGATGCCCTTTGTCCTTTGAAGGCTTGATGCCCCTGTGTAGAGGAATGCTAGGGCAGTGAGATGGAAGTGGGTTGGTGGATGGGGGAGCACCCTCATAGAAGCAAGGTAAGGGAAATGAGATAGGGGAGTTGCAGGGGGTGGGGACTGGGAAAGAGGATAACATTTGAAATGTAAAAAATAAAATAGCCAATTAAAAAATTAAATAGATAAAAAACAAGTTCCTATGGAAACAATCAGTAAGCTAATTTCAAAATATAACTTTAAAAACAAATTCAAACAGAGGTACCCTCCATGGGTGAATAATGCCACTCACAGAAGACATAGGTTATTAAACAAAAATCCCAGTGTAAGTCATGAGAGACCTTCCTCTAAATGTTCAGTTTTGTAGGCTCCATAGGTCTCCAAAATAATGCAAGCTAATGTCAATGTTCTTGGCTACACACTGTAACTACATAATGAGACACTATTTGCTGAAGACAACCATAAATATTGCCTGCCAAACATAGAAAAATCAACTTGAAATTGACTGGGAAACTTATTCCCTGTTGTCTACTTCCATTGTGCAGTAGTTTGTATGTAAGGTGGTAGGGGAAAAAATCCCACCATCGGTCTTATTCGGTACTGGACCCTGTTTGTCACCCTAACAACCTGCCAGAAAAGATATGGCCACAGTACAATAGTGGCAAGATTATTACAGGGTAGTTAATCACTTTCTGATTGTAGTCAAAGCCTGATCAATGTTAGTGAATTCTATGCCTGGTACTGAAAGTCTGGTCAAAAGCTAATGGCTGGGAGAGCATAGGCCCTAAGGTAAAGCCTGACTCTGATCAAAATTCCAAGAATGAGATTCTGTGATGGATTATCCTTAGGTAAGACATCTTATTACTCCATCCGACTCTGTCAAATCTTAGAGAACATCATGAAAATGAAATGTAGTATAAAATCAAAAGAATGGAATGTTCTGGATTTTCAGCACATACAGGGGATGCGTTTTCTAGGTGCCACCCTTACTGAGAAGTGGTTGGCAGTGGATAGCTGTTGTGGAGTATTCTAGTTACTGTTTCTACTGCTGTGATGAAATGTTATGAGCATCAGCAACTTAGAGAGGAAAAGTTTATTTCATCTTATAGTTGTGGTTCATATCCAAAGAGGCTAGGGCAGAAACTCAGGACAAGAGCCTGGAAGTAGGAACTGAAGCAGAAGCTATGGAGAAATATGACTAACTGGCTTGCTCTTTGTAACTTGCTTAGTCTGTTTTCTTATAAACACAGGGATTACCAGCCAAGGAGTAGCACTGGTTATAGCAAGTTGGGCCCTTTCACACAGATCATCAGCCAAGAAAGTGCATCACAGACTTTCCATAGGCCAATCTTGTGGGCATATTCTTATTTCAGGTTCTCTTTTCCAAAATGACTCTAGCTTGTGTCAAGTTGACATAAAAGTAGCCAGCACAAGGAAAAAGAACCATTATTTTTTTAAAGCATGGCCATTGGTAGGTTCCTGATGTTTCACTGGATAGTTCTATACCCATGCACATATGGGCTATACTAACTGGAATTTGAGTACTATAAAAAAGAACTCAAAGTTGGGAGGGGTACATGTTGGGAGAGTAACATATTCTGGGGATTAGGGTGGAAGGTTGAGAGCAGAAATGAGAGATCTATATGATCACATTTCATTATGTGCATGCATGAAATTCTCAGAGTAAAAATAATTTTTTAATAAAAGGAAGAAGGAAAACCATATGTGCAAGCCCTTGATTCATGATTTGATGGGTTTTATAAGAAATTTATTTTGTCTTTTCAAATGAAAAAAATATAAAGCAAAATCACAGTGTTTATGTGGTTCAGAACTGTATAACTTTAGGTATCCTCCATGGTCGTGGACTTAATTCCAATGATAGGAGGAAACAGGATGAACTCTGTGAAAATATACAAACTTGCAAAAGTACCAGAAGTCTAAAGCAGGCAAAAGGTGTCTTATTCCTTTCAGAAACCATGGAAACGTTGACATCAATCTAGAGAGAAAATTCTGGGACAGGTTTTTCAGCAGATGGCTTGTGCATATTTAGGGAAAGAGTAGAGCCCAACTAAGGTCAGAGAGACAATTCTAATCAAATCATTATTAGTTCACTTGCTACTGCTTCTCTGTAAGATGAATAGAAATCTATAGAGAAGACACATAAGCCCCAATTTGACTAAATTATTAAACAAAGTCACAGATTCTTTTATTTCTAAATATTACTTTTCAGAGGCTTGAGAGATACAGAACTCATGATCCTCCACTTTGGGGAGACAACATTGTATTTTGATGTTCTTAGCATGGAATAAATCTTACTTCCACACTTTGTATTCTGTACTGTTGCTTGTCCTTCATTGACTTTCCTCCAAGCTCCCTATTTGGGCCAAAAGGAAAGCCTTCATGTTTCTATCAGGTTGAATTCTTGCTTACAATCAGGTACTTTGAGATATCTTCTTTAAGAATCTGTGAAAATATTCTCTCCAGTGATGAATAAGTAAGCCAATTGGTATTATAAACCAGATCTGCCATCTAGACTATAACTATCCTGAAGAAAGCATTTTTAAATCGTCTTGGTCTCCTTAGTGTCTAAAACATTATAAATATTCGGTGTTTGATGAATAAAATCAACTTACATGATTACAGAAGAGCATAATCAGGAAGGTGAGGTACTGTAATCATAAATGACAGAAGATATTGCAGTTATGTAGATTAATAGAAAAGAAAGTTCCTGGTGTAATGAACAACAGCTATAATTTACCTGTTCATGGCTCCATATACTTTTTATTTTATTCATTTTAGTTTTGAACACATATATATGTGGCATATATGCAAGTGTATGCATGATCACTTTTATGCAAACACATGTGTATATATGGGTGCAAACATGAAGAATGAGCACATGCATTTGGAGACCAAAGTTAACAATAGATGTCCCCCTCTATCACTCTCCATTTTGGTTATGAAGAAAGGACCCCTTAACTGAAATCAGAGATTTCAAATTCCAAATACTCGATCTAGACAGCTAACTTGTCCTGGGGATTTCCAATTCCATGTGCTGGAATAACAAGCCATTGGTAGACCTGCCTAGCTTTTGCATGTTTTCTGTGTATCCAAAATCCATTCCTCACATTTAATTCAAATGCTTTTTATCTCTGAGTCATCTCTCCAACCCTGCTTTAGATTCTTTCTGAATAAGCTATACAATATTGAAAAAAATAAATTAAAATGCAGAGAAATCTGACCAATAAATAAAAGGTCCACCAATATAAAAACAAAAACTTTAGTGAATAATATAAAAATAATGTAAATCACATTTAAGAAAGGAAATAAAAAGCAATTCCAAATTCCTCCTGCTACAAAACCTCAGAATCATTAGTAAGGAGAAAAACTTAGGAGAAGCTAACACTTGTTAGCTTTGGAGAAGAAGTACTAGAGCCAAAGGCAACAGTGCTAATATGGAGCACCTCACCTAGAAGACTGTTTGTCACTATGACATCCATAGCTCAGGGAGACTGCACATGAGATATAGGCACCAACAAGTGACTGGAATGTCAGCAGTACCAGGAAGGACATAAAGCTGACAGCCAAAAGAAAACACATTATCCAGAAGCCAATCCCAACATAATGGTTTGCTTATTAAGGAAGAAGTTTCTCTTCAAGAAAGTCTTCTGTTTGGTCTTCTATAGCTTTAGATTACTGCCACCTCACCTCACTTATCAGTCAAAATGTCAAGATTTGGTAAGGGAATTTTACAGCAACAATTTAGACAACATTCCACCTACACACATATGCATCTAATTATTAGATTTACTTCTCACATTCAATGAACAATTTTTAAATGTGTGTGTTAGATAAACAAAAAATGTTTTTATCAAAGTAATTTGCTAAAGTAAAATTTTAAGATCAACTTTGTGCTCACAATAACATTTATAAAATCAAATTTAAAGTGAAATAAAATGTCGGAGTAATCCATTGAGAAGGAAAAGAAAAGCATGCATATTGAGGTAAAGAAAAGTAAAGTAGTCAAATTGTACCTTTTGAATGCACAAAGAGCAATGAATAGAAAAACTGGCATTGACAGAAATTTGGAATTCATTTAGGGGACAAGAGAGTAAAGAAGTGCCAAGCAAATAAGCAAGTGAATAAGCAAAAGTACCATAAAATTAATACCCAAAGAATATCATCTCAAAAAAAGATATTATCTGACAGAACAGCTCAATCCGCTAGCCAAAGCTCTTATGAAAGCTGAGAAAATTAATTTTAAAAGATGCCTAAACAGCATGGACATTGCTTTATCCCCAAAACAAAGATTCTTCCAATTATCTAAATTAAAAAAGTTCAGAATTAAGGGGATTCAAAATCAAGGTTACTTTAGAATTTTCCTTTATGTATTAAATGAGAAAGTGAAATTAAATATACAAAGCTTTTAGAAAGAATAAACTATTATATAAGATTCTGGTGTACAATCACATTGTAGAGCATATATTAATACAAAACAAAAACAAAAGCTGTCCTTATGTAAATTATAAGAATCCAGAATGTTAGGTAATTTTCCAGAAATATTATTTGAAGGTATACCAGTTGTCTCAAATTCCTTTTCATTGACGTGCTGACAAAAACAATTTAAGAGAGAGAGAGAGAAGGGTTTGTTCAGTTCACTGATCCACTTTATAGTCCATCATATCAGGGAAGTTACAACAAAATTTTTGTAGAAATAATCAGATTACACACACAGTCAAGAGCAAAGAGCTTATTGCTCAGCTTGCTTTCTCTAATATAATTCAGAATCTCTTGTTTAGTTTTGTGCAGAATTAGAGATAATGATCTAGTTTTGCTAAGCATGAATGTTAAATCATTTGTTACATCCTTACTACTCTTGGGTTTTTGAGATGAAAATATTTAGTCTGTGCCATTATATGGTAGGAAAATGTAAATTATACCATCCATAGTGGGTGTATCTTCCTACCTCAATTTATATAACCAAGTTACATACTTCTAACACAATAGCATAGATAAATAATCTATTATCAAAACTTAAAAAGAGGAGCTAATAATATAACTAAGAAAAACTTAGTTATTATCTCCAATCCTGCACAAAATTCAACTCCAAATGAATCAAGGATCACATAATAAGACAGATTCTCTGAGACTGGTCAAAGAAAAACAAGGAGTATGCATCAACTTATAGAAATAAGTAATGACTTTCTGAATATAAGTTTGGTAATCACGGGAAATAAGACCCCAAACTGACAAGTGGAATCCCATGAAATTAAAATGCTACTGTACAGCAAAGAAAATGGACAGATGAGTGAAAAGTAGCCTACAGGATGGGAGAAATAGTTTTTTATCATTTATTACATTTATGTATATGGAAATATTTATTGTACCATGCTTTATAACATTTTGCCTTTTTATTAGCAAATATTGAATAAAATAATGGGTTTTATTGTGACATAGTTGCATTTATACATAATAAACTTGTAACATATTCATCCTTTGACCAAACTGATCTATGACTGCCATTTCTTTTCTCCCATTAATTAATTTATTCACTTTACAGCCAGATTACAGCCCCATTCCCTTCTCTCCTTCCAGACCCACTCTTATCCCCCTCCCCCATTTCTCCATCCTATTTCCTCAGAGAAGGAAGCAAGGCCTCCATGGGTGTCAAATCACCCTGGTAGCAGCAGGACTATATGCATCATCTCTCACTGAGGCTAGACACAACACCCAATATGGGAAAGTGATCTAAAGGCAGGCAACAGAGTCTGACTGCCATTTCTTCTAGCACCTCCAAATATTCCTAAATTCCTTTTTTCCTAATAGTTCCCTTTGATTTTCATGTCTTTTTTTTTTGAGATTTCACATATAACAGAAAATGTATTATGCCATCATATTGTCTGTTTTATCCAGTTGTTTTATAGAACATGATATTTTATTTTTTTAATGCTCCAGTAGGGGTATATAGCATGTTATTTTTCTTCACCCAACCCCTACACTGTCACTTCATCTGGATCATTTTGTTTTGTTTAATTCATTTTTTCTAAAAATTTCCTAAAAGTGTATGGCATTATACCCCTCCTTCTCAATTACAATTCCTCTAATCCCTTCTCCTACTCTCTTTCAATTTCAACTTCCTGGATCTTTTCTTTGTTATTGTTACATACATGCATGAAAAAGTCAACATTATTGTAAACCAAATAAAAAACATACTTTAAAAAATTTAAAGATAAATGCTGTGCATGGATGATGCTGCTCCTAAAAAAGGAGAAAAAGAAAAAAGTCTCAGTGCCAGGTGTAGGACACCTCCATAAAAACTAACAATCAAAGAGGCGTAAGGTGCCCCAAAACAACACAGCCTTTTGCCTTTCTCCTCAGTTACCCTTTAGAATGAGATGATAAGAATATATTGCTGAAGATGCCATACAGCTTGTATGCAAGATATGTATAAGTCTCATCAAAACTGAGCAGGAATCATCCCAACTGGCTAGCTTTCAAACAGCCAGAATGTGTTGTTGGGAATGCCGGGGGTAGAGGATATCTCTATGAACTATAAGAATTATAATACCAAAACTCACAAGATGGGCCCACACTTGCAATAGTGGCATCACTTTTAGATAGAAGGGTATCCAACCATGCTCCATTTGGAGTTCTAGGTCAGTTGGGGAAGGGAACCCAAGCTCCAGTACTGTGGTACTATAAACCTGGTCAAAAGCCCCTTCCGGGGTAGTTCATAGAACCAAGGGTGAAAGTTACTACTCTGATTTTTAACTAAACAGCTACAGCATCAAATTTTCTTGTAAATATCCCTGTGTAAACTATTAGACAAATGTCAGTAATAATCAGAGAAGCCTCTCTTTGCTGTGAAAAGCACTGAATGCAGATATACATGGCTTCCCAAGATCCTATGAATAAGATAGCTGAGCACTCAACCCTAAATGAAATATTTATACAACTACTCTAAGGTTCAGAAATACTATAGGGAAAAGGACGGAAAAAATATAAGAGTCATAGATAGAAAGAAGGGCTACAGAATATCATCTTTAAGCAGGACATTGTAACCATGAACTTACAACAGGTATTTAACTTGCATTGGGCCTGTACAAGACATACCCTGTCTAGTATTTGCTATTGATAGATTGATTCTTTATACCCACTGGTGAGCTACCAGACTCCAATGTATAGTTTTCAAACACATAGACACACAGATAACCCTGGTTAAACTCCATAGATCACAAAAGAAATGAAGTTGAGGAAGGAGTTAGCTGGGAATAGGAGTAGATATAAACAGGAAGAAGACAGATAAGGCAGGGCAGGAATGAGAGCATTGGGAATGCATCATATACATATACAAAATGGTAAAGGACAAATTTAATTAATGAAATACATGGCTCTGTAGGTCTCACCTACTCATATAAAAGTACACTGAAATTATTTTTTGAAATTCTGTCATCAAAAAATCATCCCAAGAAACAATATCCTGAAACCATCACCAAAACACTTTCCAATTTACCCCTTCTTCTTCTCTCAATGTATATATTACCACACATTCGAAAGGGAGACATTCTGTTTCTATTAACATATATGGTTACATTTGTTTGCTATCTTCTTTTATGTTATCCCTCCATCATCTTTTCAATATAATCAATAGGAAGTATCTAGTTGTTACATTTTTCTATTCATACTATTATGTATGTATATGTTCATAACTACATATTAAATAAATGTATCCCTGTACTTTACTTTGAGGGTAGGGGTGCTTTCACAGTGGGATCCTGCTGTGGTATTTGTGCTTTTTCACCAAAGAAGACTGATTAAGTCCATCCATCACTTCACCTACTTCAACCCCAAGAGAATTCTTTAGGGGAAGGATGTCTTGGCCATGAAAGTCTAGGCTCACAACCAAAAACAGAAAAAATCTTGAAGACACCGGCCCATCACTGCAAGAATTTACAGCTAAAATAAAAGCTGCTAAATACCTCTGGTATCAGAATGAGGACAGACGGTTTTACAGGAGGATAACATTTCTATCATTTAAGTGATATTAATTGAAAGCATGCTAAGTTGGCATTGAAAAGATCCCTTTTGGGGGTGCTTGTCAGGAAAATAAATGATCCAAGATGTATGTTTTGCAGAGAGATTAAGTGGAATTTAAAATCTTGACAAAAAGAGCATCATCACATCATGCAAAATTGGAATCTAATGAGCTCTGGTACCAAGGTTCTGAAAAAGGCTGGCCATTAGAGGCTCTACAAATGGATTCCCCCCAAAATACTTCTCCAACAATTAGATATATGTCATTATATAGAAGACAAGAACCAAGAAGTGGCTTCCACTTATACCTACCATTGACTGGCTACCTCTCTTCTACTTTCTTTGTTGTAATACTAGAAGAACCAAAAGCAATAAGACAATGGAAAGAGGAAAGGGAGTCAAGACAGTAAATAAGTGACCATGTATCCCTCCTACACCCCATTTCCTCTTACCATCATCTCCCTGGCTGCCGCTACAGAACCCAGGGTCTAGCTAGAGCTAAGGCAATGATTTTGATTGGCAAATAAGTTGACATAACATTGTTCTAGATTATTTTATTAACTAAAAAAATAAAGAGCTGGAAAAATCAAGATATTTAAGATAAACCTATAATTCAAAGACAACGAAAAAAGTTTTGGTAAAATCTGATCACCAGTAGAGAAAAATAAAATGTATGTGCTCACATTCTCTAGAGACAGTCACTATAATATGCAAGATCTATATGCCTACACACACACACACAGACACACACATGGGAGGGAAAAAGTGAGAGTTGTGTGTGTGTGTGTGAGAGAGAGAGAGAGAAAGAGAGAGAGAGAGAGAATCATTAAATGTATAAAATTCAATCATATGCATCATTGAACTCTTTTCTTTTTAGTAATATCTGGAGATCCCTAACCTTAGTTCTAACATGTTTATATTGTTTCTTTTGAATCCTTGGTATTGATAATATCTTATTTCTCCACTACTCTTATATTAATAGACTTCTGCTTCAATATTTTTGCTGTTCTAAAAATTGCAATAGCTATTCTTTTATACTTACTGTAGTGGGTTTGATCTAATGCTGCTTGTATTATATTAATTTGTATCCCCAAAACTGAACAAGAATCCACATATCTGCGTGCAAGACCCTGAGGAACCCTCCCTGCCCCCAGTTGGTTTTGATTGGTAAATAAAGTTGCCAGCTTCCAATGACTAGGCAGGGCAGACAGAGGTGGGGCTTTTAGGATTCCCAGACAAGGAACTAAGAAAGGAGAAGGAGAGGTGGAGATCCTCCATGCCAGGAAAAAGAGAGGAAAGATGCCACGTCTAAAAAGGTGCAGGAAAGACAGCCTAACCACAATGTAGGAGCTGGAGGGGCCCCAAGAGACTGGGTCCAGGGCAGCAAAGATGGAATATAGATTTTAGTAAGTAATAACTTGGGAATATTGGAGGGAGGTAAATTGGCCACATGGAGGTTAGGAAGTGGCCCAGGCATTGAGCTCTTTTAGGAATATCAGAAAATAAAGACTCTGTGTGTGTGTGTGTGTGTGTGTATGTGTGTGTGTGTGTGTGTGTTTCATTATTTCATTCAGGAATCTTGAACATTGTGGTGGCAGGTAGCAAGGAGTGCTGCCACTGCAGTCCTGCCACAACCACACCACCAGGATCAATGTGAGTACTTAACGGATACTGTTACTGTGAACTTTTGTTTTTATAGATCATTTCACAGGAGTGGACTCACAAGGAAAATGTGTGCAGCATATACCAACATGATTTCCACTAAGGACATAACAAAACTTCTACCAGAAATCTATGATAACGCCACACTCTTAGAATCCCCACTGGAGCCACATTACTGTTAATTTTGTAAATGGTGAAAAGTAAAAGATATATCGTGTTACTGTTGTTGGTGTTTATGTGTGCACGCGCGTGCGTGTATATGTGCATGCCCACACGCGCGTGTCCACACTGTGTTCATATAGCCACACTGTATACATGAAAGCCAAAAGAGGTTTTCAGAAATTCTAGATCTAGAATTACAGATGGCTTTAAGTGACTTAACATAGATGCTGGGAAGTGAACTCAGGTCCTCTGGGACAGCAATGTGTACTCAACCACCAACTAACCTCTCTAGTCCCATAACCCTGACTTCGGGTTGTGGTTGAATGTATATTAATTGTTTTAATTCCCTTCTCTGATAACGGTATAATTACCTATTATTCTAATCAGTTATCTATCTTTTTTCTTAAAAAATATAAAAACGTTTTGGGGCTAGAGAGAGGGCTTAGTGGTTAAGAGCACTCGTTGATCTTGAAGCGGGCCTGTGTTGAATCCTAGCTCTTACATGATGCCTCAAAACCATCTCTAACTAGAGTTCCAGGAGATTCAATAGGCATGCATAGGTTGTGAATACATACTTGCGGGTAAAAATTTATATACATAGTATAAATAAATGTAATATAAAGGGTTTTGGGTATAGTACAGAATTTAAAATATTTAAGTCCCAACTATTTAAGTTAAATATTGAAAGTATACTAAGTAGTTCTATGGATATTCTAGGGCTGTGAAAACAAACATTTTTGTTTTATAATTACTTTATATATAAAGCAAAATAATATAAAATTTGTACTGATAATACAGATGCTTAGTATGTATCACTTAGGTCAGTCTTTTTCTTGATGTCATATCTTCCTACAGCACAATATGTTTTTTAAACTAAGAAACAAACACCTATGTTATACAAATACCTAACTTCTCAATTTCATTCAAATTTTGTAAACTTTTCTGTTGGTGTTTTATTTTTTGTTCTAGTATCAAAAAAAATGGTTGCCTGTGATTTGTTCTTTTAAAACAAGCCATTGTGTCTTTTTAAATGTCATTCTAGTTTGTAATAGTTTCTCAAACTTTACTTGTTTTTCATGATTTCATGAGTCAATGATTTTATAGACTATCCATGAGTTTTTATTTTCCTTGTTTTCTTCATGGTCAAATTATAGTCATGGTCTTTTAGAATAGTTTCACAGAAATGCCCCTTCCTCATTACATGGCCAGGTAGTACTTGCTCTCCATACATCTGGACTTTGAAGTTTAGTCTTACTGTTTATTGTAATGCTAAGTATGGGGTCCCAAAGACGTGCTGTCTGCACTAGAGCCAAGTAAGGCTATGTGACCCTGCACCCGAGTTATTTCTGATTGGTAAATAAAGATGTAATATCCAACAGCTGGGCAGAAGAGACATAGGTAGGGTTTAGGATTTCCGAGCTTGGGGTTGGAGAACAACGAGCAGGAAAAGAAGGTGAAGGAGAAGAAACAAGCCATCACGGGTTAAGTGAATCATGAAAATCTATATGTGAGGGCTGTCCAATTGGAGTTAAGAGCAGCCCAGATGAAATATAATAAGTAATAACTTGGGGTTATCAATAGGAAAGTAGAATCTTATAGCATAGAGGGTAGAGCTGCACAGCTCTTGTGCTATTTAAGGCTTATTGTAAATATAAAAGTTGTGAACATCTTTTGTCCAGGAACTAAATGGTCAAAGTCAGGGTAGAAATCCTGGATTAGGATTTAAAAATTCTACAACAATGGGTGACAGTATCCATTCAATTTATCAATTGTCAAATTTCATCCCTATGAAATTATTTCTTCCTTCATATATTTTATCCCTTGGAAACAACTTGCTAAATCCATACTATATAATCAGAGTGCAATTTGCATTTAATATTTTGGGTCCCTACCTAAAACATTCCTTCATGGCTTATGGAAAAAGTCCAAACTCCAAGCATGACCCATGGTATGACAAAGGGTCATCTTTGCTGTCTTCTCCTATTTCATTCAGACATGTCAATTAAATGTCTTTTTTTTCTCTAGCCCACTCTGTGACCTAGCTAGGTAAACTGCATTCTTTCTTCTCATCTCAATTGAATAGACTACTTAGATTCACAAGTATGTTTCATGAGATCTCCAAGTTTGATCTGATGACACCATACTCTAAACCCTCTCCACATGACATCCTTCCCTGCCATAGATAGTATTGTCTACAGTAGAGAAGCAAGGTTTGTTCTTTTTTCTGTTCTCAGGGGCTAATGCAAACATATACTCAATAAAAATAAGATAAAAGAAAAAAATCTTGTTGCAAAATACCACAGTGACCATAATACCTCTCAAAGCATGTATACAATCATTACTTATTATCTGTCTTCTTTGTACATGCTATGTCCTAGGTAAACGACAGACACTATTCCCTGTTCCCATTACTTTACAGTCATGCAACACATAAGATCATAAACTTTTTTTCAAGAATAAGACCATTCCAAAAGATTCTTTCTAGGTCTCATACAGTGTGACACATACAGGTCACTTAATTTCCAGGGAACCATAAGCTCCAATTAGCCAGAAAGTAAATCAATTCTCTACTTTCTAAGATAACTTCTCTTTGAAAGTGTGAGTGTACAATGTCTGCTGGTTGTGGTGGAAGCATAAAATCAGGAACTGGAACCATCAAAGGAAGGTAAAAATAGCTTACAAATGGATATTTCAGCAAAACAGAATACTATTTCAACAACAATATGGCTTCTATTTCAGAATCTGAACTAAGAAATCCGGCTCTATGGATTGTAGCTAGTGGCATTTTTTAAACTGCTTATTACAGATATTTATTTAGGCTAACATGAAAAATTCTCAAATGGAGGGCCCTTGACCTTTCATATTAGATTTAATTTATTTTCTTTTAAATTATTTGAGTATTTTCACCAGATGCTATACGGCCCATAGAATTGATCTGTTAAGTTGGAGGTAAAGCCTCCAATTATGAAATCCAAGTATTCTTGTGAGTTATGACCCAAACAACTCATATTACTGCTGACTGTGTGAACCCTAGACCTCCTAAAATATTAATTATGCAATTTCCTCTTAGGCCCTTGCTGCTTCTCATAAATATATGTTTCCAAAAAAAAAATGAATCACTGTAGTCATTTGGTGTTCTGAATAACTTTATCTCATAAAGCTGAACTAAAACGGATTTAATAAAGATACCCTCAGCTTCCTACAGCATGATTACTTAGGCAGCTATGTGAATATAAACAAGAGAGATTTAATAAACACTTAAAATATCTTGTTTAGGTTTCTATTTCCCAGTCCACAAAAAAATCTCTAGTTATTTTCTGCTATATAAATATCTCAGTCGTGCCCTAGATGCCATGCCCAACCTAAAATTGGTGCAGACCAATAATTGTGTATATCCAAAACATACTTTAACTTACCAGGGGACCCTAAAGCTTACAATTAGAAGAGGAAGTTAGTTAGTGTCTTTTTCTATTAAAAAAAAAGAGTTTTTAAAAATATGAGTTCACGTCTTATATTTTACTGATAAAGAACATAAAATAATTGAAAACATATTCATTGAAAAATAGAAGAGTTGCATGCTAATATAATGAGTCAATTTTTGAAGGTGAATGAGACTTCTACAATTAGTACGATTATCTTATTTATAATTCCTAAACCATCTTTATAGTCTTATTGTCAACATAGCTTTAGATTCATTAGTAATCCTTGTAAGAACAAGCAAACAAAACAAATATCCACTCTCAAAGAACAAGTCTGAAATAAAATGAAAGATGGGGTTGGGCACATTTATGCATAAAGTTGTAACAAATAATGTAGTCTTTCCAAATGAAAATACTGGAATAATTAAACTAATGTTCTAAAGTTATTCTAGTGTATTCAATTATCGGTTTTAATTATTTTGGAGAAGCAATTCACAGTGTTAATGAGAGAGATAGAAGTAAAAATCATGGTGGTGTTAAGCTCCATGTTTCTGCATGCTATATGCTTTATTAGACCATGTTAATCAAATATTTGATGAATACTAAGAGGTTTGGGGACTGAGAACTAGGTTGACACATAATCACAGTACATGGATTTCACAGCCAAAGAGAACATAGGTTGTCAAAGGATCAAAGGGCTGATCAATATTAATTAGAAATAATACTAAAATAAAAATTAAGGTATGCCAACTGTATTATGTAAAGTCCTAGAAACCCAAGCACATTGTAACCATGCTTTTCAGTCAATCACAGGGAAGAAAAAGATTCAGTAAGGTATAAAAGATGGGAATTGATCCTGTATCATTTTATTTTTTCTATCATATTTGTTTGTCTGTTTTATGTACTTCCCACCCATATGAATCTTATGCCACTTTTATCTCTGGCATTTTAAAATGATTTTTGGGGGGATGTCATATGTGAGTATGAACTATACTTACACCATTTTTACCTCTCCCACCCCAAGTTCTACTCCAATGTCATCACCTCCTCAAAATCAAGACCCCATCTTTTTTAACTACTAATGAATATATACTAATACATATTGTATACATACATAAAACTTGCTGAGTCTGGTTAGTGCTGCTTACATATGTTTATGTTTAGGGCTGACCCCTTGAAATTTTGTAACCTAATGAGGATAAACAGATTCTCCATCTCTCAGCAACCACTGATTTTAATGCTTCTTTATCAGGAGCTGGGCATTTTAAGATTTCCCTAATTAACTTAGCATGGCAACTGGTGTTATCAATACACAGGTCTTGTCTAGGATACATATTATTGAGATTTCCTGGGTGTAGCTTCCCTGATATAGACAGAAGACAGTATCTCATAGCAGAACCCTGGTCCTTTGGCTCTCACAATCTCTCCACCCCACTCTGTGGTGCTCTCTGAGCTCTAGGTGTAGGGACTATGTTGTATATTAAGAACCCCACACAGTCTGCACAGGTGAGAGTGTGCACAGAGAAGCTGACAGCTTCTGGGACAGGAGAGAGTCACAGAACTTCTGAGGCAGCGCCCTTTTCAGGCTCCAGACATCCGACCACCTTCCTGCCCAGAGGACAGGTGTCCGCCTGGCACCGGAGGCTTTTGCCTCAGGATCGGCAGAAGGCATCTTGGTTCCAGGACTCTGCCGAAAAGTAGTCTGCACAGGTGAGAGTGTCCACACAGAAGCTGACAGCTTCTGGGGCAGGCGGGAGCGACAGAGCTTCTGAGGCAGCCCCCTTTTCGGGCTTTAGACATCCTACCACATCCCCGGCCAGAGGACAGGTGTCCACCCGGCCCGGGAAGCTTTTGTCTCAGGAACAGCGGGAGCCATCTTGGTTCCAGGACTCCACCGAAAAGTAGTCTGCACAGGTGAGAGTGTGGACAGAAGCTAACAGCTTCTGGGACAGGCCAAAGCAACACAGCTTCTGGAAAAGGTTTTGTTTTGGGCCTTCATCTTCGGCCAGAAGCCAGGTCCGAACGCCAAATTTCTGTGCACCTTCCCTGTAAGAGGAGAGCTTGCCTGCATAGGGTGCACTGACCACTGAAACTCAGAGGAGAGAGCCTGTCTCCCAGGGCTACTGATAGAGGGTAACAGAATCACCAGAGGAACAATCTCTAAACAGAGACAACTATAACAACTAACTACAGAGATTACCATTTGGTGAAAGGCAAACATAAGAATCTTACTAGCAGAAACCAAGACCACTCACCATCATCAGAACCCAGCACTCCCAATTCGGCCAGTCCAGGGCACCCCAACAACCTGAAAAGCTAGACCCAGACTTAAAAGCATATCTCATTCATGATGATGGCAGAGGACATCAAGAAGAACCTTAATAACTCACTTACAATAAAAAACAACAACAACAAAAAAAAACAAAAAAACAAAAAAAAAAAAAAAAACAAAAAACAGGAGAACACTGCTAAACAGGTAGAAGACATTAAACAGGAAGCACAAAAATCCCTTAAAGAACTGCAGGAAAACACAACCAAACAGGTGATGGAATTGAATAAAACCATCCAAGACCTAAAAAGGGAAGTAGGCACAATAAAGAAAACACAAAGTGAGGCAATGCTGGAGATAGAAACCCTAGGAAAGAAATCTGGAACCATAGATGCGAGCATCAGCAACAGAATACAAGAGATGGAAGAGAGAATATCAGGTGCAGAAGATTCCATAGAGAACATCGGCACAACAATCAAAGAAAATGGAAAATGTAAAAAGATCCTAACTCAAAACATCCAGGAAATCCAGGACACAATGAGAATACCAAACCTACGGATAATAGGAGTGGATGAGAATGAAGATTTTCAACTCAAAGGACCAGCAAATATCTTCAACAAAATTATAGAAGAAAACTTCCCAAACCTAAAGAATGGCATGCCGATGAACATACAAGAAGCCTACAGAACTCCAAATAGACTGGACCAGAAAAGAAATTCCTCCCGACACATAATAATCAGAACAACAACTGCACTAAATAAAGATAGAATACTAAAAGCAGTAAGGGAAAAAGATCAAGTAACATATAAAGGCAGACCTATCAGAATTACATCAGATATTTCACCAGAGACTTATGAAAGCCAGAAGAGCCTGGACAGATGTTACACAGACACTAAGAGAACACAAATTCCAGCTCAGGCTACTATACCCAGCCAAACTCTCAATTACCATAGATGGAGAAATCAAAGAATTCCACGACAAAACCAAATTCACACATTATCTTTCCACGAATCCAGCCCTTCGAAGAATAATAACAGAAAAAAAACAATATAAGGAGAGAAACCACATCCTAGAAAAAACAAGAAGGTAATCCCTCAACAAACTTAAAAGAAGACAGCCACAAGAACAAAATGACAACTTTAACAACAAAAATAACAGGAAGCAAAAATTACCTTTCCTTAATATCTCTTAATATCAATGGGCTCAACTCCCCAATGAAAAGACATAGACTAAGAGACAGGCTACACAAACAGGACTCAACATTTTGTTGCTTACAGGAAACTCAGAGAAAAAGATAGACATTACCTCAGAATAAAAGGCTGGAAAACAATTTTCCAAGCAAATGTTATGAAGAAACAAGCTGGAGTTGCCATTCTAATATCTAATAAAATCGACTTCCAACCCAAAGTCTTCAAAAAAGACAAGGAGGGGCACTTTCTTATACGCGTTCTCGCGACCGGCCAGGAAGAACGCAACAAACCGGAATCTTCTGCGGCAAAAGCTTTATTCTTACATCTTCAGAGCTCTATTGCTTACATCTTTAGGAGCCAGAGTGCAAGAGAGCAAGAGCTTTATTGCTTACATCTTCAGGAGCCAGAGAGCAAGAGAGCAAGAGAGAGAATGGCGAAACCCCGTCCCTTTTAAGGAGAATTATCCTCCCCTAGGACGTGTCACTCCCTGATTGGCTGCAGCCCATCGGCCGAGTTGTCGTCACAGGGAAGGCAGAGCACATGGGGTGGAGAACTACCCTTGGCACATGCGCAGATTATTTGTTTACCACTTAGAACACAGGATGTCAGCGCCATCTTGTAATGGCGAATGTGAGGGCGGCTCCCCACAGCACTTCATACTCATCAAAGTTAAAATCCTCCAAGATGAACTATCAATTCTGAATATCTATGCTTCAAATACAAGGGCAGCCACATTCATTAAAGAAACTTTAGTAAAGCTCAAAGCACACATTGCACCTCACACAATAATAGTGGGAGACTTCAACACACCACTTTCACCAATGGACAGATCATGAAACAGAAACTAAACAGGGACACAGTGAAACTAACAGAAGTTATTAAACAAATGGACTCAACAGATATCTACAGAACATTTTATCGTAAAACAAAAGGATATACCTTCTTCTCAGCACCTCATGGTACCTTCTCCAAAATTGAACATATAATTGGTCACAAAACAAGCCTCAACATATACAAAAATATTGAAATTGTTCCATGCATCCTATCAGATCACCATGGACTAAGGCTGATCTTCAATAACAAAATAAATAATAGAAAGCCAACATTCATGTGGAAACTGAACAACACTCTTCTCAATGATACCTTGGTCAAGGAAGGAATAAAGAAAGAAATTAAGGACTTTTTGGAGTTTAATGAAAATGAAGCCACAACATACCCAAACTTATAGGACACAATGAAAGCATTTCTAAGAGGAAAACTCATAGCTCTGAGTGCCTCCAAAAAGAAACTAGAGTGAGCACACATTAGCAGCTTGACAATAAACCTCAAAGCTCTAGAACAAAAGGAAGCAAATTCACCCAAGAGGAGTAGACAGCAGGAAATAATCAAACTCAGGGGAGAAATCAACCAAGTGGAAACAGGAAGAACTATTCAAAGAATCAACCAATCGAGAAGCTTGTTCTTTGAGAAAATCAAAAAGAGAGATAAAACCTTAGCAAGACACACTAAAGGGCACGGGGAAAGCATTCTAGTTAACAAAATCAGAAATGAAAAGGGGGACATAACAAGAGATCCTGAAGAAATCCAAAATACCATCAGATCCTTCTACAAAAGGCTATACTCAACAAAACTGGAAAACCTGGATGAAATGGACAAGTTTCTAGACAGATACCAGGTACCAAAGTTAAATCAAGATCAGGTTAATGATCTAAACATTCCTATATCCCCTAAAGAAATAGAAACAATCATTAATATTCTCCCAACCAAAAAATGCCCAGGACAAGATGGGTTTAGTGCAGAGTTCTATCAGACCTTCAAAGAAGATCTAATCGCAGTTCTTCACAAATTATTCCACAAAATAGAAACAGAAGGTACTCTACCCAACTCATTCTATGAAGCCACAATTACTCTGATATGTAAACCACAAAAAGACCCAACAAAGATAGAGAACTTCAGACCAATTTCCCTTATGTATATCGATGCAAAAATCCTCAATAAAGTTCTCGCTAACCGGATCCAAGAACACATCAAAACATTCATCCATCCTGACGAAGTAGATTTCATGCCAGGGATGCAGGGATGGTTCAATATACAGAAATCCATCAAAGTAATCCAGTATATAAACAAACTCAAACACAAAAACCACATGATCATCTCGTTAGATGCTGAGAAAGCATTTGACATAATCCAACACCAATTCATGATAAAAGTCTTGGAAAGATAAGGAATTCAAGGCCCATACCTAACCATGATAAAAGCAATCTACAGCAAACCAGTAGCCAACATCATAGTAAATTGTGAGAAGCTGGAAGAAATCCCACTAAAATCAGGGACTAGACAAGGCTGTCCACTCTCTCCCTACGTATTCAACATTGTACTTGAAGTCCTAGACAGAGCAATTAGACAACAAAAGGAGATCAAGGGGATAAAAATTGGAAAGGAAGAAGTCAAAATATCACTTTTTGCAGATGATATGATAGTATATATAAGTGACCCTAAAAATTCCACCAGAGAACTCCTAAGCCTGATAAACAGCTTAAGTGAAGTAGCTGGATATAAAATTAACTCAAACAAGCCAATGGCCTTTCTGTACACAAAGGATAAACAGGCTGAGAAAGAAATTAGGGAAACAACACCCTTCTCAATAGTCATAAATAATATAAAATACCTTTGTGTGACTCTAACTAAGGAAGTGAAAGATCTGTATGATAAGAACTTCAAGTCTCTGAACAAAGAATTTAAAGAAGATCTCAGAAGATGGAAAGATTTCCCATGCTCATGGATTGGCAGGATCAACATTGTAAAAAAAGGCTATCTTGCCAAAAGCAATCTATAGATTCAATGCAATCCCCATCAAAATTCCAACTCAATTCTTCAACGAATTAGAAAGATCAATCAGCAGATTCATCTGGAATAACAAAAAACCTAGGATAGCAAAAACTCTTCTCAAGGATAAAAGTACCTCTGGTGGAATCACCATGCCTGACCTAAAGCTGTACTACTGAGCAATTGTGATAAAAACTGCATGGTACTGGTATAGCGACAGACAAGTAGACCAATGGAACAGAATTGAAGACCAAGAGATGAATCCACACACCTATGGTCATTTGATTTTTGACAAGGGAGCTAAAAACATCCATTTGAAAAAAGACAGCATTTTCAACAAATGGTGCTGGCACAACTGGTGGTTATCATGTAGAAGAATGTGAATTGATCCATTCCTATCTCCTTGTACTAAGGTCCAATCTAAGTGGATTAAGGAACTCCACATAAAACCAGAGACACTGAGACTTATAGAGGAGAAAGTGGGGAAAAGCCTCAAAGATATGGGTACAGGGGGAAAGTTCCTGAATAGAACAGCAATGGCTTGTGCAGTAAGATGGAGAATCGATAAATGGTACCTCATGAAGTTGCAAAGCTTCTGCAAGGCAAAAGACACCGTCAACAAGACAAAAAGAACACCAGCAGATTGGGAAAGGATCTTTACCTATCCTAAATCAGATAGGTGACTAATATCCTATATATCTAAAGAACTCAAGAAGGTGGACTTCAGAAAATCAAATAATCCCATTAAAAAATGGGGCTCAGAGCTGAACAAAGAATTCTCACCTGAGGAATACCGAATGGCAGAGAAGAACCTGAAAAAATGTTCAACATCCTTAATCATCAGGGAAATGTAAATCAAAACAACCCTGAGATTCTATCTCACACCAGTCAGAATGGCTAAGATCAAAAATTCAGGTGACAGCAGATACTGGCAAGGATGTGGAGAAAGAGGAACACTCCTCCATTGTTGGTGGGATTACAAGCTTGTACAACCACTCTAGAAATCAGCCTGGCGGTTCCTCAGAAAATTGGACATAGTAATACCAGAGGATCCTGCAATACCTCTCCTGGGCATATATCCAGAAGATGTCCCAACCGGTAAGAAGGACACATGCTCTACTAGTTCATAGCAGCCTTATTTATAATAGCCAGAAGCTGGAAAGAACCCAGATGCCCCTCAACAGAGGAATGGATACAGAAAATGTGGTACATTTATACAATGGAGTACTACTCAGCTATTAAAAAGAATGAATTTATGAAATTCCTAGCCAAATGTATGGACCTGGAGGGCATCATCCTGAGTGAGGTAACACAATCACAAAGGAACTCACACAATATGTACTCACTGATAAGTGGATATTAGCCCAAAAACTTAGGATACCCAAGATATAAGATACAATTTGCTAAATGCATGAAACTCAAGAAGAATGAAGACCAAAGTGTGGACACTTTGCCCCTTCTTAGAATTGGGAACAAAACACCTATGGAAGGAGTTACAGTGACAATGTTTGGAGCTGTGACGAAAGGATGGACCATCTAAAGACTGCCATATCAGGGTTCCATCCCATAATCAGCTTCCAAATGCTGACACCATTGCACACTCTAGTAAGATTTTGCTGAAAGGACCCAGATATAGCTGTTTCTTGTGAGACTATGCTGGGGCCTAGCAAACACAGACGTGGATGCTCACAGTCAGCTATTGGATGGATCACAGGGCCCCCAATGGAGGAGCTAGAGAAAGTACCCAAGGAGCTAAGGCATCTGCAACCCTATAGGTGGAACAACATTATGAACTAACCAGTACCCCTGAGCTCTTGACTCTAGCTGCATATGTATCAAAAGATGGCCTAGTCAGCCATCACTGGAAAGAGAGGCCCATTGGACTTGCAAACTTTATATGCCCCAGTACAGGGGAATGCCAGGGCCAAAAATTGGGAGTGGGTGGGTAGGAGAGTAGGGGGGAGAATATGGGGGACTTTTGGGATAGCATTGGAAATGTAAATGAGGAAAATACCTAATAAAAATATATTAAAAAAAAAAGAAAGAAAGAAATTGAGAAGCTGTTATAAACAACAACAACAAAAAAGAACCCCACTATTAGTTTTTTCCTGAATTTTGACCAGGAAGAGGTTAGTCACTCACTGGGTGTCCACTTTGCTGGTCCCCTGATGGACAGCCCACCACGGAAACATGAGAGGTAAATGACTACTGTTTTCAGTTATGTGTCATTCTATATTTGTAGAATAAGATTAAAAGGAGAGCTTGCTCAAGCTTATGCAGCAAGATCTAAAAACCACAGGTTGATCCCAACACAGAGCTAGTGGGTGTCTTTAATACTCCATGCTCACCAATAGACAGGTAATACAGAAAGAAAGAAAAAAAGAAGCTAAACAAAGAAATCTGGATATAAGTGGCATTATAAATCAAATGAACCAAGCAGATGTCAATAGACATTCTAACCAAACACTAATAAATGCACATTCTTCTCAGAATCCTGTGGAATCCTCTATAAAAACTGACCACATATTAAGACAAAAAGCAAGTCTCAAAAAATAGAGGGAAACTGAAATTACATTCTATTTGAACCCAAAAGAGTAAAGCCACACATCAGCAGCAATAGAAACCACAGAAAGTACACAAACTCATGGAATCTAAGCAGCACACTATAGAATCATAATTACATGAAGGAAGAAGTCAGGAAGGAAAGTTAACATTTTCCAAAACTGAATGAAAGTGAAAATACATCATAGCAAAAACTATGGGGCACAATGAAAACACTCCCAAGAGAAAAGTTTATAGCTCTGGTGCCTATATATAAAAAATTAATGATCTCAAATTAATAACATAATGATGTACCTTTGAGCCTTCTAAAAGAACAAATAACACCCAGAAAGTATGTGGGGGGGACATCAAAATCAGAGCTGAATTGAGTAAAATAGAAATAAATAAAACAATACAAAGAATTAATAACACAAAGAGTTGTTTTTTTAAAAAAATAATATAATAGAAAAACCTTTAGTCAGGTTAACAAAATAATACCTTGATTTTATATGGGATACTCAGCATTCTGAACTGAGGCAGTATCGAGAACCCCAAAATCTTCCGGGCTTGACAGTCTATCAGTCATCATTAACCAGTCCTTTGAGTTGAGGCAATAAAGGGTTTCATAATGTTACTTATCTCCCAAAAGACAAAAAAGCATTATGTACCTGTCACCATCTTATCAAGTAGAAAAAAATATAATTCTGTCACATTTGGGAAAGATGAGTTAAAAGGTTATCTCGTTGCCTCAGAAAACCCAGAAGATTTTGGTAATGGGAGAAAGGGATGAGCTGAATTAGGTTAATTAGAAAGAAGCCCAAGGAATTCAAGTAGCAGAAAACTGTCTTACTTTCCTCCAAAATCAGTGGGATGAGAAAAATTCTGAAGGTGGCATTTGTCCATTAGTGATGGAGAAAACTAGATGATTCCATGTTCTTCTTTCTTGAGTTAAATACAATTTCAGGAAGGAAAATAACACTGTCACAAGTGTGTGGAGATGCTGTTGTGCTGCCTATGTAATACTTGCTTATCAACATGTGTGGTTGGTAGTAGTAGATATGAGCCATCTCTTGTAGGTTTACAGTAGATGTGTCCCTTTGACGGCACTGAGGTGCCCGCTGGCCTCAGATGTCTCACAGTACTGACTTTATCTGCTTACATCCAAAGGGCATTTTACTGCTCTCATGCTAAGTAGCTTGCTGTGGTTGTCAAGGTTTGAAGCTACAGCTTTCCTATACCGTGAATCTATACACAGTGCTCTGTAGTCACACAATGCTCTGCAACTTTAGAGCAGCCTTGCACAGCCCAGCTAAAGGGAAAGTAGAGGGAGAAATTAAATCAGATTAGGATTTACATATAGGCTTATAAAGGAACTGGCCCTGCTGCCAGGCAAAAATATTTTTTAATGTGGCCAAAAACATAGCATTTGGTGACCATTTTCTTTATTGAGACATCTTGTATAACAATACATTCATAGGAATGTAAATAAACAGTGGGATCTGTGTTTCTGTTATGAGCCAGCAGAAGCGAGCTATTTAATAAGAAAAAGTACTTCAATACTAAAAAGGAATATTATTTGATTATTAAGACTAAGACAGAATGGTAGCCAGTATGTAGTCTCTTCTCTGGGGTCTAATCCTATTGCATAAAATGAACTTTTAAAAACTGGCAGTTTTCATAATATTTAAGAAATTATTATTAGTTTCTTTACATTCAAACATCCATTTTAATTTTTATTTATTCTTCTCTGATGTCATTATATTTAGCCCAATTGCTTCTTCCCCTCACTCCACTCCTCCACTTTCCCCTACCTCTTCTCCCACAAATAAATGCCTGACTTTCCCCAGAAAAACAGCAGGCCTCCCAAGGACATCAAGTGAACACAGCATAAAAAGATACAATAAAACCAGGCACAAACCCTTGCATTGAAACTGGGTAAGGAAGTCCAGTAGGAGGAAAAAGAGACCCAAGAACAGGCCAAAAAAGTTCAAGACACCCCCTACTCCCATTGTCAGGAGTCTTCCCAAACACTAAGCCAACAACAATGACATATGTAGATGACCTAGCACAAACCTATGCAGGCTCTGAGACTGCTACTTCAGTCTCTGTGAGGCCCCATGAATTCTGCTTAGTTGATTCAAAGACCTTGTTCTCCAGGTGTCCTTAACTCCTCTCCTCCCAGAATTCCTCCTCTCCCTGTTCTGTGGGGTTCCCTGAGCTCGGAGAGGAGAGATCAGATGGAGATCTTCAACCTGCTTTCTCTGCCCTCCCCTCGCTCTCTGCCTTATGTTTGGCTGTGGGTCTCTGCATCAATTTCTACCAGCTGCCAGAGGCAGGCTCTCTGATACTGATTGTATTAGACACCAATCTATAAATATAGTAGAACATCATTAAAAATAATTTTACACACACATACATTTTGGCCAGTCATGTTTGGTTCTTCCTTAGGTCTCTGAGTTATCTAGTCTCTGGCTGCTGGCCATCCAGACAGTGTCAGGCATGGGTTCTCTCTCATTGTGTGAGGATCAAGTTAAACCAGATATTGGTTGTCCACTTCCACAGGTTCTGTACCACCATTGCCTTAGCACATCTTGTAGCAAGGACATGTAGGTCAAAGGTTTTGTGACTGGGTTGGCAATCCAATCCCATCACTGGTAGACTTGACTGGCTACAAAAGATGGCAAGTTCCTGCTCTGTATCTCCCATTACTAGGAGTCCTTGCTAGGGTCACCCTCAGTGATTCTAAGGGAGTTTTCATTGTACCAGGTTTGAACCTCACCCCCAAATGCTCTCCAATATTGTAAAAGCAAAATTGCATATTTATTTTAGCAATGAATCTAGTAAATGTCTCTCCTTTTGAAGTAAGTCATAAACACTTAGATCATACTTGTATTAGTTTATGGCTATGTATCTATGAGATTAAAGCATTTTAAAAGGTTTATTAATATCTGTTCAATGAAAATGAGAGAAAAAAGAAGGCTGTTTGATAGGAGGCAAACAGAGCGAATGAAGCAGAAGAAGAAAAAAGACAATGATTGTGATAGTTTGAATGCAAATGAACCCCATAGGATTATATTTGAATGTTTCATCCCCAGTTGGTGGAACTGTTTGGGAATTATTAGGAGTCATGTCCTTGTTGAAGAAGGTGGGTCACTGGGGCTGAGCTTTGAGGTCAAAACCCACACTAATCCCAATCTCACCTATGCCCACATTCTAATGGTTGGTTCAAGAGGCAAGCTCTCAGCTATTGCTCCAGTACCATGACTGCCTGCCTGCTGTCATGCTTACCACCATCATGACTTTGGACTGTAATCCTGTAAAATCATGAACCCCAAAATTAATGCTCTCCTCTATAAGTTGTCTTAGTCATGGTCTTTTGTCATGGCAATAGAAAAGTAACAAATAGCACCGCACTTTGTGTAGTTTCAGGTTGGTGTATATGTCATTTAGAGAAGTTGGTGTATATGTCGTTTAGAGAAGTTGGTGTATATGTCTGTTACAATGTTTCCCTGCCAGTTGTTATGAGTTAGAAAAGTACAACACATCATGCAGATCCTTGAGAGGAAAGCCTATGTTACTTCTGAAGAGATGACATTACTCATGTTACTACCCATAAACAAAGAGGAAATAATTTTTAGTAAAATCTTAACATATGAAAAATATCCTAGATTCATCTTGTTGCTACCAAGAGAATAACATCTTTCATTATTGCTGCTCCTAAGTATAAGAGTTTTGCATCAATTCAAGTAGTAACAATTATATTAAATGCATGCATCAAGCTTAAAAGCTTTTGTTAAAAAGAGGCTTCTAAAAAAATCTTTGTTAATACATTCCCAAGAATATGATCTTACCACCCCAAAAAGCAGAAATGTGAGAGTTAATTATGTAACATAAAAGAAAATAATCCACAAGATTTGTGAAACTGGTACCAATACTTCTCAGCCCAGAGACTCTTAGACTTTAGAATAGATTGTAAATTGTGATGTCAGTAGATATAACTACAAATAAATATGTGTGTGCAAAATAGAGAAGAGATAATGACAGCTAGATACATATTCATTAAGTTATTGCCTTTTGTTTTTGTGTTTTCTACTGGATCTAAATCTCAGATAATCTTCTTGCCCAAAATCATCCCTCACATCAACCAAACAGAACATTTGGAAAATAAAGGACCATCTGCACAATACTGTACACGTGCGTCAAAGGCTTCAAGTTGTTACAGGTGTTTTAGTCAATGCAAGAAAAAAACATAAGCAGACAGTCTAGTTTTTTACCCTATACTATGGAGAGATGTAGGCTACTTTTAATTTTTTTTTCTTGTACTTTTTTTTAGAGGGAGGAAAAGGGAGTTTTCATGTCATGTTTCTCATCTTAGAACTATCACATGCCTTTTATTCTCTTGTCATTGGTAATACAGTCACTCCTCTTCATTCCATATGCAAGATACTACCATAATGAACTCAATCATTAGCAGTGATCATAGAAAGAAAGGCCTCTGCGCAATGGTAACACATAATCTAGTAGATGAGACTGGTATTAAAAATAAATAATATAACATATATCAGAATAAAAGATTAACTATTAAAGTGGGGCAAGAAAAAGGGAGGAGGGTATATGGTGATGTTTCATGATGGAGGTCAAGAAAGGTCTTGAAGAGCATTTGATATTTAACTAGATGTGTGGGTCAAAGCCTCACAAAATGATCCATAAGAGAAGGCAGTTCTACATAGAAGAGGAAAGTGCAAAGAATTGTTGAATTTTTAAAAGTCAAGTTGTTTTCCTAGCTGAAGTAGAATGAGCAAGAGGAAAGCAGAAGCTGACATGAGAAAGGAACAGAATTCAGCACAGATGCCTGGGCTGCATCGTACTCATGACAGAATAACCAGGACAGGTGCCTGGACTGCAGGAGAATGCCATGAAAATAGTTAAACATATTTGAGTTATACAAAAAGGAAATTTAAAGATTACATCTGTGTGCCTACTTAGAACCCAGTCAGAGGAACACTACATGAGAACAGTTCCTCTTTCATATTTCCACAGCAACAAAACAATAAGGTGACTAGAAATCAATCTAGCAAAGTATTAAAAGATCTCTAGGGAAAGAGGTTAAGAAAACCTTATTAAATTATAAAATGAAACTTGTAGAGATCACTTACAGAGTTGAAAGTTTTCATATCAAAATAAATCAATTTCCTACATTTTTAGTGGAACCAGAAATAATAATTCTTTCATTTTATAGACTTTTAAAAGGCAAGAAGTTCATTATACCAAAAAGTACATGGAAGGATCCAGCACTTTTCCTCCTAGAATTTCAATGAGTGAGTATAATAGTATAAAGGAATCTTTTAATAGATTCAAGTTTCTTTCTTACTTTAAAAAATCTAGTGGTCTTAATTCTCTTACTATCAAATCTCTTGGCTCTCACTTTAAACTGATTTAAAGAGTAATATGTAAAGCCTTGGTTAGGATTCACTTTTTAAGTATTTACTGTTACATAGAAATCACAATGCTAGAAATTATACCAATAAGTGTTTTGCATATACCAAATTGGAAGTCTTTTGTAATTAATGCTGTGAGTTACATACCAAAAATGGAAAAAAAAATCTAAGATCTCTCTTCAATATGGAAAGCTTTTAGTGTTACAATAATTATATATAGGTATATACATTAGTGTATATACCTGTGCTAACCTCAATAGAAGACAGATGCATATGAAAATAGATTCATCTGTATCCAACCATTGAAGACTGTCAACTAAACAATGGTCCATGCTCCTACTAAAAATACATCACAATTGGTAGAAGAAAAATCATTGGCAAGAATATTTCTAAAAAATAAAAACTTAACAGTTTTAGAATAGAAGCATGATTTAGTGCCTGAAACTCTACTCCCCATATCAGATATCCTTAGGGTTGTTATTTGTTCCCAAGTGCTTGGTGCTGAGTCTCTCTAGAAATGTATAGCTTTAAGGGACAATGCCTAAATAATTCCTACTGGAACATGATTGATTTACATCCAGAATTTTATTTGGATTATAGATTTGGAAGCATTTACTTTTTCAGTAGATGGATGAGGTTAGATGTTTATGTTCAAAACAATAAAAAGCCTCCCTGTAGAGCAAAGCAACCACCATCAACTGTGTCCCAGTAAATGACAAGGCAGGTGTTGTTGTTGTTGTTGTTGTTGTTGTTGTTGCTTTTATCCAGAAGTTTCCACTTACCCAGAAGATCTACATATACTCCTATTCAGAGGAACCAGCTGCCTGGAAAATTCTAAGTTGTGCTATCCTCCTTCTATTTACAGACATTTGTGTTTGTTTTCATTCTAGTTAACACTTCCTCAACTCATGCCTTAGCTTCTCTATAATTTCTCTGATCTCCAGATTGAAGCCATGATTAACACTTTATCATCTTCACACAGCGCATTTATGAATAAAACTTAGGAGGCTGCATTTGTCCAGTTACATGTGACTGTCCCTATAGTGTTGAACATTAGTTTCTAGAATGTACTTATAAATAACAGTTTCATCAAAAATACATTGGGTGAATGGGGGCAATACTGAGAAAATGGTAAACAGTTCAATGCACAAGCATGAGGACCTGAATTCAGACCCAAGCTTCTATATAAAGCAAGAAACAGCCACACACATATCAGTTGCCTCAGCACAGAGAGGATACATACAGGCAGATCCTGGGCACTTGCTAGTGAAATGGTGAGCTCTGGGTTCAATGATAAAATCTCAAAATATAAGGTACAGAGTGATAGAGGGTGAGACATAACTTCAACTTCTGGCTCCTATGTATGTACACACAAATACACACATACACACACACACACACACACACACACACGAGTACATAAACAACCAAGAGAAATATCCCTTATCCCTTATCAAAACTACAGGCATTTCACTTCACTGTTATGTTCTCTCAAGGCAGAAAGCATCAGCAAATACCCAATGCTAGAAAACTGGATCATGATACACATAGACACACAGGACTTAGGGTTAGAGCCATTAGCAGATGGGCTGACATCCAATTATTCTTCAGCGAGCTAGTGTTATATGACATAAACATCCCAAATCCCTCTAAATAAGCTCACATCAGAGAGGTCAGGTGGCTCAGCTCGCTGCTGGCATGAGAATGGTTGTTGAAGGAATACTCCCATTGCTTGTTATTGGAAGATGTAACATTTTCCTAACTGTAGCCACATGGCTAAATCATCTTCGCTGCCTCATTTCTGACTTTCAGATTTGTGCTAAATGTTCTGTTCATTTGCCTATATCCACTCTTCCAATCATTCTCTTTTTCAAGAAATATAACTACTGAACTATTTTCTGGAAAGAATACAAATCCCTGAACAAATACTAAAATGTTCAAATACAAATTATCTTTTCCTAACAAGCTATCATTTAAAGCCAAATTGATTTGATCCAATGAGAACTAACAGCCACTGGGATTGACACTAAGAAAAAGAAACAGTGTAAGAAATATACAGAAAAGCTCTGTCTGAGCTGGAATCAATGAGAGCTCATCCATGAATGTAATAGAAAACCCTGGAAATGAAAAGCTACAGAAAGCTTTTCAAAGCTATGTGAGAAATCAAATGACTCAGAAGGAAGCGCTCTAGACTACGAGGAAACATCAAGCATGGGGCTGACATGCAAACTGACCACTGGATGTGAGCTCCACCCCTCACACAGAGCTGCAACCAGGGGCCAAAACTTTGTGAACTCTGAGTGAATAGTTTGCCCAACCTTAGTTGGGCACTACACAGAGTAACTTTTTGAAAACTCACTCAAACAACAACAATAACAACATCATCAACAACAACAATAAAGAACTAAAATAACAATACCAAGGACTAGAGAGACAGCTAATGGATTAAGAAAGTTTGCTGTTCTTTCAGAGGACCAGAGTTCTGTTCTCAGCATCCATGTCAGTACATAATTAGCTGTAACTCCAGATACAGGTCATCTGAGGTCCTCTTTGACTTCTTTTATATATGTATGTATACACACACACACACACACACACACACACACACACACACACACACTGTTAAATAATAATTAGAGGAATGAACAGTCAATGAAGAGGTTCCCTTGAATCTGTTTCCACCAATCAAGTGTAAAGTAATAAAGCCTTCGAACTGAATAAGATTCAATACTTATGATAACACTGTACCTAGAATATCCAGTATTCATTATTAACAACAACATAAATGAGACATGCAGGCTGTGAGTAATCATAGATTTAGGAGTTAGGTTTAGTACAGTCTTGAAAGAGCTACTAAGATAAACATTGGAATTATTACCATAAGCCATAAAGTATTCTAACAAAATATAGTGGCAATCAAAAAATGACAATCGAGAAAAACAGAGGAAAAGTAACAAGATGCATTATAGAGATTAGGAACACATTAAGCACAAATATAGATCACAATGGGCTCATCTACAACCTCAAGAAGACAGACAAATATGATAAACAGGGAATGAAGCACAAGGACCCAGCTTCCAAAATTTAAACAATTGGCAGAGACTGCCTGGACAGGTGAGTTGATTAGAGTTCATAAAGAATTTAGAGACTATGTTTCTCAAAGTAACAGTAAATGAGATAGATAGATAGATAGATAGATAGATATCATGAAAAATATCATGAAAATTATGTATTTGACAGAGGAGGTACTATATCAGAAAAACACCAATAATATGAGAAAACTAAAGTTCCCATTCAAATGGTACACATAATTTTAACAGATTTCTCTAGAGAAAATAAAGAAATATCTACCAAGAATATAAAAAGATGTTTGCTCTTAACTCATTACTGAGGAAATGCAAATAAAGGCATAATAAGATGTTCATAGAACATAATAGCAAAAAAAAAAAAAAAAAAAAAAAAAAAAAAAAAAAAAAAAAGACAAAGCAACCCAAATAGCCATTAAGCCAATGGCTAGGTAAACAAGATGTGGCATAGTCACACACTAGAATATTGTTAGTAGAACAGAACAAAGTGCAGATACATGTTAATGCATAAATGAACCTCAAACATTGTAAAAATCCAACCACAAAGACTATATATTGTTATTCTAATGTTATTTACTAATAGTTTTGCCCCAAGTTAAATCCTCATTCTTCTATATTATTTCACCATCAATATTTGCTAGTCTGACATCTTTTTATAGTTTTATTTGTTTGTTTTTATCTCATATATTACATTCTGACTGTGCTTTCCTCTCTCTCCACTTCCTTCCGGTCCCTTCCTCAAACATCTGCTCTTCTGGATCCACTCCTCTTTCTTTCCCTTCAGAAAAGAGCAGGCCTCCCAGGAATAGCAATTGAACAAGGAATAGCAATTTATAATAAGACTAGGCACATACCCTCATATCAAAGCTGCATAAGGCAACCCAGTAGGAGGAAAAGGGTCTGAAAAGCAGGCAATAGAATCAGAGAAAACCCTCATTTTCACTGTTAGGAGTCCCACCAAAACACCAACCTGCACAATCATAACATATATTCAGAAGGCCAAGCTCAGATCCATACAGACTTCCCCACTGTCACTCAGTCTCTGTAAGATCCTGAATCCTGATGGAAAAAGTAATTCTAAGTATGGCACAAATTCCAAGGTGGAAGAAAATTGGGTAAATTTCCCTGAGGAATAGAGGAAGAGACATTTAAAAATAAAATACATACAGCCCAAGAACACTTCATTCTCCCAGAAGAAAACCTTCAAAGTAATATCTTCAGTTACAATCCCGTTGTTATCATCATAGTAAGAATAAGGAAGGACAAAAAGTTAAAAATACCTAAAGGTACAAAGACTTTCAGGAATCTGACTATTTGATATCACATGCTAGAAGTTAATCAGTTGAACTGATTACATGTGAATTAGATTAAATGTTCTACATGTAGCTTGCATCTAGTAAGCTATCACCCACAATCAGAGTTGGTATGGATAAAAATGACCGACAATTGAGATGAATACAGTCAGATTTTCTTGAAAGTAATGTGAGGGACAAAATGACCATAAATTATCCCAGATTTTGATTTTTTTCCATTGCTAACTTCACTTTCAGTAGATATTGTGGGCATCAAAGGAATCTTTGTGGGCATCTTTAATGGGACAGAGCATTTTAACTAAACATAAAACAAAATAAAACTACCATGGCAGTTTTCTAGAAGATAAAGTTTGTCCATCTTGTAAGGATAATTTCCAGACAAGCATGAGTACCTGACTTGGGGTCACATAAAAAGTGAGAGGTGCACCAGCAATGAGGGGGCAAGAGAAAGACAGGAAATTCCTTGTCAACCAACCTAACTAAAAGACAATGAACTTCAAGTTTAGTGAGAAAAGATAGCTCCAGTGTAGGTGCAATGTTTTTGTGCCTTGTGTAAAGAATATCCTTGTGCTATTCAAATGCTGATTTCTCTGCCCTCAGATCTTATTTCAATTGAGACAGAGCATTGTAATGCTTGTGTCAAGAATCCCCTGTCTCAAGTTTGTGTACACAATGCCTACAACTTATGCTGAGCCTTGTCAATAAAAGAAAACATCATAGGAAAATACATTTGAAGCCCAGAGGGTCAAACCAGTACTAAAATGCATGTATCTCAGATATTTTAGCTGGGAGATAGCCAGATTAGCTTGGAAGACTAAAATAGATTAATGACTACCCAGGAATTGTGTAGTAAAGCTTGATTAAATAAATCTTGGATCCTCTGTGTCATTATTGGGGAACTTAGTAGGATAAAGAAAAGCAGCCCTGTATTAATTTACTCCTTATATTCGTATTTTTTGTTTGTTTGTTTGTTTGTTTGTTTGAGACAGTGTATAGTCCTGGCTGTCCTGGAACTCACTTTGTAGACCAGTCTGGCCTCAAACTAAGAAATCTACCTGCCTCTGCCTCCCAAATGCTGGGATTAAAGGCGTGGGCCACCACCACTCGGCTCTTATATTCATATTAATATTACTGTTACACTTCATAGAATAGAGCCATAAAACAGGACACTTCTCTAACTTCTGAATATGTCTCCACAAACACATGTGTACACACCCTGAAATTCACAAATAAAAAAGAGAAAGTTCCCTAACCTTAGGAATTGAAAATTCCTTTATGCTTTTTTGAATATTCTAAATAATAAGAATTATTAATTAGACTCACCATTTATAGAAAACATGTCTTATTATGAAACTCATTGAGGATAGTCTGTAAAAAGTAAAATGCGAAGGTGCTCACATTGTTGGCTGTTGTTGGAGTGGAAAGGGCACCATTTTGTTTTGACCTAGGACCTCATATATACTAGTGACAAGTACTCCACCACAGAGCTATGTCTGATACCCAATGTCTTTCTCTAACACAGGTGGTTCTGCCTTTGAGATATTTTCACAAAAGAAGATGAAATAACCATCACTCAGATTGAAGAGACTCGGTTTAAACCATCAGACTTATAAATGAATTCAGAAGTCTCTTTTACACCTTGTCCTTCTCTGTCAAATGACAGAAAACTCTTATGCTATCAAGAGAGATAAAAATCAGCTGGGTGGTGGTGGCACATGCCTTTAAACCCAGCACTTGGGAGGCAGAGGCAGGTAGATTTCTGAGTTCAAGGCCAGCCTGGTCTACAAAGTGAGTTCCAGGACAGCCAGGGATATACAGAGAAACCCTGTCTCAGAGAGAGAGAGAGAGAGAGAGAGAGAGAGAGAGAGAGAGAGAGAGAGAATCTGTAGAAGCAAATTGTCTAAATTCTCTATTAAATGAGTCAATACACAAATAAGATTCAAGATTTAAACAGCTTAAAGTAAAAATTAAAAAAAAAATAAGTAACTACAATAACAAAAAATACCAGCTAACCCTTATTGAAAACTTATAGTCAAATGTCAAATATTTCACATGAATACAGTGGCCTGAATATTCTGACTTTTCTAGAATAGAAAAAAAAAAAAAAAAAAAAAGGATATAAACAGCCTCCTAAACACATATAGTTACCAAACAGAATTGTCAAACCAGGAAGTAAACTCCAATAATTCAATGGCTACACCCAAAAATAATCAACAAATAAAACCACACTGTGAAGCTATTAAGCTAGAAATCTTATGTTTTGAATACTAATACCTGCTTAGTTGTGAAATAGTTGTTTTGCTGCACTTAATTTTTAAAATTAAATTATTTTAAATAAAACAACTTATATATACAACAGTAAATTTTAAAATGATCATATGTGAATAAATGTATACCCTGTGGAAAAAGGAGTATTATAAAGTAAAATTACAGATGTATACATAATTTGTGGAAATATTGATTTTCATTAAAATGTTTATATGCACAGTAGAGGATAGAAAGAAATATTTTACATATTAACAACTGCAATTTATTGGAAGTTTTATATATTATATTTTCCACATTTTCTATATTCGGTATTTTGTAATGTTTTTAAAACTCCAACAGCTAGTCATAGACAATGAAATTTAAAGTAATTCAGATCCCTATGACAACAGGTAAGCAAATAGTCATAAAAGCTGAAAAACTAATTCTAAGTATAGTCACAGCAGTACAACAACATGGACAAAGATCAAAGGTAAAGAAAATTGGGTAAATTTTCCTAAAGAAAAAGGAAGAGACATTTAAAACTAAAATCAAGATTCAGTATTGATATTCAAATATCATCCAACCTTTGTGACCACCTTTTCTGTATCAAAAAGTACATCCTAAAATATTGTTTTTCCTGGATTGAATTATGGGTCCATCATCATTAAACATGTCAGATAGTCATAGCACTCATTTGTACAAAGATTTTTTACAAAAGTGATAAAATATCAGAAAAATAAATTAAGAAAATTGTAGGGGTGGTTCTGATGCTAAGGTTCTATTCCCCAATTGGTTCTTGATCTGTTAGTAAAGAAAGCCATAGGTCAATTGCTGGGTGAAAGGTACAGGCAGAACTTCTTGGTCCCTAGAGGAAAAGGAGACAGATGCAGTGGAGGAGGAAGGAGTTCACCAGGCACCCATGTGAGGTCTCTGGAGGAGCAGTGGGCTGTGGTCAGTCCTATAGGAGGGTGGTCAGAGATGTTTATCAGGGAATAGATTCAAATGATCAACTAAAGTTAGGGCAGGTAGGAGGTGCAGAGCTAAGAGTAATGATAAAGGCCCGCTTTTCCAGGCAGGAGAGTGTAGCACCTAGCAATTGTGCCAAGAAGGCAAATTGAAAATGAACAACTGTATGTGTGTCTTTTGTCTGTGGATTCAAGAGGAGCTGGGTAGGACTGTTAGCACAGCCCATTTCCAGAGTGTAGGCAAGGTAGTGAAAAGCAACACACAGCAGAAAATCATTCTACTTACAATGACATCAGAAAAGTAAGCCATTGGCAATAAAATAAGTTGAACCAAGAAAGTGAAATATTTTACATTGAAAATAACAAGATATTAATGAAATAAGTGATGAGCACAAATAAACAGAAAGTAATTTTGCATTTAGGGATTGAAAGAATTGCTATAAATACATTCACATTGCCCAAATTACACTCATATTTAATGTAATCTTTTTAAACTATTATAGTATACGTCATAAAGTTACAGAGCACCATGCATATAAGACAAATTAGATCCTTTTTTTTTAAGTAGATGACCAAGAGGAGGATAGGCCCTCAGGAAGACTCTTGCTGCCAGAGCTCATGGGCAGAGCATTTTTAAAGTCCAAAGACCACACAGATCACAATTACATTATTCTTTGCAATATATGTTTTAGCAGAACATAATAGCTATTTCAGATAAAACATAACAACTATATTTAATTTATATTTTCACCAGTTATTTTAGCTTATACAAACATTTTTTGGTTAGTACATGTGAACCATGGTCATGATCAAAGACAATACCAAATATGTTGACAAGATGAACATAGCTCTTGGGAAGCAATAAAGGGCTAGGAAGTGTATACGCAGACACAAAAATGGAGTAATCACAAGAAGATATTATTTTAGTCACTTAATACTTAAAATGGCCTTTCAGAAATAAGCATACATGCCTAAAATTTGTATAGGATTACAAAAGATGTCAAATGGACAAACAATATTAAGAAAGAAAAACAGGACTCGAGACATTATGCTTCTTGATTTTAAATTAGTATAGTCTATAGATTTTAAAGATATGTGGGACAACCATAAAACATTATAAACTCATGAAACAAAACAGATAGTCCAGAAACAAACCTACACATTTGTAGGCAACTGATTTCTAACAACAATGCTAAGAATACAACAAGAAAAGCGTAGCATCTTCAAGTGATTCTGGGGAAAGTAGACATCTGCAGATAAAATAATAAAGGTGTGCCTGTTTTGTATATACAAATCATCCATTACAAATGTAGTAGTCATTTTCTCAGACCAGGAAATTCCTAGATGATGACATGAGGACAAAGCTGTCTTACATATAATTGGCTGGGATGTTTTGAGCACCCCCCCCCCCACACCAAAGCAAACAACAAAAATATAAAGTAAATAGTAAGACTACATCAAATTCACACACACATGGAAAAAACAAGAACCAGCAGGCTGTAATGGTAGCCAAAGAGGGGAAGAATACTGTTAATTTGTATCTGTGAGAGGGTTTAATACACAAAAGCTCGTGAAAAATCCTAAACCGACAAAACCTTCAATTAAATATAGGTAAAGACCCGAAAAGACATTTAAAATTTTTTTATAATAACCAACAATAAGAAAAAAATTCTCAACATCATTAACTATCAGAGAAATTCAAATCAATAATACACTGAGAGGCTACCACACACATGCTATAATGTATAATATATAATCTATAACCACAACACACCAACAAGACAAGAGATAAATGTTGCAGATGTGGGAAGTGAGAGTATTTGAACACTTTAGGTAGATATGTAGATTGCTACAACCATTATAGAAAACAATTTGGAACTGTTAAAAAAAAAAGTCAAACAAAACTATTATGATTCCAAACAAGGTAATTAAATCATCATGGCAAGGAGATACCAAAGAGCCTCTCTTCCTCACTCATTTCCACAGCATGAATTTCCTCAGTCTATGCTCATTATAAAAATGTTCTAAATAGCTAAGACATGAAATCATCTTGAGTGTCCATCAGTAGAGGAGAAAATGAAGAAATACAATCTATGCAAACACGGGAATCAGACTTATTGTTTTAATGAAGTTGTATTACTTTGAAAACATACATGAAACTGGTGGACACTGAATTAAATGAAGTGATTAGGATGTTAAAAGAAAAATCCTACATAATCTCATGTATTTGTTGAATCTGAAAATGTTGCCAGTGGTAAGTCAGTGCAACGTTAAAAAGCACATATATTAATGTAATGAATAAGGAACCCAAATTATAACAGCATAATTTAAAAACAAGTTTAGTGAGAGGAAGAAAAAATTAATAAATCTGTATGGCTTACTCAAAACTTTTTAAGTGAGTAGAATTCTTCACTCACTTAATTTTTCACTCATCTGTATACCCTCCCACAGGTATACAGATGTACACATAAGGGAACTCCCTTATGCCATATATAACCACAGATATACTGGCTAGAGGTGTTGGCCATTAATATGTGGCATATCACACCACATAATAACCCTCAAACAGTTTTGTTCATTAGACTTCAATAAGCATAGGGAAGAAAAAAGGCTGAAAAAATTGTAATTAGTCATTAAGATTTCTCAGACCTGTAACAACATTCCCTCTTACTGGTTTGAGATGAGAAAAATGTTGTTTGATATATATTATTAAAGTATCAGAAAATTCTATCATTTTATCTGTTTTCTGTTTGGAACAAAATGATTTACCTTTTCTGGAATTGCTGGAGACTTTATTCAAGACCTTATGTATGTTAGGCAAACTCTACCACTTACCTGTATACCAAGCAAGAAATTATTTTCTAATTGTAAAATTGCTTTAGCTTACTATATTTATGCCTGTAAACCTGAATTTGCTTATCAGTATCAAATTTAACTACCCAGGAGAAACATTTTAGCAACAATTTTTAAAATTTTGTGGGTTAAGTATATTATGTATAATTTTATTATAAATGAAATGCCCCCTCATGGTCTTGCTGTTGAAGGCTTTAGTTCTGACACTGATGTTCTGGAAATTTCCAGAAATACCTCACTGAGGCACAGCCTTGTGCACTGAGTCCTGTTATGGAACTCTGTCCTGTTTTCTCTTTTCCTCACTCCCTTTTCATTATGTGTTTGAATCCTCTGAAGCCAAGAGTCAAAATAATTCATTTGAAATTGCCTTTCCTAAGTATCAGTTGTATCACTTGAAAAAGAAATTGCATACTTAGCTAGATGCAACTTACTGATATATCAAAATATATATTCTAAAGTAAAAGCTGAAACCTTCTTTCTGCTCTCCAATTAAAATACAATGTAATTTCTTTTAACCTGCCTTTTCTTATGTGGATTAAGATTAGATACAAATTTGAGGAAAAGGGATTTAAGGTGTAGCAGATGTTAAGGGACATGGGAGAATGGGCTCAACATTAAAGTTTTGCATGCATGAAGACATCCTTATCTAATAAAATGCAATATGCAGTGAATATACATGACTGAACAATAAATAAGAGAGGAAGAGGAGGAGAAGAAGCCAGGAGAGAAGGAAAGCGGGACAAGGACTGCAGGCAGCAGCACTCACATCTGTGGAGCAGGTCCCAGTACTCATCGATCTGGGTCTGGGTGGGGAAATGACCACAGTCGTTGAAGTATTTCAGCAGATCACTTCTTTCTAGGCCTTGCCAGTCTTCTCTCTTGGCAAACATGGTTTCATAGACTAAAAGCCAAAAGATAAAATAATATAGTTTCTTTTACAAATAATGTGTCATGCACAAGTTACCTATAAAGTTCTTCTGTCCTGGAGTCTAACTGTCAGCCAGGTTTTCCTTTAAACCTATGGATGAGCCCTTGGCATTCTAGAAGCCAGTGTCAGGGCCTCTCTTCCTCACCCATTTCCACAGCATGAATTTCCTCAGACTAACCTTCAGTCAGGCTCCCCATGGAGAACACAGGACAGAGGTGGGGACTCTATCTGTTTCGTGACAAATGATCACAGACCTTACACATATCAACACACAAACTACATCATTAGCTGTAGTGTGGGATATTTTATTTTTATTAAGATATGTCCCCTGTATACATTAATAGGGCTCAGTGTGATAACCCAAGGCATATACACAGCACTAACAGATGTATGAGCACCTTATGACTAACATGACAATGAACACAAGTGTGCAGACAGTAGGCATCTCTTTGGGGTGCTGCTTTGACTTCCTTAGATACACACTCAGAGTGGCTTGGCTGGATCATGTGAGATTTATTTGTCTTTTCTTTCTTTCTTTTGTAAAAAAACAATGATTTTATGATAGTGGTGCCCATGGTGAACCTAGGGCACCATGCCCACAAAGCAAGAGCTCCACGGCTGCTGGATCTATTGCCACCATAACTCTTTTATTCTTATTTTGCATCAGGGGATCACTAAGTTGCCTAGCTTTAGCCTGGAGCTTATAAACCCCTATTATAGGTCTGTAACACCAGATCAACCCATTTTTAACTTTTAATTTATTTGTTTATCTTTTGAATCTCCACACTGTCTGTTCCCCTTTGTCTACATTGTCACTAGCAATGACAGGAATCCCAGGTTCCTGACTCCTGATGACTCATGTCAGAAGTCATCAAATCTGTAAACTTCTCACTTTTCAGCTTCCAATCCACATTCTAACCACTGGATTTTTCCATTACATTTTGAATTTCTGATTTGGAAATAGAGTTAAGAACAATATCTACATTTTGCTCACTGACTTCACAGCAAAAGATGAAGAATAAAAAAAAAAGAGCTCAAGAAACTCCTATCTGAATATGAATGGCTATGCCGATCTTCAAAGCCATCAGAAACACATACAAATTAATATTTAATGTAGGTATGTGTTTTTCTCTCTTTTCAAATCTACAAACTAAAGCTGCTGGATTCAGAGCCTATTCACATCCACTGCAGAACAGAACCCGAGGCTCTCCTGTTTCTGGACATTTTGACTCAGAAGTGCCAGAATTTGCATTTCATTGCCTCATAGCTTCTCCTAGCAAAGGGCTTCAATCTGTTGACTTCTGGACAGTAATCCAGAAGTCTTGGGGACTTAAGACCCCTGCAGAGTGGCCCTCAACCCCTGCTGGTATGGAGGGGTGGGGGGAAGGGGTTGGCAATTGATTATGAAAATCTAGTTTTTGAGAAACTTGGCTTCATTATTTTTATGAGTTGCCATGACAATATTTTTTTTTTAATTTTCATCCTGTCCCTACTGCATTTTTCTATGCCATTAAAGGTACTTTATGGAGTCAATTTACTTTCACATAAGTTAACTGTGCTTGAATCCTTTCCTCAGGATTTGTTTCTTTAAAATCCTAAAATTAAGACACAGAGAATGTCCTTTTGTTACTTACATAAATATATTTTTATAAAGATTCATGTACTTTTATTACTTTCTCCTTCACTCATCCATATCTTGAGTACCATCCTTTCATGACTATGCAGTGCAAATACAAACCTTCTGCAACTCACTGGCAGAATTAATGAACTGAGCTAGTTAGCCAGCTTCAGTAAACACATAACTGAAATTATGAAAATTAATACAGTTTGAAATTCTTGAAATATATTTTAAAAGGTTTACCAGTATTTCCCAAATATGAAAAATAGCAATAATTGTATAGAAAACAGAAGAGAATTCTATAAGAAACATGACAAAAATACCTTGCAAATTATGTGGACTCTAGGTATAGTGTAAGTGAAGGTTATTCATAATTTTTTAAATTATCCCTTTAGCTATTCAGATTCTATGTTGGACAGAGTGCCATCTGTTTAATCAAATGCCTTTATTCTGTCTTTTGCTCATGCAAGTCTAACTAAAGTGATATGTATTCATAAATTGCACCATTGTTCTTTGTCTGTAATCTTCTAGTGCCTTCTCAACTTGACTAGGAATCTAAACAAGAAACACATAAAGCTATCCATAGACGTTTAAGACTTACTCAATAATCTTGTCAGCTAAATACCACCAGAAGCCAGAACGGAAAAACAGATAGACATGGGGTGTACATGTGTTCCTCTGTATGTGTTTTCAAACTAAAAATAAAATAAAATTAATAAAATAATAATAATAATAATAAATTTAAAATCTGTAATTACAAGTCAAGAGTAAAAGTTATGTAGGTAGGGATAAAATTAAAATAAACATGTTAAGATAAAACTTAAAAAAAACAAAAAACAAAAAACATAGTGACAGAATTTGAAGTATGATGATAATACCAGGCCAAAAACAAAAAAGGGGGGAAGACATTTAGGATATGCATGTGATTGTGAATTCTGTGGCTGAATACTAACATAGACTCTTTCATGGTGCCTCTTAGGGATGGCCAAAGAAGTACTATCAGTGCTCTGAATAAAGAGTAGAATAGTCATGTGGTCTGAATCTGTGGGAACAACACACAAGGGTTTCCCATGAAGCAACATGTCTTGACCCACATCAGAGCATACCTGCTGTTGAGTAAGTGCCATTCTTGTTAAAGATGAAGCATGCTGGAGAGAGGAAGTATAACAATGTGGATACATTGTGGTTATTGTGGATGCCGACTTAAATGTTCTCAGCTTGGTTATTGTGCATGTGTGTGTGGGGGGGGGAAGAAGACAAAGCAACGAGAACATGGCATGGGGGGGGGGAGGGGGAGGGAATTCCTCCTTTTTAAGTTCAGACTCAAAAAGTAAACTTTGGACCTTGATCAGTAACTTGTCTTGGTCTTGTTCTTCTCTTGGTCTTGTTTTTCTCTCTTCATCTCTCCAATACAGCTATCCAGTTCCTGCAGCTGCTAACAGCTACAGGTGGTGCCTAGAACATGGGACCTGAACATGTAAGGGCCAACTGAGGTAAACACTGGCTTGGTGGAGCTCCACAGAAAACATAAGAAGATGGTATCTGGCATGGTAAGCAGCATATAGTATTCATACTAGCACTGACCTTAAACTTTTTGAAATTGTTGCTGAAGGGGTGAAAGGATACCGGCTAAGTTGGGACCCAGAGCTGATCCCACTTAGAGGTTGACAGTGGAAAATGGGATCAGAAAATTCTAAACATGCATTTGTCCACAGCCTTCAAGTGTTGCTTCATGTGAGAGGAGTATGGTGTGAAGAACAATTACTAGAAGACTTTTCAGATCAGATAGATTCTTGCTGCCCATGGTTCCATGGAGAAAGAACTTTAGATAAGAGAACCTGGGAGAAAATTGGAGAATCTCTGAGAAACACCCCGGCAGATAATGTCACCCTTTGCCTCTTGGCGCTCATAAAAGATGCTATTGACAAAGAGACCTCACAGGCATCAGATAGTGCCCAGGTAGAACTTGAAGAATCTGAGGAAGAAAGCCTGCCAGAGAGGGCTTTCTCAGAAAAGGGCCCTCTCAATCCTAAATTAGAAAGGTATAGAGAGCCTAATGATGAGCTAACTTTAGATGAGGAGGCTTATTCAGAAAAAGGAGCTGCCAAATATTATGAGGATTGGTCTCCTTTCACACCTTCTGCTCTGCCTATGGCCTCTACTGCAGAAGATGCTACTCAAATGGACATGCAAGTAAGTAAATTAGAGTTTGAAATTAAGTTGCAGAAGTTGACTAATGAGCTACAGGAGCTAAAATAGGTGTCAAGTCCAGGGAAGAACAGCTATTCTCATATATACCAATCACGGCTAGAAAGAGCTGTGAGTCAGGCTCTCAGAAAAGAGCAAGATATATCTGATGTGCTAGCTTTCCCTATAGTTTAGATAATTGACCAGCAGAACAATAGAGTCAGACACTACCAGACTTTGGAGTTCAAAGTGATAAAGGAGTTAAAAACAGCTGTGGCACAGAATAGCCCTACAGCTTCTTTTACACAAGAATTATTGGATACTGTGATGGAGTCAAATTTAATCCCCCAAGATTGGAAGACTCTATGTAACGCTACCTTGTCAGGAGGAGATTTCTTACTTTGGAGTACTGAATGGCATGAAGCCAGTAAGAGAACTGCTGCTTTGAATGGTCAGACAGGTAACCTAGATTGGCATATTGACATCCTTTTAGGAGAAGGTCAATATGAAGGCAATGCTAATTAGATTGGGTTTCCTGTTGGAGTGTATGCACAGGTTGTAATGGCTGCCTGGCATGCTTAGAATCAGTTACCAACTAAAGGGAATCTCAGTGAAAATTTAGCCAGTATTCGGCAGGGCCCTGATGAGCTTTTCCAGGACTTTGTGGATAGGCTACTAAAAGCAGCTAGTAGAATTCATGGAGATTCTCAAATAGAAAATCCTTTTGTTACAAAATTAGCTTATGAGAATGCTAACGCAGCATGTCATGCCCTAATCAACTGTACATAGGACAGACAGACTTAGCAGGGTATATTCATCTTTGTGAAGAGATTGGGACTTCATATAATCAGGGATTGGCCATGGCCACTACTTTGCAAGGAACCACTGTACAAGCAATGCTTGCACAGAAGTGAGGGAATAAAGTAGGTTTTAAATGTTGACGTTTGTGTCATTTTAAAAATGATTGTCCTAGGTATAGAGGCGCAATCAGGCTACACCCCAGGACATTGTTCTTGATGCAGGAATGGTAACCACTGGACCAGGGAATGTAAATCAAAGACAGATATTCAGGGCTGTCCCGTGTCGGGAAACAAGCAGAGGGGCTAGCCTCAGGTTCAGAGACGCTCATAGCAAGCAGCTTATGGGGCCATGAAGCTGCTGCCCAGCCACGGAAATTCGTTTTTGAACTTATCAGGGCAACCCCAGGAAGTGCAGGACTGGACCACTGTCACGTGGTATTAACCCCAGAAATGGGAGTTCAAACTCTGCCTACGGGAGGTTTTGGACCTTTACCGGCAGAAACTTCGGGATTTCTTTTAGGACAAAGCAGTTCTGCTGTAAAAGGACTGCAGATTTATCCAGATGTTATAGATAATAATTATGAGGGAGAAATTAAAATTATGGCTGCTTCCCTTCATGGTATTATAACTGTACCTGTTAACCAAAGAATTGCTCAACTTATCTTAGTTCCCCTGCATCTGCTACTGTCCAGATTTGTTAAGAGTGAGAGAGGACAGAGTGGCTTTGGTTCCTCTGATGTGTAGAGGGTTCAATCTATTACTAGTAAGAGACCTAACCTTAAATTAATAATTGAAGAAAAAAGCTTTGAAGGATTAATAGATACTGGAGCTAATGTAACATTTATTAGAGGACAAGATTGTCCTTCAACTTGGACTTTGTCTGATACGAAACCTTCAAGGAATTGGTTATGCCAATAACCCAATACAAAGCTCTAAACTTCTAACCTGGAGAGATGAGGAGGCCAATTCAGGACAAATTCAGCCTTATGTTATGTCAAATTTGCCTATTACCCTCTGGAGAAGAGATCTCTTGTTACAGATGGGCCTTATAATGTGTAGTCCAAATGAGGCAGTAACTAAGCAGACGCTAGGACAAGGATTTTTGCCTGGTGAGGGGCTAGGAAAGGAAGAACAAGGCATTAAGACATATGAAAGTCTTAAGCCTCACTCTAATTTGGGAAGATTGAGGTATTTCCGTAATGACCACTATCTTGCCTGCATCCCAAGCTGATAAAATTCAATGGCTTAATAATATTCTGGTGTAGGATGATCAGTGGACTTTATCTAAGGAAAAGATAGAAGCCTAGTGTGGGATCAATTAGAGCCAGGGTATTTAATAGAATCTCAGTCTCTTTGGGATACTCCAGTATTTGTTATTAAGAAAAAACCCAGTAAGTGGAGATTGTTACAAGATCTCAGAAAGATTAATGAAATCATGGCATCTATGGGAGCTTCACAACCTGGGCTTCTGTTTCTGGTAGCCATTCCTAAGGATATTATAAAATTGTGGTAGATTTGAAAGATTGTTTTTTACTATTCCTTTGCACCCTTAGGATTGTGAAAGATTTGCTTTCAGTGTTCCTTCTATTAACTTTAAGGAACCTATGAAAAGATATCAATGGACAGTTCTTCCTCAGGGCATGGCTAATAATCCTGCCTTATGTCAAAAGTTTGTGGCACAAGCCATTCAGCCTGTAAGACAGCAATGGCCAATGATATACATCATGCATTACACAGATGATGTCTTGTTGCAGGAAAAAAAATCCTCAGGACTTGCTTTTATGTTATAGAGATTTACAGTAGGCCTTAGCTGATAAAGGACTGCAAATAGCTCCAGAAAAGGTACAGACTCAGGATCCTTATAATTATTTGGGTTTACAGATCAAGCTGTTTTCCCCAGAAGATAGTTATTTGCAGGGAAAGTTTTAAAACTTTAAATGATTTTCAAAAACTCTTAGGTGATATCAATTGGCTTCGCTCCTATTTAAAGCTTACTTACAGGGGAATTGAAACCTTTATTTGATATTCATAAAGAGAGTCCTGATCCTACCTCTCCTAGATCTTTAACCTCAGAAGGATTGCTGGCCTTACAACAAGTAAAAAGAGCTACTGAAGAACAATTTGTAACTTATATAGATTACTCTTTTCCTTTACACTTTTTGATTTTTAATACAATTCATACACCTACAGGATTGTTGTGGCAAAGGGCTCCTCTAATGTGGATACATTCGAGAATATCTCCTAAATGTAATATCCTGCCATATTATGAGCCAGTAGCCTAGATGATTATACTTGGAAGGAAGCAGGTGCTGACTCATTTTGGCAGCCTTTTATTGTAGATCAAGATACTTAGCTAAAGTCTTCTAGTAAGAATGATTCCAATCATGATGATGGCTAAAAATCTTTATTAGCCCACAGAGTTAACTTGGAGCATAGCCTCCACTATTTCCTGAGAAGTAACAGTTTTTCTGTTTTTGTCAGGTTCTCAAAGCCACCTCCCCCACACTGGGAGGCCAGAGCTTGGGCTTGATCATTGCTAATTTGCAACTGAATAGAGTGCCTGGGACTTCCCCACAGACAACCTTAATTCTGTTGCTTTCAACTTTTGGCTTTGTATTTCAAGCAGGTCTGTTACCTCCATACAGGCTCACCTTCAGCAAAGTGCAGATGGCAGTAATTCATCATTATGAAGAAAAGCATTGAGTGCATATTGTGGCTTTGGTCTGAATGGGGAAAAGGTGTGCAATGAGGATGGGCTGTCAAGGACGGGCCACTGGTCTGTGACACTTTTATCAACCTAAGACAGAGGCATGTGCTGAGATGCCAAGGTGCCTATAATAACACCATAGGGCCATGTTTGTACAAAAATTACAAACAAGCTACACATGTTCTCCAGGATGAGTCAGAAAGAGTCTGATAGATTCAGTCTTAAGACAGATGAGGCCGCCAGCCACCACAATTCCCAGCCAGGACTATGGAGCATAAGTAAATCTTATGCCCCAGTCCTGCTAATTTTTAATAAATAAAAATGGAGGAAATGTGCTCTCCCCCAGCCTTGAGCAGGCTGGCTCACACCTGGTATGCCACAGCATAGTCTTCAGACCTAGGCAAAGTCTATTGTTTTACCACATCTGTGGTTTCTTCTAAGATGCCACTACTGGCTGTGAAGCTGAACCTGTTTTCCTGATGCAATCCTGACAAAGCAAGGAGAGACTGGTGTGGTGGGGGATTGACTTCCCCCTTTTAAAATTCAGACTCAAAAAGTAAACTTTGGGTCTTGATCAGTAACTTATCTTAGTCTCATTCTTCTCTCCTCATCTCTCCCATACAGTCTCAGCCTTCCTCTCAGGAACCCAGTTCATATAGCTGCTGGTGGCTACATAGAATATTGACACCCATAAAACCATAAAATGATCCGCATTAAGTATAATTTACTTGTATCATTCATTTTAATTCTTAAAAAGATTGGTCTAGTAATACTACCTAAATAACACTCAACTGATTAAATACAAATAAAAAAATGATAAAAAAGTGTGTCCTAATTTTTATCAGCAGAATCCATAATAATTTGAAGTAATGTGTGGTTTATTCTGCTCAGGGTACTTTAACATTTACCTAGTATTACAATTTAATATTTATTTCAGGACTGGCCATCCCCTCCCCCAATAGGAAGAAAGTTGCTCATTATGACTCTCAAGGCCTCCAGTCCTTCCATAGCCACTTCAAAGTTCCTGACTTATGGCTCAGGCTAAACCATTCATTTAAACAATTATTTAAAATTGTGTCCCAGTATAGGGAAATGCTAGGGCCAGGAAGCGGGAGTGGGTGGGTTGGTAAGCAGGGGAAGGGGAGAGGAGATAGGGGGGTTTTGGAGAGAAAACAAGAGAAGAGGATAACATTTGACATGTAAATAAACAAAATCTCTAATAAAAAAAATCTCTTGGAAATACAATTTTTTTAAAAAAGTGTCTCAGGCTGTATATGTCACTTGGTAGAGTGTTTGCCTGGTATGCATGAAACTCTGGGCTCTTCAACACAGCATAAAAACAGGCATGGTAATAAAACCTGTAATCCCAGCACTTGGGAGGTGGAGGGAGGATGAGTTGGAGTTCATTGACATTCATAGCTACATCAAGAGTTCAAAGTCAGCCTAGGCAAATGAGAGCCCTGGAGAGAGAGAGAGAGAGAGAGAGAGAGAGAGAGAGAGAGAGAGAGAGAGAGAGACAGAGACAGAGAGAGACAGAGAGAGAGAGAGAGACAGAGAGAGAGACAGAGAGAGACAGAGAGAGAGACAGAGAGAGACAGAGAGAGACAGAGAGAGACAGAGAGAGACAGAGAGACAGAGACAGAGACAGAGACAGAGACAGAGACACAGAGACACAGAGACAGACAGAGAGAGAGAGACAGAGAGAGAGACAGAGACAGAGAGACAGGGAGAGAGAGACAGGGAGAGAGAGACAGAGAGACAGAGACAGAGACAGGGAGAGAGAGACAGAGACAGAGACAGAGACATCACTAAGTAACAATGTTGGTCTGTTTCTCTTCTTCAGGAAACAGAAGATTCTTTTTCCTTATTTTCTGATCTCTGGAGCAGCTCATATATCCTCTATGGAATCTGATTCTTTATCTGTTTTTCCAACACTTTCCCTTTAAATTTCCTTTTACACTTTGTGTAGCCAAATAAGGATTCTGTTGTTTATAAACAGAGACCTAATGAATTAATCTAAGTACACAGCATGCCACTTTAAAATGCAAATGGAAATATAAAAAACAGTCTCCCTTCCATTGCTAGGAATAGATATAAAGTAAAATTTGGTTCTAAACCTAGTACCAAACAAGAAGCGACTGCAATACTTACACTTTTTTCTATCCATCCATTCTTCTAACTCTCCAAGGTATATAATCTGTCTTGTCCTCCAAAGACCAAGTCGGTGTCTAACACGGTGGATTAAGCACTGATACATTTTTATAACTGTTTTCAAATTTGGCCCATGATACGAAACCTATGAAAAGTAAAAACATACCATAATGTTCTTTATATATTTCTGTTATTTATACCCATTTGGGCATCCAGAGTAAACAGCTTCGGTAAAAGTCATTCTTGAAAATGTTGTGCAGAGAAATATGCACCCACAGTGCACTGCCCTCTGAGCACTGACAGCCATTCCCATCACCAGACCTTCTGTGCTGGGTAGTTTCTTTGTTATTTTGATACAAGCTAGATTCATTTAAGAGGAAACCCCAATTGAGAAAATGCAACCATTACACTGCCTGTAGGGCACTGGGACATTTTCTTAATTAACTATTTATGCAGGACAGCCCAGCCTACTAGAGTTGCTAGTAGGTACCCATGGTGAAGTAATCCTGAGTGGTATGAAAAAGCAAGTTGAAGAAGCCATGCATTAATCCAGGCCTTCTGCTTCAGTCTCTTCCCTGCCTTCCTTCAGTGATAGAGTGGAGTCATGCTATGTAGACAAAATCATACCTCCTTCACAAGTTGCTTTTGGTCCTGGTATTTTATCACAGTAAAGGAAAGCAAATTAGGATACCTTTCTTGCTGTAACAGACTGAATTCTTGTGAACTGTGAGCCAAGTAATCCCTTCTATTTTACATTGGTTTTTTGTCAAGTATTTGGTAACACTGATAAAAGTAACCAATACAGAATATATGAGAAAATACTGATTAAATTCTCTAACACTATCATACAAATTTTAACGTAAATTATTGATAAAAAATTCAATTTGTATTTACATAATGGGCAAATCTACACTATCTCCTTGAGTGCTTCAGTCTGTATTTTTTAAATTGTTTCTGTCATGTCATTAGCACAAGGACACTTAGTGGGAAGTGATTCCTCTATTAGCAAGAGCAGACCCTTTCCGTTTACTACCCATTTATCTTTTTCCAGCTGTGCAAGCTCTGGTCCTGTTTGCTTGTTTATCATTCTCTGTGCAGCTCAGGACTTTTTCAGAAAACTTTTAAGATCTGTATGTTTTCTTAATCCTAGTATCATCTCAGTGAATGATTTTGTGTTGTTTTTATTCAGCTCTTAAAAACTGATGTGCTAGTCCCTATGAGGAAATATTACCTGATCTGCTGATCAAACCCTGTCTAAACACTGACATATGGCAATATCGGAGAGCCTTTATTCCAAAGCCAAAAAAAAAGTAAGGAGGGAAAGATACTTAAATGACTAAGTCAGTGAAATAAAATTTAAAATAACAAAGTGAAATAAAATAAAATATTCTAAGTAGCAACCTTAAGTTTATATGCACAAGAATACATTAAATATGCAAGTAACAAAAACAGAAAACACCAGTTGTGATTCTGATATCAATTTTTCCAGTCAGTGAAAATTTACTGATACTCTTGGCCATGCAAAGATGTAGAAGACACTGTCTCTTTCTTTGATTTGGTAGCTACCTCATAATTGGTTATTAGGTTATTGTCCTAGTAGAATACAATTCTTTGAGATTAGGACTTTTAGATATCCATTAAATTGTCTACAAGACACAGAACTTTCTTATGACTTATTTGGAGCCTAATGCATGTTTTTAAAATAATTAAGTAGAAGTGTATAATTGCACATTGGGATCAGGGGATTTTTTTTCCTAAGCATTCTAAAGTAGTCTTAGCCAAGAGTGTTGTTTCTGTGTACTTCTCACTCCCATAAATTTTAGAATCATTATTCTTGATGGTAATTAGAATCATGGGAGTAGATATCATTGTTCCAGTAAATTATGTACAGTACAGAAGAATCCTATAAAAGAAAGATTGAGATGGATTCAAATCAAAGGCACATAGATCTATTCTATAAATACTAAAGCAGTAGCCAGAGCCTCTCTTTTGTCACTCTCTGCCCCTAACACATTATTCAGAACACCCCATGCTCTAAGCTAAAAACTCATGTCATTGATCTACTTACTGTCACAAATTACATACATGGTATAAGCCTTGATTCATAATATGGTTTTCAACATGACTTTTAAGAACCCTCTTAGTATGCCTCTTATCTTTAGCTTCTTCCAATTCCACTGCCTTCACAAGACTCCACCTGCCCCATAAGTGTTTCAACTCACCCAAGGCCATTGGTATTATCTTTCCTAGTGCCTCTATGACTCCACAACCATCTGACAAAATAGGACTCTCTACATCTCTGTATATTGGCACTGACCAACCCCTACACTGAACATTGCAATTTGGGTTAAATGACTGGCCTTGTTAATTAAGTATTCATAATTAAGTATTCATAGAGTACCTAAGATTTTTAAAAGTCATCTGTACTTTTAACTACATGAAATTGAACGCAGTATCTAGTGACTATTATTATATTTAAAAAATGTACATTGTTGGATTGATGTGATTCTCTTTTAGTTAAAAATATTAAATAAAATAGGCTATATTGTTAAGGCAATGTTCTACAGGGAACTAGGAACCAAACATTTATATAACAAATCTATTCTATATGAAGTCAGTATGGGGTTCCAGAATAGGCTAAGCAGAATTTGTTGTTTCTATAGATTTTGACACACAATGATGTGAGGTTATTAATGTTGGATCAATTTTCAAAGGATTTTATAAGCTTCAAAATATTAAAGAACTTTGACCCATGTGTTTTCCATTGCTATAGCAACTTTAAAACTTAGATTTTCAAAAGATTTTAAACACTTTTTTAATCTAACCTTAAAATTTTGACCAACATCACCTAAGGACTAAAATTATCTAAGTTATAAATAAAATATTGATATTAAGTAAGATTTTTAGAGATATTACATTAAGAAATATTCTGTTTTGTGTTGTAATTTTTAGGATTATTATATTGAAATTGGAAACTGACAAACAGATTTTTTTTTAAAGAAAAGAACTTTTTGAATGGTAGAAATTATGCTGGTCGAAATCTCTATGATCTTCTAATTTATGACTGGTAAGATAATTGAATACTGTTTCATTATTTCCAAATATGTCCAACAATAGTGAAAACCAATCACTGTAGTAAACAGTGCCCATAGCAAAGATTTGGAAGTCTCCCAGTAGAGGGATAGCCACAGTACTGGCAATTATTCAGTAATTTGCTGTACAGCGTCTAGAGCAGTATTTCCCTCAAGATTCACCAGTAGCAACCTTTCATATAGGCATGGTATTGAAAGCATCATTTATTGTGCTAGAAGCCTGTTCCTGTAGCATTTTGTCAGTACACAAACAGCTTCAGCCACATTAATGAGGCAGCTATTTAATTCACAAAATGCCATGCTAGTGATAGAACAAGCACAACAACAAGTCAATGATCATAAAAGAATTCATAACCAAATAAAAGTCTACAATATTTCTTCTATTGGCTCTGATCCCCTAAGATACTTCCCACTGTTTTCTTCTCATCTTCTACTGACTTGGAGAAAGTCATTGCTCTTCATACCAGTCTCTCCTTCTAAGCCTCATCTTAGTTACAATGTTGCTAAACTTTCTGGATTCATTTTTGTTCCAGAGGTTATGAATGACTACTATTCTTTCTGACAGCAGGAAATAATACAATTCAATTATATAAGATATAAAAACTGACCACAAAGAACATTAAAGCTCTGCCTCAGTAGAAAACCATAGCAAACTTCTAAAATAATGTTTTATTGAATCGATTTATTTATTTCATAGTTAGTACTTGAGTAAAGAGAAAGACCATAGGTTAAACACTGTTTTCTATACTTTAAAACACTAGCAAACAAGACAGGGGTTATAATCTAACTCAAACAGAGAATTTAAATACATAAAGAGATGGTGAACAAGAAAAATTGCAGATAATAAGACATATGGTTGAAATGCTAGAGACTGTATATGATATGTCAAGGCAGTATGTGCTGATAAGAATGCAAAAATAAATCTACAAACTCTCAATTAAATCATCAAAGTTGTGTTTCCTGTACTAGTTAGTTGTCTCTTGGCTGTGATCAAATAACTGAAAAAAAGCAAACTATGGAAAGAAGGGCTTATTGTTGTCTTTGTTATTATTATTATTATTATCACTATTATTATTATTATTATTATTGTTATTATTATTCAGTCCCAGGAGACAAAGTCCACAATGGAAGTAGGGGTATAGCAGTAGTTCCAGGAAGAGGTTGATCACCATCTGTCTACAGGGAGCAGGGATAGATGAATGCTAGTGCTCAGTTGGCTTTGTACCTAGGACTCAGTCCATAAAATGGTAAAGCCTACATTAAAGGTGGCTTTTCCCACCTCATGACCAGAAATTTCCTTCTGTAGTGAATTTACATCCTGTCAATTTGACAATATTACCCAGTGGCACTCATGTACATGGTATAGATGATCATGATGCAGAGAACTAGATAGAAGAATGTAGGAGTCAGCTCTGCATTGTAGATCAGGGATTGGGAGGGTTGGTTGCTTGAATGACTTAGAGTTTATGAGAAGAGGAGGAGGAGGAGCAGGAGGAGGAGGAGTTGAGGAAGAAGAAGAAGAGGAGGAAGGGAAGGAGGAGATGAGGAGGAGGAGGGGGTGAAGAGGAGGAAGAGATAAGAAGAAAGAAGAGGAGGAGGAAGAGAAGGGAGAGGAGGAGGAAGAAATTAAAAAGAGGAGGAGGAAGGAGGAGGAGGAGGAGGAAAAGCAAGAGATAAACTTTTCCTTGGAAATATTTAAAAGTCAAAGCTATAAAATAACAGTGTACAATTAAAATTTGGAGTTTATGAATTCCTAAAGAGTATGCAAAGAAGCACCCCATGATGATCTTTGCAGAATGCATAGACAGGAGACCATGTCCATGTCAGGAAGTTCACACTTCATGTCCTATTGGTATAAGGCAGCATAAGACTATGAGAAGTAGAGAAATGTGTCAAGCATAAAATGTAGTGTGTACTACAGAGGACTGAATGACAATAAGCCAATGATCAAGGAAATTCACCAGAAATCTTCTTTAATTCTTCATGTGAGAGCAGATGAAAATAAAAATCTGAGAGAAAATGCAGAGAAAAGAGACTATAGGAAAATATGTGGAACTTACAGCAATTGTGTGTGGCAAAAAAAAAATGTCAAAAATGCAGATAATTCTAGGCTGTGATTACACAAGGGATATAGAGCATGTGCAGTGCAGGAGAAAAGATACCTGAGAAAGTAAAAAAAAAAAAAAAATGAGTTCATTATGGTCACACATGAAGTGTGCCCAAACTATGGAAACTCCAAGTAAGAAATGCAATACCTGGGCCTGAGCTACAGAAAAATGTCTATAATGTAGTGATTGGATTGGATGTAGTATAGTGTAGGAAATTGTCCTGCCACAAGTAGCTCAAGTAGGCACTAGGCTATGTAGAATAAGCATAGTCTTTGGGTGTCACACTGTCAGGCTATCAGCTGCTTGCCTCGACTTTGAGAAGATGATTTGACTTACTGGAGCTTGGATTTCTTCACATATAAAACAAACAGTGACTACCTAAGAATTAGTGATGGATAAAGAGTTAACTTTTAACAAGACATTAGATTTAATATAAGAATGATATAAGCAATTTACACTTCCACTTACAAACAAGCATATAGCTGTGTTCTTACAAATAGGTACTCTGGGGACCTAACTAAAAGGTCTTTCCAATGGGCCATTCTGAATAATGTGTGTGTTTCTCCACAGTTTGCCAAGCTTTAGTCTTCAAGGTAAGGGAATTTCTTATGCCCTCATAGTTTTACCATGACCCATCCATTTGGGCTTTTCTTGTATTGGTCAGCCAAAAGGGATACTTGTGGTTTATTATGAAACAACTAACTGTTGCTGTTTCTAAAACTTGCCAAGGTAGACGTGGAAGGGAAGGGTAGTGTACAATTATTTTCAACGAAAATGTTTAATGCACTGCAAGACTACACAGGAGCTTGGGAAGCAGAAAACTAATTATTCTAGCTAGAGAGCAAATAGAAAAAGTAAAAAAGGACACTGTGTTCTAGTCCCAGACTGGTTGAACTTTGGATAACCAAAGTATTTTGCTCAGTGCCTAAATTCTCAAAGGGCAAAACTGTTTCCAGAACAAATTACTCATTTGATTTTCTCAATCAAAAACTATAGATGTTTGTAGAGATAGGACACTTTTAGACAAATTACATACTTATTTCCAGGAAAACTATTCAAATTCTATAATTAAATCTATATAAGAAGCCAGAAGGTGGCGGTGCATCCCTTTAATCATGTTGCAGAATTTTCCCTGTCCAATCACATTAGGGCAGCAAGAGGACTGTGATTGTGCAGGGGAAAAGGAAGTGGAGCTAGGAGAGAGGAGAGAGAGAGAGAGAGAGAGAGAGAGAGAGAGAGAGAGAGAGAGAGAGAGAGAGAGAAATAGGTCCAACATGATGATTTCATAAGGTTAAGGTTAGACTAATTGGGATAAAGCTTTTATCATTATCCTTGGCTCTGAAATTATTATATTGGAATCTTGTAAATTGTGATTTTATTTATACCTAAATCTTAGTGGTTAACCATAATCAAGCTTTAAGGGTTTTGATTCTACAGAGTAATTAGGTGTTAAGATGGCTGACCGTGGGGTGTGTGGGGTGTCCTCTCTGCTGGAGAGTTGGCAGACAGAGAGACAGCCGAATTGAGTTCACTTGGCAGGAGCCCTGTGGCCTGGTGGGGCTGGAGAGTTGGCAGGTTGAGAGAAACAGGAGCGCAAAGAATTGGTGGGTTCATTTTTTAATATTTCCTGCAACATAATCCCTCTATTCAGAAGGCAGGTAGATCTCTGTGTTCAAGGAGAGCCTGGTCTAGTGAGCAAGTTCCAGGACAGTCAAGGACTACATGGAAAAACTCTGTCATAAAACAACAACAAACCCAAACCAAACAACCATAAATCTACATAAAAAAAAATTTAAAGACATTCTTATCTGTAAGGTAACTCTTACCTTGCTCTTTATTCGTTGAAGTCTTTTGCGCTCAAGCCATCCCCTGATAAATGCTTGCACAGTGGTGACCAGTTTAATAATTCTTTTAGTAAATATGGTCTTGTTTCTTCGCTGGAATAGTTGGAAAATTTCTATGTGTGGTCCAATTCTTTTAACTTTGCTGTCTATTTTATCAGACTTTGCAATAGTCTTTGACCTGAAAATAAAATGTAAAAACTTCTTAGAGATAACTGGAAAAATTAATGCACCTACCTTCTTAAATTCTTTTGATGATTAATATATACATGCACATACATATAGAATCACATACAGAGAATCTCTCTCTGTCTCTCTATGTGTCTCTGTCTCTGTCTCTGTCTCTGTCTCTGTCTCTCTCTCTCTCTCTCTCTCTTTCTCTCTCTCTCTCTCTCTCTCACACACACACACACACACACACACACACACTTCAGTAGTAAGGATTGAGGCCAGGGCCTCATAGAAATCTACCATTGAGTTATATTCCCAGGTTTTTGTTTTGTTTTGTTTTAGTTTGGGGAGATTGTTTTCTTGTTTTATTTTTTTTTTCTTTTGAGACATGGTCTTATTAAGTTCCTCAAACTTGCCTGAAACTCACTGTATCTCTTACAGGTATTGAATTCATGAACCTCGAGCCCCAGATTCTAGACAAGTTGGAATTATATGTCCTTACTATTAGTTTAGTCTTCAATAACAAAGATACTGAAACAAGAAATGTACTAGGACTTGTATATAGAATTTAATATATAACCTCACTCAACAATGTTGATAAAGTTCTCAAAAAGAAAAAAAAATGGATGAAGATTCTAGAATCAATTTATCATGCATAACATTAAACATGTAAAGGAAGGGAATCTTTCAAACTGCACAGCTATTCAAAAAGGGAGGGATAGTCTAAATAACTTTCAGGTTCCCACATTTATATTAGAATAACTACTACTCTAAATAAGTCAGCCATTTATCACTTATATGCCAGCCCAACATGAGCTGGAAATGACTTCTGATCCTAGATCTGAGAGGGGCAGCAGTGTGGCAAGCAGGATAAACCACAGAGAAAACATGATGGTCCATTAATACTAGCATGAATATGTGAGCTCTCTACTATGAGCATGTATGTAGTATGTACTACCAGTATGGAACTTGGGAAACTTCATATCCAAATGTTTTTCTTCATAGATATGATTTGTGTTTAACATGGTGACTGATTATTCAATGTCTCTCAGATTCTACTTCTCTTGGAAATTCTTAGCATATAGAAACTACAAAACACTACTATTATGACTCCTGGCCACATATCTAAAGGAGATCCACAGAGCAGCCCACCCACTATAGCTCACGCTTCTCCTGGTCACAGGCCATGGAACTTCAAACCCAATTTTCTTAATTTTGAGAGGAAATCTCTGACTCAAACTGACTTTGGTTATGTTTTATTTTCTTCAAACTGGCATTGGTCTTGCTTAAATTTCTTCTCATCTATTTTTATTTCTGCATTAAGTGGATTCTTGAGGAAGTCTGCTTTTTTGTTTTGTTTTACACATGGTTATTATTTCTCTTTCCTTGGTATTTGAGGAGGTGGAAGTCTGATTTTGATATCTAACACAGTCATCAATGGTTGTCAGTAGAAAAGCAAGGAATCTCAAATCTGTATTTTGTATTTTTTTCCTACAGTTTGTTATCTTATAATATGTACTGTATTGTATGTCATATGAATTCTAGTATAATACTATTTTGGAATTTTGGAATATCATTTATAGATAATTCTGTAGAATAAGAAGAATGTAGATAATGCCTTGATTTTAAGAGCCAGAGGGCCTGGTCATTGGCTGCTAGACAGTGTCTTGCAATGCATGGTAAGGAAACTGTACTCATACAATCTTAACAGTGTGGTTGCATAAGCAAGGCCTGGACAATCATGACAACCATCAGTTGTCATGCCAATGTAGCCAGGAAATTTCCCAAATCTCAATCCTAGATGAAGAACTACCATGAGCCAATGAATTCTAAGAAAGATTTTAATTTCCAGGGACCCAAAAAATATCTGCTGCTAGATAGTATCTCCTAGACATGACGAGGGAAATGCATTCATGAAATCTCAACAATATGGTTCCCTGACAAAACTAATATAGGAGCAACTACTTGACCTGCCAGTGTGAACAGGGAAAATTCCTCAAGGCCCCACCCCTAGATGAAGAGCCAGAGATGATCAATTACTGTTGAGATAGGAGAAATCAGTGTCTTCCAGAAACAAGCTCCCACAGAAGTTGTCAAATCCAAGTGATTATCAGCACAGTATACTACAAACAAAAGCACACAGGCGCACACACACACACACACACACACACACACACACACACATGCAGAGTAAGAGTTAAAGAAGAAATCATGAATTTGAAAGGAGAGGTTAGTCACAGCAGGAGTTGAGGAGTGAGAGACAGAAGTGATATAGCAGCTGAACTCATGTCTTATGTTTTCAAAACCTTTTTTAAGAAATGCAAACATTTAAAAATGTTGGAAATGATTATTCTTAACAACTGAAAATGTAAAGAAAACTTTTACTTTAGGGCCTAAACATTCAGATATTGAACAGTAATGGATAGATAATAACTAGCTTTTAAAGTAAAGAGAAAGCTGAGATGAAATACTTTGTAGAGGGCTTCCTAGAAAGACTTAAACTGTTTCTTATAAATAAAGGATTGGAAAGAAAGCTACAACATATATGAAATAGAAACAGATCAATTTTGATGAAGATAATAATAAAATAGGCAAAGGCTTACAGATTCATGAGTATAAAACATTAAATAAAGCGGTAAATAATTTAACTTAGCAAGTCTTATACGCGTTCTCACGACCGGCCAGGAAAGAACACAACAAACCAGAATCTTCTGCGGCAAAACTTTATTGCTTACATCTTCAGGAGCAGGAGCGCAAAACCCCAAGCCCCAAAAACGAAAGCCACCCCTTCTAACATCTTTAGGAGCCAGAGCTCCGGCGCGCCAAAGCGCAGAGCGCGCTCTATTGTTTACATCTTTTGGAGCCAGAAGCCAGCGCGCGCCAGCGCGCCAGAGCGAAGAGCGCAAGTAAGAGAGAGAATGGCGGAAACCCCGTCCCCTTTAAGGAGGAGTTATCCTTCGCTTAGGACGCATCACTCCCTGATTGGCTGCAGCCCATGGCCGAGCTGACGTTCACGGGAAAGGCAGAGTACAAGTAGTCGTAAAATACCCTTGGCACATGCGCAGATTATTTGTTTACCACTTAGAACACAGGATGTCAGCGCCATCTTGTGACGGCAAATGTGGGGGCGGCTCCCAACAAGCAAGAGTGTTGGTCTGACATGAACGTGGCCCTGAGATTGATCCCCAATACTGAAAAGCCAATCACAAATGTTACTCAAGTTAGAAAAGAGAAAATAAAATAAAATTCAATGGAAATTCCCTGACTACCTGATTTTTAAGTACAGTCTCTTCTTAATTTAACAGAGGAGGACCTATTTTGTGCCTTTAATATAATTTCCCTAGATTAAAAAAGTTCCCGATACACAAAAACCATTCATTTTATTAGTGCTTGTAAATTCTTCTCTTCCTTTTTTGTGATTGATTTTTGCACAATTTGGAATCCTTGATATTTACTGTTATTTATGCCCAAGCTACAGTTTTTTATTTTGAAAAAGAGCAGCTACAAGCCCTTCCTGTGGTGACATTATAAAGTCACGAAATTTGTCACTGTCCTTGGGGTCAATAATATTTTAGTAGTTCAAGTGAAAAATGGATACATTCCTATGGATATTATGTGGAGAACCATGGTTATTGGGGATTCCTGCTGAACAAACCAGTCCTATTCATGCAAATATCCAAGAGGCCAGTCTTGCCTTTGCCTTACATTTTCCCATATGCCCTGTGATAAGGTTCACACAAGCCATCAATTGTGTTTTCTGAAAAGAACATTGGAAGTATGACAGCTTTATGAAGACTGTATTTTCTTAAGAATTTATCACAGAATGAAAGGACTTATGGGTACAGGCTTCCCAGAGTTAAAGTTCCTGCCACAACTACACATCTGCTAGTTGAGGCAAACGGATTGACAAGGACATCAAGATGATTTAAGGTTCCTAATCCAAGATCATCCTGATGATCTTTAATTTAAATTTTCTATTTATATTCTACCAATAGTTGAGCAAAACCCTTTGAATCCCTACATATAGTTTATTAATTGCCTTTACTTGTATATACTAGAAAGAATAACTTCTAAGTGATAGAGAAATTTTTCCAACTAACATGTTGGTGTTTAAGAGAACAAATTCCTAAAGAATTTTTTGTATATGTTGTAAGTTGTGAAATCAACAAATTTCATAAGAAAATACAGTCTTCATAAAGCTGTCATACTTCCAATGTTCCTTTCAGAAAACACAATTGATGGCTTGTGTGCAACTTATCACAGGGCATATGGGAAAATGTAAGGCAAAGGCAAGACTGTCAGTAGAAATTAAGAATACATGCTAATCTACTTCATCTGATAAATGAGTTAAATATATACAAATGATTTTTACTAAGTATTTTATTATTGTACTGGTATTTCTAAATTTTTAATAATAATCATGGCTGGATTTTGTCCTACCCTGTTATCTCAGAATTTACTAAGGACTAGAAGCTCAAGGGTAGACTAGGCTACACAGCAAGTTTGAGGCCAGCTCAAGGTACAAGACACTAGGATTCACTGAAAAAGAGGTACTAGCTAGAGAGGAAAGGGGCACACAGAAAGACAGTAGAGATGAGAGTGAATGAAAGCAGAATAATTAAATGTATACTTGAAAAGAACATACTAAACTCCATTACCTTGTATACTATGCTAAAAATTACATTTTAATTAATAATTGAATTTATAAATAATAAAACACTAAAGGATGGATCAATCTTCTAGAAGGAGGTTATTATAGGGGAAATCTCTTAAGCACTAAGTAAAAGCATTACCTGTCAATAAAGATCCGAACAGCCAATAGCTAAGTAGGAAGGAGAAAGTGGGACATCAGGCAGAGAGAGCAACAATGGGAAAGAGTCAGGCAAGGGAGGATTCACTACCAAGGCTCAGAGGAAGTTGGAGGTATGAAATGGAAGAGAGGTAACTAACCAGCCATGTGTTAAACATAGACTAGAATAAACAGATTAAAATAAATTAGAGCTATTTGAGGAGCAAGACTAAGCTAAGGCCAAAAGCATTCATAAATAAAAATAGTCCTCCATGACATTATTCATGGGCTGGGTGAGCTTAGAAAAAGCCCAAATGGTTACAGTTACTGATACCTTAGTCAGTGCCATCTGATGTAACATTTCTTAGCAAATACATTTCTGTGTTTAATGTATTCTTTGTCCTTCATATGCTAGTAAAATTGGACCAATAAAACAGTATTAAAGCCTCAGTGGCTGAACAAGATTATGTGGCCCAAACTGTGCCTATGAGTGAATCTTCATCTACAAGGCAGACATATATCCATAAAATAATTGCAATTTCAAACTCTTTTCTGTAAACTCTGACTGAGTCCATAACAAAAATTATTTTAACTCATTCAGTGTTAATTCTTATAACCTTGAATATAAATTCAAATTCCAGTTAGTCATTTAGCTGTTGTCCACTAACACATTACAACAATAGCATGTGCTCAGGCAAAGGAGAGTAGCTACCTCCCTTCACAAACCTCAGATTATACTCATTTTCTAAATAAAAAAATCAATAGTTATTAAAGTTTCTACTACCCAAACCTGTCTTCATAAAATTGTGTTTAACTCAATTACAAAAAAAAAAAATGTATCTCTAGGAAATGATATCATATCCTCATAAAACCAAGCATACTGTATAGTGTCTCACAATATAGCCTAAGTTAGGAATAATAATCTCTAAGCCAGGTTTGTGATAACCAGCATACATTGAAGATATTGTCATGTTCTCAAATAAAATTTTTATTTTCATTAATTAAAATGTAAAGATGGTTCTTCAAATTTATTATGAGAAACATAAGGGAACATGTTCCAAAAACAACTTTGTTTAAATAGAAATAATATGACACAAGTTTTTTTATTTTCAAAATTAAAAGGGAAATACTACATAAATCTGTCCAATTTCATTAAAATGTTTTATTAAAAATTCTAGTCTATTTAGTACAGGAAAGTATTCTACAGGTTACCAAAAGAGAAACCTAGACACCAACTCAACCATAAAACCCTAGACCTACAATCTGTCCTGTTTGCAAGATGTCCTGGGGCAATGGGAGCAAGGAACCAGTAGAAGTAGCTAACAAATGTCTGGTTTAACTTGAGGCCCACACCATGAGAGGAAGCCCATGCCTTATACCACCTGAATGCCCAGAAACCAGAGACTGGACAGCACAGAGTCCTAGTGTAGTACCAATTATGATTGGATTAAAAAAAATTATATTTTTCTGTATTCATATATCAGTGCCTTGTCCAATCATCATCAGAGAGGTTTCCTCTGACATCAAATAGGAGGGGTGCAGAGGCCCACACCCAGACATTATGTAGAGTCTAAATTGGAGGTCTCTATCAGGTTCCTCCTCTCAATAATGGGGAAGCCCATATAAGAGGTCAGGGAACAACTGTTGGAGTCGGAGGGGATGGAGGACACCAGGAGAACATGGCACACAAAATTAACTAAGCAGAGATCACATAGGTTCACAGAGACTGAAGTCATAAGCACAAGGCCTATATGGGTCTGTATAAGGTCCTCTGTTACGGCTGATAGCTTGGGGTTCTTGTGGTACTCCTAACAGTGAGAATGGGTGTGTCTCTGGCTCTTTTGCCTGCTCTTGAAACTGCTTTCCCCCTATTGGGTTGTATTGTCTAGCCTCAATAGGAAGGCATTTGCCTTGTCTTAATTTATCTTGTTTTGTCATATTTGTCTTAGTTCTGTCATGAAGGTCTGCACTTTCCTAAAAGGAAATGGAGAAGTGGTGGATATGGGGAAGAGGGAAGGTGGAGGAGAGATTAGAGGAGTAGAGAGGGGGAAATGGTTAGAATGTATTGTATGAGGAAAGAATCTATTTTTAATTTAATGTTTAAATAAAACTATCCCAACATTATTTTTGACTGCATAGATTATTCAAGAAAATCTCTTGCTACTATGAGAAAATAAACAGAAACCAGCCTTGGTCTTTCTCTCCAAATGAAATTTTGAAAATTATTTGTTTATCACATCTTTACAAAATTGTGATTAAAGGGAGAAATGATATTTTTCTTGGAGATTCTTGACTACCAATGAGTCCCTATAGGTGTCCTTACAGTAGGAATTTATGGGCCATTAGAGGCTGGGTCTAGAAGCCAATTTCACCTTGAGAGACCATGCTGTTTGTCTGCAGATCCTCATAATCTTCCCTCATTATAAGAAAGTGAAAAGACCAAAAAGTCATGACTGCATTTGGGTTGTCACTTGATCATAATTGACAACTAAATAATCAAAGTATCATATCACATGGGTTTTAGAGACAGAACTAACCATTAAGTGAGAAAAATGTGGGAAAAGATATTAAATTAATAAGCTAATTGTGTCTAAGCATTATGACCTCAAGCTTATTTTTTTAATTTATTTATTTATTATATGTAAGTACACTGTAGTTGTCTTCAGACACACCAGAAGAGGGTACCATGTGGTTGCTGGGATTTGAACTTAGGACCTTTGGAAGAGCAATCAGTGCTCTTAACCTCTGAGCCATCTCTCCAGCCCTAGACCTCAAGCTTAACAAACATTTGAATAGGAAATTTCATTTCAACTGCTGATGCTTATATGATAATATATTAAATACTAAATCACTTTTAGAGACTGGTTCAGCTATTGCTACTACCAGTTTTTGGCTCATATGCAAGTCATCTTGTATGCCTCATTTATAAAAAGCACTGTTTGTCCATCTGTTCATAGGTTGAATGTGATTAAAGTATACTTATTTTGGCTATTTTAAAGTCAAATACTTTTTACGCTGGAAATACACAAGAAAACGAGTCTGGGTTGCCAAGTTCAGAAGTACACTGAGAGACTGATGATGAATGCCTCACACCCCCAATTTCTCTTCCAGCCTGCATTATCACAAAGCAAATATCACCACTTTCCTGATTGGACTCGCATGCTGCTTTGTCCAAATGCTTTGCAATTTAATTTTAATTTACACAATTTACTTTGATTTGAATCTTCTGCTACCAAGCTGTGTCGAGGGCTTCCATTTCCTGAATGTGCAGCCTTGAAGCACAAGCATGTGATGTCCCAGTGCTTTGACTGTGTATTTGAGAGCAATCTGGGAATGAGCAAACAAGTTAGTGGGCCACTTGAATCCCCTGAATAAGTCTACTTAGTAGAAAATAGGTGCATTGAATTCAACATGGCTTTTAAGAAAAGGGATCTTCTGTCTCCATATTATCTATTTCCAGATCTCTCCAAGGGTTGAGTACTTCATGGCACCAAAACCTCATCACTTCAGAAATCAGAGGAGGTTCTTGGGACTTTCTAAAATGAGATGCAATGTTCCTGAAGTGGAAGATAATGTCACTTTAATTTAGGCAAAATCTTAAAGCACTTTAAAACATCAGAACGAGGTGTGTTTTCTTCTGATCTTTCTTTTCTCCCTGTTACCTTTACTACTTAAAATGCAGCCCTATGTCCCAACGTCTTCCTCATGATTCCCACCATGTGCCAATCTATTTTTGACCAATCAAGGGTCTATAGTGTATTTTAGAATGGCCATATTAAAAGCTGGAAACTGAAATCTTACATAAAGTTTCCAAGAGTTTCTGAATTTCTAAATGGGGCACTTTTTAAAAACCTAAATTGATTTCTAGAATATTCCAGACAGTAAATGACATAAGTCAACCAAAGAAAGAGGGAGTATGGCTGAGGTGATTCAGGAACAATTCTCTTAACCTGTTGGTATTTAAGAAAAGGTGAGTTTGTTTTTTACTGCTGCTACTGATGCTCAGATTCTTGTTTTCCAATAGTTTTTCCTTAAAATACAAGAGCAATTTTTAAATATCAAATTCATTTCAAATGCTACAATTATCTCTTCCACTTAGTAAAGATTAGCAGTCTGAGGAGCATCACCTAGGCTTTAGAGAAAAGGATCATTGCATGCAATGCGCAGGTAGGAGTAGAAAGGGAATAGTGTTCTGTTCGTCCAGAACTGATTCCACCTTCATGTGCAAGGTCCTGCTTCTGGAAATGCTCTTTACAATAGAGACATCTGACAATTCTTTGTATTGTACCTACATTCTTTACTAGTAAGTCACTCTAGAAAATTATCCTGGAAGACATATGGAATGACTAAAGTACTCATGCCAAAGGGACTATGGGGGTTATTGTTCAAAAGCACAGTTACCAGACCCACATTTTTTATAAGCTTGTCTCTAAATAGAGAACCCAGTGAATCTTCCTGCTCTTCCCCTTGGCAAGACGTTTTATGTCTCTTGTGGCAGCTCTCTAATCCCAAATCAAGCTTTTCTGGCAGGAAATCTAGTTTTACTGACTCCCCTCCATCTCTCTGCTCTCTACACAGATGTAGGATTGTTCAGGGTCTGATTCCTGTTGGTGGACTATATTGCTCCTGGAGGAGAAGCAATAGTAATGAATTCCCTTAACAATTAAGAATGATTTTAACATTTCCAACAAGATATGTCTTTCAGGGACTCTGATTATAGCAAATACAATACTTCCAAAAAATAGACAGCAGTAACAAGCCAAAGGATAGTACAAAAGCAGGAAAGGCAGACACTCAGAGCAGCACCTTGGAGTTGGGAGGCCCCTTTCCTCAGGCCTCTGCCCCTCTATTAGCATTTCCTCTAAGAAAAAGTCATTGCGAGTCTGCTTTCCCATCCTTGGGATTTCATTCTTCCACACTGCTATTGGTGTAGTGCTCTAATTTAAAGGTGAGGACTTTTATGTATCCTTTCTTTCATGATTTGTTCCTCAGTCATTTTCCTTCTGATTCCAAGCAAGAATCATAGCCACTCACCCCCAGCCAGCCATCACTACATTTTACAAGACCAGTACTTTCTTTACTCGCTGTTGTATCCTTCAGGGGATGTTAGTGGGAATATGTCTGTTCTGTACACATGGATGAGTATATAGACCAGGCCATCTTGGCTCTAGGGGAGACAATAGAAGGTTTCATTTCAATCTACAGCTGTAGCCAACAGGCTCTACTCAGTTTTATGACTGTTGTACTTAGTCACTTTGTGTTCTCATGCCCCCTCCTCCCAACAGTGCAATGCTTCTACTAATTTGATCAGACTAGATTCAGAATCAGGGTGCTGCTTTCACAGCAGTCCCTGGTCATACTGAGGTCTGTGCTATGATAGGTCACTACTTGATCCTCCTCCTGCAGGGATGTGTAGCTCTATTGAGTAGAAACACCACATGAAAGAAAACAGAAAAGCACAGACTCCACAATTAAGAGAAAGTTCAAATGTTTTGACAATAGTAGTAAGCAAGACACCAGTAATTATTGACAGTATGGGCAAGCAGGCCAACTCAAGGCAGGCAACCAGAAACAAAAAATGAGAGCACAGGTCAGATCAAATACCACAGTATGATTTCATTTGCCCTAAACTTAGTTGTTCTTCCACTAGAAGGCAATCCTGGGAGAAGTGGGCCTCAATCACTGAAAGTGCAGACTAGAGCCATACTTGAAGGTAAGTGTGAAGCATGGAGACAGAAGTGTTCCTCAAAGATGCATTCCTCTTCTAGCTACTCCCTACTAGCTATAGCAACCTCATGCTAGTGGGGTAGCATCAAGGTGATCTTCTCTGGCTCTCTCTACTTACTAGACTGACATTGGCTAAAGTAACTAAGTCATGCCAAGATCCCAGATTAGCCTGGCAGAAGGCAGGGAATAAAGGCTGAATATAGTTCATCTATCTTCTAGCTTGCTACAGAGTGTCTAGGAATGTACTGGAAATAAAATAGTTTCTGCTATTCTGAAGAGGTGGGACTATCATACTGGAAGGGAGTGAATGAGGCTGAAGCCAAGAAAAGATCTCATAAAGAAAATTGAACCTTCCCTTCAGTGGTTAAATATTCTGGGCTAACCAGAGAAATTTTCCACATTTATCTATTGATTTGTTAACTATGAGAATTCCAAGGAATACCAAATGTCTTCACTTTAGAAAGAAATGGAAAAGTAAAATTTGCAAAACATGGTCCTCTAAGTTTAGTGTCCAAGTGTGTTATTGGATTGATGATGGGGTGAGGATTTACATAACAAAGAAAGAGTACCAATTATTAGGCCAAACAATAAAGGAGTAAGAAATGTCTTCCTGAATCCATTTGCTTTATTAAAGTTTAACTATTTCCCTTTATTGTTACTAAACATGTGGACCAAGAAATTACTTTTAATATGTGTAAATTCTAGGAAGACTATTTTCAAGGTTCACATACAATCTTTAAAAACTTTCTCATCACTATAAAAAAAAATACCAGATGTAGGCAACTAAAGAGAGGAAGGAATTATTTTGGCCCTGTGGTGATTGGTTTTAACTCTCAACTTGATACAAACTAGAAACAACTGGGAAGAGAGCTTCAACTGAGAAATTATCAAGATGAGCAGGACCTATGAGCATGCCTGTGGGAATATTGTTCATTGATATAGAAAGACACCCCATTATAGTTGGCACCATTCTCTAAGCAGGAGGCCCTGAAGAGGATATAGGAAGAGAAACATATCTGAGAGAAGCAGACAAAAAAGCAAGTCTATATTTCATTTCTTCCATTCTTGATACTAAATGACCAACTATTTCAGGTTCTTGCCTAAGACATATTTTGTATTGTGGACTGAAACCAAAAAATGTTAACTAAACTAAGCCCTTTTGCAGGGTTATTTTTAAAAAAATAAAAACAAAAAAAAAACAAAAATTAAATTAAAAAAAAACTTACTTTAGTACGTGTACTTAAATGTTTTAACCTCTCTTTGAGCCCATCACCTAATAGAGGTAGTGGAAAGGAAATTTTCATAGGACAAAGGGGGTGTAGACATGTTTTAAAATAGTTGTTTTCTGTAGTGACTCCACTCTGCATTGTCAGGATATCAATCGTTCAGTTCACAGCTAAGATAGCTCAATCCATGATCCACTCACAAACACCATTCACAAATCAGAAATGGCAGTTCAATCCAGAAGAAATTGTAAGGTTCTACAAAATTGGCTGGAGTCCAAGGAAGCAGCACAAATGAAGATCAGCAAAGAGTGGCAAGGTGTACCAATACCAAAGAGCATTGTCCACTGTCTGTTGGATTATATTTATATCCTTCCCAAACATCATGTGTTTTCTCAAGCATCTGTTCTAACAAAACATTACATGCCCCTTTTCTTGGCTACTTTCAGAAAAACACCACATGTCTATTCTCAGCAAAATTTCCTCCCATGTGTCTGCTTCAGCAAAAAATTCTCTCGTAGAACAGTTTACAGAAAAACATCACATAACACAACTGAGTCTCCAAAAAAACCCCAAAAATATCCACTTCACCCTTTCTCCCTATGCTGCTTTTTGGTTGATATTCTATCACAGCAATAGGAATGAAACTAGACCAAGCTCACAGTCCACTATGATGGAGCAGTCATGGCAACAGAAGCAGTTGTGGCTGTAATTCTTCATCTCTTCATAGCTTAAATTAATAAGAAGCAGTGAAAGGGCAATATTAGATGTTCAGCTTTCTAGTCACTCTATGACTCTGGAACATGATATGGCTCTACCACATTCAAGGCAAGTATTCTCCCTTCATTTAGTCCTCCTTGGAAAACCATTCACAGTTACATTCAAAGATATATCTCACTAATCCTTGCCTATTTCTTTTGTTTGTTTGTTTGTTTTTCTTTTTTTTTATTATTAGGTATTTTCCTCGTTTACATTTCCAATGCTATCCCAAAAGTCCCCCATACCCACCCCCCCAACCCCCTACCCCCCCACTCCCCCTTTTTGGCCCTGGCGTTCCCCTGTACTGGGGCATATAAAGTTTGCAAGTCCAAAGGGCCTCTCTTTCCAGTGATGGCTGACTAGGCCATCTTTTGATACATATGCAGCTAGAGTCAAGAGCTCCGGGGTACTGGTTAGTTCATATTGTTGTTCCACCTATAGGGTTGCAGTTCCCTTTAGCTCCTTGGGTACTTTCTCTAGCTCCTCCATTGGGGGCCGTGTGACCCATCCAATAGCTGACTGTGAGCATCCACTTCTGTGTTTGCTAGGCGCCGGCATAGTCTCACAAGAGACAGCTATATCTGGGCCCTTTCAGCAAAATCTTGCTAGTGTATGCAATGGTGTCAGCATTTGGAACCTGATTATGGGATGGATCCCTGGACATGGCAAGCACTAGATGGTCCATCCTTTCGTCACAGCTCCAAATTTTGTCTCTGTAACTCCTTCCATGGGTGTTTTGTTCCCATTTCTAAGAAGGGGCAAAGTGTCCACACTTTGGTCTTTGTTCTTCTTGAGTTTCATGCGTTTAGCAAATTGTATCTTATATCTTGTGTATCCTAAGTTTCTGGGCTAATATCCACTTATCAGTGAGTACACATTGTGCAAGTTCCTTTGTGATTGGGTTACCTCACTCAGGATGATGCCCTCCAGGTCCATCCATTTGCCTAGGAATTTCATAAATTCATTCTTTTTAATAGCTGAGTAGTACTCCATTGTGTAAAATCCAACACCCATTCAGGATAAAAGTCTTGGAAAGATCAAGAATTCAAGGCCCATACCTAAACATGATAAAAGCAATCTACAGCAAACCAGTAGCCAACATCAAAGTAAATGGTGAGAAGCTGGAAGCAATCCCACTAAAATCAGGAACTAGACAAGGTTGCCCACTCTCTCCCTACCTATTCAACAGTGTACTTGAAGTCCTAGCCAGAGCAATTCGACAACAAAAGGAGATCAAGGGGATACAAATTGGAAAGGAAGAAGTCAAAATATCACTTTTTGCAGATGATATGATAGTATATATAAGTGAACCTAAAAATTCCACCAGAGTACGCTTAAACCTGATAAACAGCTTCGGTGAAGTAGCTGGATATAAAATTAACTCAAACAAGTCAATGGCCTTTCTCTACACAAAGAATAAACAGGCTGAGAAAGAAATTAGGGAAACAACACCCTTCTCAATAGTCACAAATAATATAAAATACCTTGGCGTGACTCTATCTAAGGAAGTGAAAGAACTGTATGATAAGAACTTCAAGTCTCTGAAGAAAGAAATTAAAGAAGATCTCAGAAGATGGAAAGATCTCCCATGCTCATGGATTGGCAGGATCAATATAGTAAAAATGGCTATCTTGCCAAAAGCAATCTACAGATTCAATGCAATCCCCATCAAAATTCCAACTCAAATCTTCAACGAATTAGAAAGGACAATCGGCAGATTCATCTGGAATAACAAAAAACCTAGGATAGCAAAAACGCTTCTCAACAATAAAAGAACCTCTGGTGGAATCCCCATGCCTGACCTAAAGCTTTACTACAGAGCAATTGGGATAAAGACTGCATGGTACTGGTATAGTGACAGACAAGTAGACCGATGGAATAGAATTGAAGACCCAGAAATGAACCCACACACCTATGGTCACTTGATCCTTGCCTATTTCTTAATCTAATCTATTTGACAACCAAAAACATAACAATTGGGGAAATATAGACTGCTTAGTTTTGAGGTAATTAGAGGGACAATATGAATACAAACTGCAAGAAGGTATATAGAAGAGAAGGCTGGGAAATGGAATATAACTGCTTTAAGTTTGAGACATAATTATAGAATATGCCTATGGAGTTATTCAGAAAGCAGTTTCTACATTCTTTGCATGATGGTTTTCCTACTAGAATCTGAAGGTAAGACCCTACTGCTGATGAGATCATACACTTCAGACACAAGACTTGAAAGAATCATACAGGCTATACGCAGAAATCGCCTCCCTGAGGATTACCTTTCATGATGCTAGAAAGCTATATACTCAAGCTACCAATGGAGAAAGGAAGCAATAGCCTTGCCAGCTATGACACCTATAAACTATGACAATGGCCATAATGATATCTCAAAAAATGGAAAAGCACCAATCTATGTCTAGGCAGTAAACAATAGCTATCTAATGGACTTAAGGCCAGCTCAACAGGAGGGAATGAAAGAAAGATGAAATTTCAAGACCTGTAAGTCATATAAAGTACTCAGAAATTGCTGGTTGTTTGTGAGCCTAGAGGCTGCCTGGGGCTGAGGAAAGAGAAAAACAAACCTGGGTATGCCCCGTAGTTAAAACATTCCTGGGAACATCTTGACCATAAGATAAAGGGGAATGTGAAGACATAACAGGGCTATCTGAACTGAGTCAACAACTCACAGAACTCTGACACCCTGCACGTACACGTAATCTTTCTGTTAATGTTTGAATAAGCCAAGAGTGTGTCGCTGTGCTGAATTCCACACCCCTAAGCCCCTTACCCCATAAAACCCCCTAGCTTTCGAGCCTCATGGCCGGCATCTGTTATCTCCTGTGTGGGATACATGTCAGTCCGGAGCTCCGTAATTAAAGACCTCATGTAATTACATCAAGGCATTCAAGGCGTTCTGCTCTGTTCATGATTCTTGGGTGCATGCTAGATCAGGAATTGAGTGGCGGTTTCCCCACTAGGTCTAACAGGAATTCATGTCTGGCACTGCAAACCTACTGAACTCCTCGTGTATGGTTAGGCTCCAGAACCTAGAGAGAACTTACTATTGGTTTTTTCCCAAACCTGTATAATCTCTAATTGCATGTTTAATACTTCTTTTATGTGTATATATTTCAAAGACAATACTTCTCAAAACAAAAATTAACAAAAACTACTTTCTTTGCATATTTTGCAAACAACCTAACATCAAGGAGTCTGACAATTCCAAACCGTAAAATCCCAACAATTTCAGCAAAACCAACTATTTCCACCCTGCCCCCCCCCCCGCCCCCGCCCCCGGCCCTGGAAGTGGCAAGGTTTTTTGGTTTTGGTTTTGGTTTTTTTATTAAGGCATTTTTATTAGATATTTTCTTCATTTAAATTTCAAATGCTATCCCCAAAGCCCCCTATACCCTAGCCCTGCCCTGCTCCCTAACCCACCCACTCCCACTTCCTGGCCCTGGCATTCCCCTGTACTGGGGGCAAATGACTTATGCAATACCAAGGGCCTCTCTTCCCATTGATGAATGGCCATCCATCTGCTACATATGCAACTAGAGATACAGCTCTGGAGGTGGGGGTACTGGTTAGTTCATATTGTTGTTCCTCCTATAGGATTGGAGGACTAGGCCATCCTCTGCTTCATATGCAACTAGAGACACAGCTGTGGAGGGTACTAGTTAGTTCATATTGTTGTTACTCCTATAGGGTTGCAGACCCAAAACAAACTATTAACACAAGCCTGACTCTGATTCATTTTATGACTATTGCTTTAAGTTTGACAAAAAATGTAGTGTTACCAAAGTAGAACCATTATGTGTGCTGTATAAGAAATTATTAACTGGCAATTCTAGGGATGCATGTGTCAATGTGTATGTGGACATCGAAGAGCAACTTGCAAGACTTGGTTCTCTCTTTCTAACATGTGCATTCACACTCAATTAACCAGAATTGGTGGTAAGCACTCTCACCAGCTATGCCATCTTTGTTAATTATAAAAAGTTATCAATACAAAAGTAAATGTGAGACCAGTTCTAACTATTGTCACTTGAACAGCTGTGTGATTCCAGAAAAGACACATTAATTCTGTAAGCTAGCTAAATTTCATCAGAAAGAAAATTGCATATGCTTTGCTTGATGCATAGAGTAAAAAAAAGAAATCACAATATATTTTTTGGCTTATTAAAGATACCATAATTACTTAATTGTGAATCAATCTCAGACACCTTGGGTTGCCATTGTATATGCTAAAGGTCAAAATCCAAAGCTATAGCATATAACTGTATCTCCTAATGTTAAAATGGGAGTCATGTAGTCATGAAAGAAGCCAAAGAATTGACGGCTACATTAGTTATTCAAAACCTTACAGGAACATTAGCATAAAGTTCAGACTATTAAAGAACTATGTTCTCTCTCTCTCTCTCTCTCTCTCTCTCTCTCTCTCTCTCTCTCTCTCTCTCTCTCGTCTTTCAAGATACAGTCTTGCTATGTGGCCCTAATCTGTCTAGAACTTTCTATATAAACCTGGCTGGCCTTGAAATTATTTATATCCAGGGGTTCCAGGCTTGTGTCCCCAAATTATGTTAAAGAATATTGATACTTCTCCACTTATCATATATGACAACAACAAGAAGGCATAGTCATGAGAGAATGTCCTTCTTTAGTACACCTTAGCATTCATGTGACCACTAGATAACTACTCTCCATTTCAAAAACATATTAATTTCCATACCAATAAAGAGACTAAGAAATAAGCAAATGCTTAAATTGTAACTAGCATTACTCAATTTTTTTTTATTCCTAATGATATTCTGCTATACCCACGGATCAGCACCTAGCCCAAGGATAATCAGAAAGGCAACATCCAGCAACTGATGGTATGAATACAGAGACCCACAGGCAAACACTAAGGGAAGCCAATGGAACCCCCACAAAAGATGGAAAGAGAGGATTGTAAAAGCCAGAGGGCTCTACACCAGTAGAACACTGCCCTTAAGAATAAACTAAGCAGGACTAATAGGGGATCATAGACACTAACCCTGCATGGGTCTGAGTTAGGTCCTCTGTATATACATTATGTTTGTGTAGTTTGGTATTATTATGGGACCCCTAGCAGTGTGAGTGAGAGGCATCTTCGACTCATTTGCCTACTTTGTGGACCTTTTCCTTCCTACTAGGTTGCCTAGTCCAGCCTTGATATTAAGATTTGTTCCTAGTCTTATTGTAATTTATTATATCCCTAGAAGACCTGCTCTTGTTTTTAAATGAAGTAAAGAGTGGATCTTGGGGAAAGGGGAGGGAGGGAGGAGAAACTTTGGTCAGTATGTAATGTAAAAAAGAAGAATAGATAGATAGATGGGTAGGTAGATATAGATAGATGGACAGGCAGATACATAGATAGATAGATAGATAGATAGATAGATAGATAGATAGATAGATAGATAGATAGATGGAATTATTTGGTTTATGACCACAGATTACAGTTTGTTATTGCAAGTAAATCAAGGTAGCATGAACTTTAAGCAGTTATTCAAATCATATTCATGGTTAAGAACAAAGAGCAATGAATTAATGCTTGTATGCCAGTCAACAACTTTTTCCTTTCCATTCAGCCAGGGACCCAGTCCTAAAATGATGCCATTCACATTTAGGGTGGGTCTTCCAATTAACAAAATATATCAGCAGCATGTCAATAGAATAATATAGACAACTCTTTATTAAGGCTCCTTTCCCAGGTGATTCTACTTTGTGCCAAGTGAACATTCAAAATGAAACACCACATTGATATAAGTAATGGATTCGTATGAAAAACATATGTAGGTTGAATTCACATATTTCTTTTTCCCAATAGTTCCATTCCATTGTACATCTGTGTAACATTTGGTTGTTAAAGCATTTTTAATGCTGCCTGACTGAGTTCAAGCTCCTTTTGCTATTTATAATGTATGATTTTTGAGGTAACTAATTAATCAGTCTCTGTTTTCTTATATAAATGGAAATAGTTAATAATATTTTCTTTATTGAATTGTTATGTGGTTTAAATGTGTTATGTGGTTAAATATGTAAATTACTTAATTCTTATACCCATAGATAAGTATAGTTCTCAACCCACATCAAAGAAGTTTCTTTTTGCAGAATATGGAAACAATTACAGTCACCCATAACTGTTCAAAATTCAGAGAATTCCTAACAATGGGGTGGCCAACTCATTCAGTACATGTATAATAAAATCACTATAACCTATGATCATATTTGCACCTATAGCTCAAGGGCCATTGCAGAAGAGGGGGTGAAAGATTAGAATTGCCACAAGACCATATTTGCTGTGGTATTGGAGCATCTGTTAAATTACATTACAAAAGTGGAGATAAGATCTAAATTTGATCCTGGTGTTGAGCATATATCTGTTTTTGTGACTATTTACTTAGGGTCTAATGTACAAGTTCTAGTACATAGAATACACTGGTAAATACAGAACACCAGAACACAGGAACCTCTGTCTTGCCCTCCTTCGGTTTTTATCCTAATACCATAGGTAGACAGTAATTATGAGACCTAAGATAATGACAGATGTGTGATAGGCAATATGTGACCTGCTAAAATAACATGGACTTAAGGGATGATGGATGTGGTGGAATATGCTATTTTTAACAGTGTGCCAGAGTGGATGACAGAGCTCCTGAAAACAACTGTTAATTGAGGAAAGTATGACCAGGGTTACATCAACATGCAGTAGCATTACTTATGAAGTTTTCTATTGATGTGTGCATCTACATGTATATTCACTTAGGTAACATTATCATTTAGCCTATAAAGATGCTCAGTACTGTCTAATTACCCTTTCCTGTTGCTGAGGTAAAATACTGTGAGAAAAGTTCTTTAAGGGGGAATTTATTTTAACTCATAGCTGAAAGTTCAGGCCATCGTGGTGGAGAATTAAGGCAGAGCAAGCTTAACACTACTGGTCAACTCATATGCACAATCAGATGGATGCATGCTGGTGTTCAGCTCTCATTCTCTACTAATGCAATCACACAGATAATAATACACAGGCATGTCCAGAGGAAAGCCATTCATGTTACCAATTAAAACTAAAAACAGCACTAGTTTGCTCAGGAGAGCTCTAAGGCCACAGAAGGAACAGAGCTTCTTGGACATGGTCACTTCAGGCTTTCATCTTCAGCCAGGAGGTAGAACAGAGCTCCATAACACTGTGCAGTTTCCCTGCCAGAGGAGAACTTGCTGCAGACAGTGATGTGACCACTTGAACTCAGGAAAGAGTTGGACTTCTAGGAGTGCTGACAGAGGCTAACAGAATCACAGGAGGAACAAGATCCAGCCAGAGACACCTAGAACATCTAACACCAGAGATTAACAGATGGCGAAAGGCAAACATAACAATCTTACTAACAGAAACCAAGATCACTCTGCATCATCAGAACCCAGTACTCGTACCACAACGAGTCCTTCATCTTGAGTTTCATGTGTTTTGCAAATTGGATCTTGGGTATTCTAAGTTTCTAGGCTAATATCCACTTATCAGTGAGTGCAAATCATACATGTTGTTCTGTGATTGGGTTACCTCACTCAGGTTGATATCCTACAGATCCATCCATTTGCCCAAGAATTTCATAAATTCATTGTTTTTAATAGCTGAGTTGTACTCCATTGTGTAAATGTACCACATTTTCTGTATCCATTCTTCTTTTGAGGGACATCTGGGTCCTTTCTAGTTTCTGGCTATTGTAAGGCTGCTATGAACATAGTGGAGCATGTGTCCTTGTAACATAGTGGAGCATGTGTCCTTATTACAAGATGGAACGTCTTCTGGGTATATGCCCAGGAGAGGAATTGCTGGATATTCCGGTAGTACTGTGTCCAGTTTTCTGAGGAACCACCAGACTGATTTCCAGAGTGGTAGTACCAGCTTGAAATCCCACCAGCAATGGAGTTTTTCTCCAAATCCTCATTAGCATCTGCTGTCGCCTGAATATTTGATCTTAGTCATTCTGATTGGTGTGAGGTGGAATCTCAGGGTTATTTTGATTTGCATTTCCCTGATGATTAAGGATGTGGGACATTTTTTAGGAGCTTCTCAGGCATTCATCATTCCTCAGTATTCATTTAGCTCTGTACCCCATTTTTAATAGGGTTATTTGATTTTCTGGAGTCCAGCTTCTAAGGGTATTTATATTAAGGAAAAGTGATTGTTGCTTCCTGTTATTTTTGTTGTAAGAGCTGTGATTCTGTTCTTGCAGCTATCTTCTTTTAGGTTTGTTGAAGGATAACTTTCTTGCATTTTCTAGGGCATAATTTCCCTTCGTGTGTTGGAGTTTTCCATTTAATATTCTTTGAAGGGCTGGATTCATGGAAAGATATTGTATGAATTTGTTTTTCTCGTGGAATACTTTGGTTTCTCCATCTATGGTAATTGAGAGTTTTGCTGGGTATAGTAAGCTGGGCTGTCATTTGTGCTCTCTTAGTGTCTGTATAACATCTGTCCAGGATCTTCTGGCTTTCATAGTCTCTGGTGAGAAGTCTGATGTAATGCTAATAGGTCTGCCTTTATATGTTACTTGACTTTTTCCCTTACTGCTTTTAATATTCTATCCTTATTAAGTGCTTTTGTTGTTCTGATTATTATGTGTAGAGAGGAATTTCATTTCTGGTCCAGTCTATTTGGAGTTCTGTAGGCTTCTTGTATGTTCATGGGCATCTCTTTTGTTAAGATAGGGAAGTTTTCTTCTATAATTTTGTTGAAGATATTTACTGGCCTTTTAAGTTGAAAATCTTCATTCTCTATCTGTACCTATATCATTAGGTTTGGTCTTCTCATTGTGTCCTGGATTTCCTGGATGTTTTGAGTTAGGATCTTTTTTCGTGTTGCCTTGTCTTTGATTGCTGTGACCATATACTCTACGGGATCTTCTGCAACTGAGATTCTCTCTTCCATTTCTTGTATTCTGTTGCTGATGCTCACATCTATGGTTCCAGATTTCTTTCCTAGAGTTTCTATCTCCAGAGTTGTCTCCCTTTGGAGATGGCTGTTTGTCTTGTTGACAGTATCTTTTGCCTTAGAGAAGCTTTGAAATTTTATGAGATCCCATTTGTTGATTCTTGATCCCAGCACAAGCCATTAGAATTCTGTACTGGAATTGTACGCCTGTGTCGATATCTTCAAGACTCTTCCCTACTTTCTCCTCTATGTTTCAGTGTCTCTGGTTTTATGTGGAGTTCCTTGATCCACTTAGACTTGAGCTTTGTACAAGTAGATAAGAATGGATCAATTCACATTCTTCTACATGCTAACTGACAGTTGAGCCAGCACAATGTGTTCAAATTTCTGTCTTCTTTTCACTGGATAATTTTAGCTCCTTTGTCAAAGATCAAGTGATCATAGGTGTGTGAGTTTATTTCTGGATCTTCAATTCTATTCCATTTATCTACCTGTCTGTCCCTGTATAAGCACTGTACTGGCTAGTTTTGTGTCAACTTGACACAGCTGGAGTTATCACAGAGAAAATAGCTTTAGTTGAGGAAATGCCTCCATGAGATCCAACTGTAAGGCATTTTCTCAATTAGTGATCAAGGGGGAAAGGCCCCTTGTGGGTGGGACAATCTCGGGGCTGGTAGACTTGGTTCTATAAAAGAGCAGACTGAGCAAGCCAGTAAGGAACATCCCTCCGTGGCTTCTGCATCACCTCCTGCTTTCTAACCTGCTTGAGTTCCAGTCCTGACTTCCTTTGGTGATGAACAGCAGTATAGAAATGTAAGCCAAATAAACTTTCCTCCCCAACTTGCTTCTTGGTCATGAAGTTTGTACAGGAATAGAAACCCTGACTAAGAAAAGGACCATGCAGTTTTTATCACAATTGCTCTGTAGTGCAGCTTGAGGTCAGGCATGGTAATTCCACCAGAGATTCTTTTATTGTTGAGAATATTTTTTGCCATCATGGGGTTTTTTTTGTTGTTGTTGTTTTCCCAGATTAATTTTGAAATTTTCCATTCTCACTATGTGAAGAATTAAATTGAATTTTTAAGGGGATTTTATTGAATCTGTAGATTGCTTTTGGTAATGTAACCATTTTTACTATATTAATCCTGCCAATCCATGAGCATGGGAGATATTTCCATCTTCTGAGATCTTCTTTAATTTCTTCTTTCAGAGACTTAAAGTTCTTAACATACAGATCTTTCACTACTTCAGAGTCACACCAAGGTATTTTATATTATTTCTGGCTATTGTCAAGGGAGTTATTTCTCTGATTTCTTTCTCAACCTGTTTATCCTTTGTGTAGAAAAAGGCCACTGATTTGTTTGAGTTAATTTTATGTCTAGCTACTTTACTGAAGTTGGATATCAGGTTTAAGAGTTCGCTGGTGGAGATGATATGATAGTATATATATAAGTGACCCTAAAAATTCCACCAGAGAACTCCAAAATCTGATAAACAGCTTAGGAGAAATAATTGGATATAAAAATTTGTTTTTTTTAAATATTTTATTAGGTATTTTCCAAATTTACATTTCCAATGCTATCCCAAAAGTACCCCATACCCTCCCTCCCCCACTCCCCTACCCACCCACTCCCACTTTTTGGGCCTGGCGTTCCCCTGTACTGGGGCATATAAAGTTTGCATGTCCAATGGGCCTCTCTTTCCAGTGAGGGCCGACAAGGCCATCATTTGATACATATGTAGCTATAGACAAGAGCTCCGGGGTACTGGTTAGTTCATAATGTTGATCCACCTATAGGGTTGCAGATCCCTTTAGCTACTTGAGTACTTTCTCTAGCTCCTCCATTTGGGGGCTCTGTGATCCATCCAATGGCTGACTGTGAGCAACCACTTCTGTGTTTGCTAGACCCCAGCATAGTCTCGAAAGAGACAGCTATATCAGGCTCCTTTCAGCAAAATCTTGCTAGTGTAAGTAATGGGGTCAGCGTTTGGAGGCTGATAATGGGATGGATCCCTGGATATGGCAATCTCTAGATGGTCCATCCTTTTGTCTGAGCTCCAAACTTTTTCTCTGTAACTCCTTCCATGGGTGTTTTGTTCCCAATTCTAAGAAGGGGCAACATGTCCACACTTTGGTCTTCGTTCTTCTTGAGTTTCATGTGTTTTGCAAATTGTACCTTATATCTTGGGTATTCTAAGTTTCTGGACTAATATCCACTTATAAGTGAGTACATATCATGTAAGTTTTTTGTGATTGGGTTACCTCACTCAGGATAATGCCCTCCAGGTCCAACCATTTTCCTAGGAATTTCATAAATTCATTCTTTTTAATAGCTGAGTAGTACTCCATTGTGTAAATGTACCACATTTTCTATATCCATTTCTCTGTTGAGGGGCATCTGGGTTTTTTCCAGCTTCTGGCTATTATAAATAAGGCTGCTATGAACATAGTGGAGCATGTGTCCTTCTTACCTGTTGGGACATCACCTGGATATATGCCCAGGAGAGGTATTGCGGGATCCTCCGGTAGTACAATGTCCAGTTTTCTGAGGAACCACCAGACTGATTTCCAAAGTGGTTGTACAAGCTTGCAATCCCACCAACAATGGGGGAGTGTTCCTCTTTCTTCACATCCTCGCCAGCATCTGCTGTCACCTGAATTTTTGATCTTAGCCATTCTGACTGATGTGAGGTGGAATCTCAGGGTTGTTTTGATTTGCATTTCTCTGATGATTAAGGATGTTGAACATTTTTTCAGGTGCTTCTCAGCCATTCTGTATTCCTCAGGTGAGAATTCTTTGTTTAGCTCTGAGCCCCATTTTTAATGGGGTTATTTAATTTTCTGGAGTCCATCTTCTTGAGTTCTTTATATATATATTGGATATTAGTCCCCTATCTGATTTAGGATAGGTAAAGATCCTTTCCCAATCTGTTGGTGGCCTTTTTGTCTTATTGACGGTGTCTTTTGCCTTACAGAAGCTTTGCAGTTTCATGAGGTCCCATTTGACAATTCTTGATCTTACAGCACAAGCCAATGCTGTTCTATTCAGGAATTTTTCCCCTGTGCCCATATCTTCGAGGCTCTTCCCCACTTTCTCCTCTATAAGTTTCAGTATATCTGGTTTTATGTGGAGGTTCTTGATCCACTTAGATTTGACCTTAGTACAAGGAGATAGGAATGGATCAATTCACATTCTTCTACATGATAACCACCAGTTGTGCCAGCACCATTTGTTGAAAATGCTCTCTTTTTCCCACTGGATGGTTTAGCTCCCTTGTCAAAGATCAAGTGACCATAGGTGTGTGGGTACATTTCTGGGTGTTCAATTCTATTCCATTGGTCTACTTGTCTGTCACTATACAAGTACCATGCAGTTTTTATCACAATTGCTCTGTAGTAAAGCTTTAAATCAGGCATGGTGATTCCACCAGAGATTCTTTTATCCTTGAGAAGAGTTTTTGCTTTCCTAGGTTTTTTGTTATTCCAGATGAATTTGTAGTTTGTTCTTTTAATTCTTTGAAGAATTTAATTGTAATTTTGATGGGGATTGCATTTAATCTGTAGATTGCTTTTGGCAAGATAGCCATTTTTCAATGTTGATCCTGCCAATCCATGAGCATGGGAGATCTTTCCATCTTCTGAGTTCTTCTTTAATTTCTTTCTTCAGAGACTTGACATTCTTATCATACAGACCTTTCACTTTCTTAGTTAGAGTCATGTCAAGGTATTTTATATTATTTGTGACTATTGAGAAGGGTGTTGTTTCCCACTTTCTTTCTCAACCTGTTTATCCTTTGTGTACAGAAAGGCCATTGACTTGTTTGAGTTAATTTTATATCCAGCTACTTCATTGAAGCTGTTTACCAGGCTTAGGAGGCATTTTTAGAGTCACTTATATATACTATCATATCATCTGCAAAAAGTGATATTTTGACTTTTTCCTTTCCAATTTGTATCCCCTTGATCTCCTTTTGTTGTCGAATTGCTCTGGTTAGGACTTCAAGAACAATGTTGAATAGGTAGGGAGAGAGTGGGCAACCTTGTCTAGTCCCTGATTTTAGTAGGATGGCTTCCAGCTTCTCACCATTTACTTTGATGTTGGCTACTGGTTTGCTGTAGATTGCTTTTATCATATTTAGGTATGGGCCTTGAATTCCTGATCTTTCGAAGACTTTTATCATGAATGGGTGTTGGATTTTGTCAAATGCTTTCTCTGTGTCTAAGGAGATGATCATGTCGTTTTTGTCTTTGAGTTTGTTTATATACTGGATTATGTTGATGGATTTCCGTATATTGAACCATTGCTGCATCCCTGGGATGAAACCTACTTGGTCAGGATGGATGATTGTTTTAATGTGTTCTTGGATTCGGTTAGCAAGAACTTTATTGAGGATTGTTGCATCGATATACATAAGAGAAATTGGTCTGAAGTTCTCTATCTTTGTTGGGTCTTTTTGTGGTTTACGTATCAGAGTTATTGTGGCTTCATAGCATGAGTTTGGTAGAGTAACTTCTGCTTCTATTTTGTGGAATAGTTTGTGAAGAACTGGGATTAGATCGTCTTTGAAGGTGTGATAGAACTCTGCACTAAACCCATCTGGTCCTGGGCTTTTTTTTTTTTTTTTTTTTTTTTTTTTTTTTTTTTTTTTGGTTGGGAGACTATTAATGACTGCTTCTATTACTTTAGGGGATATAGGACTGTTTAGATCATTAACCTGATCTTGATTTAACTTTGGTAGGTGATATCTGTCTAGAAACTTATCCATTTCATCCAGGTTCTCCAGTTTTGTTGAGTATAGCCTTTTGTAGAAGGATCTGATGGTGTTTTGGATTTCTTCAGGATCTGTTGTTATGTCTCCCTTTTCATTTCTGATTTGTTAATTAGGATGCTTTCCCTGTGCCCTCTAATGAGTCTAGCTAAGGGTTTATCTATCTTGTTGATTTTCTCAAAGAACCAGCTCCTCCTTTGTTTGATTTTTTGATTAGTTCTTCTTGTTTCCACTTGGTTGATTTTGCCCCTGAGTTTGATTGTTTCCTGCCATCTACTCCTCTTGGGTGAATTTGCTTCCTTTTGTTCTAGAGCTTTTAGATGTGTTGTCAAGCTGCTAATGTGTGCTCTCTCTAGTTTCTTTTTGGAGGCACTCAGAGCTATGAGTTTTCCTCTTTGAAATGCTTTTATTTTGTCCCATAAGTTAGGGTATGTTGTGGCTTCATTTTCATTAAACTCTAAAAAGTCCTTAATTTCTTTATTTCTTCCTTGACCAAGGTATCATTGAGAAGAGTGTTGTTCAGTTTCCAGGTGAATGTTGGCTTTCTATTATTTATTTTGTTATTGAAGATCAGCCTTAATCCATGGTGATCCGATACGATGCATGGGACAATTTCAATATTTTTGTATCTGTTGAGGCCTGTTTTGTGAACAATTATATGGTCAATTTTGCAGAAGGTACCTTGAGTTGCTGAGAAGAAGATATATTCTTTTGTTTTAGGATAAATGGTTCTGTACATATCTGTTAGATCCTTTTGTCTCATAAGTTCTGTTAGTTTCACTGTGTCCCTGTTTAGTTTCTGTTTCCTTGATCTGTCCATTGGTGAAAGTGGTGTGTTGAAGTCTCCCACTATTATTGTGTGAGTTGCAATGTGTGATTTGAGCTTTACTAAAGTTTCTTTAATGAATGTGGCTGCCCTTGCATTTGTAGCATAGATATTCAGAATTGAGAGTTCCTCTTGGAAGATTTTAACTTTGATGATTATGAAGTGCCCCTCCTTGTCTTTTTTGATGACTTTGTGTTGGAAATCAATTTTATTAGATATTAGAATGGCTACTCCAGCTTGTTTCTTCTTACCATTTGCTTGGAAAATTGTTTTCCAGCCTTTCGTTCTGAGGTAGTGTCTGTCTTTTTTCCTGAGATGGGTTTCCTGTAAGCAGCAAAATTTTGGGTCCTGTTTGTGTAGCCAGTCTGTTAGTCTATGTCTTTTTATTGGGGAATTGAGTCCATTGATATTAAGAGATATTAAGGAAAAGTAATTGTTGCTTCCTATTATTTTTGTTTTTAGAGTTGGCATTCTATTCTTGTGGCTGTCTTCTTTTAGGTTAGTTGAAGGATTACTTTCTTGTTTTTTCTAGGACGTGCTTTCCGTCCTTGTATTGTTTTTTTTTTTTTTTTTTTTTTTTTTTTTTTGTTATTATCCTTTGAAGGGCTCAATTCATGGAAAGATAATGTGTGAATTTGGTTCAGTTGTGGAATACTTTGTTTTCTCCATCTATGAAAATTGAGAGTTTGGCTGGGTATAGTAGCCTGAGCTGGAATTTGTGTTCTCTTAGTGTCTGTATAACATCTGTCCAGGATCTTCTGGCTTTCATGGTCTCTGGTGAAAAGTCTGGCGTAATTCTGATAGGCTTGCCTTTATATGTTACTTGAACTTTTCCCTTACTGCTTTTAATATTCTATCTTTATTTGGTGCATTCATTGTTCTGATTATTATGTGTTGGGAGGAATATCTTTTCTGGTCCAGTCTATTTGGAGTACTGTAGGCTTCTTGTATGTTCATGGGCATGCTATTCTTTAGGTTTGGGAAGTTTTATTCTATAATTTTGTTGAAGATATTTGCTGGCCCTTTGAGTTGAAAATCTTCAATCTCATCTACTCCTATTATCTGTAGGTTTGATCTTCTCATTGTGTCCTGGGTTTCCTGGATTTTTTGAGTTAGCATCTTTTTGCATTTTGTATTTTCTTTGATTGTTGTGCCGATGTTCTCTGGAATCTTCTGCACTTGAGATCCTCTCTTCCATTTCTTATATTCTGTTGCTGATGCTCGCATCTATGGTTTCAGATTTCTTTCCTAGGGTTTCTAGCTCCAGCGTTGCCTCACTTTGAGTTTTCTTTATTGTGTCTACTTCCCTTTTTAGGTCTAGTATGGTTTTGTTCATTTCCATCATCTGTTTGGATGTGTTTTCCTGTTTTTCTATAAGGACTTGCAACTCTTTAGCAGTGTTCTGTATTTCTTTAAGTGAGTTATTAAAGACCTTCTTGATGTCTTCTACCATCATCATGAGATATGCCTTTAAATCCGGGTCTAGGTTTTCGGGTTTGTTGGGGTTCCCTGGACTGGCTGAGGTGCGAGGGCTGGGTTCTGAGGAAGGTAAGTGATCTTGGTTTTTTTTTTTTTTTTTTAGTAAGATTCTTAGGTCTGCCTTTCACCATCTGGTAAACTCTGGAATCAGTTGTTATCGTTGTCTCTGGTTAGAGCTTGTCCCTCTTGTGATTCTGTTATTCTCTACAAGCAGACCGTGGCGATTAGCTCTCTCCTTAGTTTCAGTGGTCAGAGCACTCTCTGTAGGCAGTCTCTCCTCTTTCAGGGAAGGTGCACAGATATCTGGCTTTCATACTTGCCTCCTAGAAGAAGATGAAGGCCCAAAACAGGACCTGTCCCAGAAGCTGTTAGCTTTTGTAGTTCACATTCTCACCTGTGCAGACTAGTCTCAGTGGAGTCCGGGAACCAAGATGTCTCCTGCAGATGCTCAGGCAAAGCCCTCCCGGGTTGGGCAGACACCTATCCTCTGGCAGGGAAGGTGCCCAGATGTCTGGAGCCCGAAAAGGGGGATGCCTCAGAAGCTCTGTGGCTCCCACCTGTCCCAGAAGCTGTTAGCTTCTGTAGTCCACCCTCTCACCTGTGCAGAGTAGTCTCAGTGGAGTCTGGCATCCAAGATGCCTCCCGCAGATGCTCAGGCCCTTTTGTGATTTCTTTATTGTTTCTACTTCCATTTTTAGATCTTGGATGGTTTTGTTCAATTCTTTCTCCTGATTGGATGTGTTCTTATTTAAGGGAGTTATTTATTTCCTTCTTATAGTCCTCCATCATCATTACCATGAGAAGTAATTTTAGATCCATATCTTACTTTTCTGGTGTGATGGTGTATCCAGGACCTGCTATGGTGGGAGAGTTGGGTTCTGATGATGCCAAGTAACCTTGGTTTCTGTTGCTTCTGTTCTTAAGCTTGCCTCCTGCCATCTTATTATCTCAAGTGCTCCCTGCCATCAATATATCTGATTGGAGCCTGTCTTTTCTGTAATCCCAGTTGAGTCAGAACTTCTCAGAATCCAGCTTTCTTTGTGATTTTGTAATTCTGGGATACTGTGATGCTGAGATCTGAATGTGTCAGAGTTCTTGGCAGTCAAGCTTCCTCTGAGACCCTGAGATCCTGGTGTGACCAAGCTCTTGGGATCTTAAGATCCTGGATGTGGTACCTTCTCCTTTGGAATCATGGGGCTGTTTGTTGAATTTGAAACCAAGGTTGACCAGTGTTCACTGGAAGGTTCCTGATCCACTGGTCAAGAGGGGTTCCTGTGCCCATGCTCCAGCTAGCCCCAGGCTCCCAGTTCTGTTGGAACAGATGTTGTATTCCACTCACCAGCTATCCTAAGATCCTGGGTGTGCTAGGGAACCTGGAGGGGTGGAGAGTCCTGTGGGGACCGTGGGACTGTCAATTTCGGGCCAAAGGTAGCCCATCACTGGCTCTGACTGTAAGGAACCCAAGCCAGTGGTTGGGTGGGGTTCCTGTGTTGGTGCTCTAGCTGTCCCCAAGCACCCCTGGTTCTGTTGGAACAGATTGTGTTCCTATCACCAGTGATCCTAAGATCCTGGGCATGCTAGGGCACTAGGGAGATGGAGAGTCCTCTTGAGACTGTAGGACTGTCCACTGAGTTTGGACCCAAGGTGGCCTGGCGCTCTTGCTTCACTATCTTAAATTTCATTGTCTTCTGTTTGATTTTTATAAATTCTGCAAGTTTTTTGTTTAGTTTTAGGTTTGGGTTTTTTGTTTTGTTTTGTTTGTTTTGGTTTTTGTTTGGTTGGTTTATTTTTGGCTTGCTAGGGGCTTTTTTGCTTTTGTTTTGTTGTTTTTAAATAATGTGTTAAATATAGACTTGTTTATGACTGCGTTGGTCTAATTATTTAGTGATTTGTCTTTAAATGTCCTTTGTCTAGAAATTTCTTCATTATTTTAATAGCTTCCCTTTCTATGTTGGAGAGGACCCTGTCTTTATGAACATCATCTTGTGCATGAAATTTTCTTTACAATGCACATAATCTAACATCTAGAATATTTCCTTAAAGATTTATTTTTATTTTTAAATATTTGTATAGGAGAAGGGGTTATTCATATGTAGGCTGTTACCCACAGAGGCCTGAAGGAATATCAGATGCCCTGGAGCTAGAGTTAGAGCCAGTCATAATCCACCTAATGTGGGTTTTAAGGACTTAATCAACATCCTCTCCAGAGCAGCATGGGATCATGACCACTCAGCAATCTCTTCAGCTCAGATCATCTCCTTTGAATATAGCCAAGTAATTCAAATAAAAATTAATTATTCAAGTTTTTACTTTAGACTGGACTCTGTGGTTTATTTTGCACATGCACAGTTCAGAAGCCAGTTAGTAGCTAAGGAAGAGTTTACATTCAGACCCATAATTCCCCCTCTGGACTCTTCTCCTTTGTAGAATTCCATAATTAGTTTCTAGTTACTCTATAGCCCCAGATTCTCCAATAATGTTAATAAATTAATTTATTCCCAGTTTATGAAAAAGCACACATCTGGAAACTGACATTTCAGAAAATTTGCTCTGCAATCCAGGGGTCCTTATTTCAAATCCCTGGCATGCATGTAAAAAGTTAAATACCAGCATCAAGGCAAAAAGATAGGTGGATCTGGAGAGCTCACTGGCCAGCCTGTCAAGCTGAAGTTCTGGCTCAGTGTGAAACCTTGTCTCAAGTAATAAAGTGATTAGCAATAAATGAAGATGCTCAATGTCCAACTCTGGCTTCAGCATGCATACTCATAGATTCATATATTTGTACACAAATTACACAATTAATTGAGCTCTCAACAACTTATACTCCCTGGTATTTCAGTACTAAAGTCATTGGGTATATTTTCCACATGAAAAATTAACACACTTATTAGTGTTTTTCTTCTTTGATATAAAAGACCAACCTTTTTTCTGTCTTCAGTTCTTTCTTTATAGGTTGCAGATCTTTCTTCCTAATGGGTCTCTGTAAAGAGTTGAGATAAGAAGAAAATAACTTGACTACCTGTAAACTTTTAATTTCATTTATGTTATAGTTTCAAGTGAAGAATAAATCTTCAAAATAAAAATATATTTATATTCTGATATATCACAAACTCAATATTCATATGAATATGTGTGTATACTTAAAGTAGTATAATTGTTGAATTTTCTTCAGTATTTTTTGCATGCAGATATATAACGCTTAGTAATAATTTTGGCAAAAAGGTGTTTTATAAATGTATTATAGGTAAAATTTTATTTATTTGACTCTGAAAATAAATCTTTACATTTTTATAAAATATCTGCTGTAACACTTTATAAAACAAATGCCATCTATGAAAAATAAAAATAACTTTAAATCAGGTTAATAAGGAAATATAAGTAGAAGGATGATGTGGGATATTTCCTGATGTTGACTGGTATGTCTATTAGATATAGAAATCAAATTCCTAGCTATCAAAGAATTATGGAGTAAACTACATTACCCTCAAATTCTTGAAGCCTTAATTCGTATGTATATGTTTATCTCAAAGGCTTCAAAAACTGTGTGAGGTGCAAGGATGAGGTCAAGAAAAGGAACAAGCATAAGAATAAGATCCTGTGATGACACAAGGCAAGGAGGCAAAAAAAAATGTTTGATACTGTGTTTTCTTATACATTTCTTTAATGCTAGACAATTATAACACTGGATGGGAAGATCACCCCATAATATCTTTGAATAACCAGTCATTACCTCTGACCAGTGTGAGGCAAAGGTGAAGCAAATCCATTTCATCCATTGCCCATGATGACTTTTGAAAAAAAAAATAGGCATGAGAAATTTGAACTAATCCTGATAACTGCATGAAAAATGTAGCATGGGAGGTCATTGTAAATGGAAAGTTTTGTGATATAATATGGCATGCACATACTGTCTGCAAAATCTGTCTTTTCTATTCACATTTAAGCTTCAAATGTGTCTTTGATAACTGAAGCCAGAAAGAACTTCACATAAAACCAGAGACACTGAAACTTATAGAGGAGAAAGTGGGGAATAGCCTCGAAAATTTGGGCACAGGGGAAAAATTCCTGAATAGAACAGCAATGGCTTGTGCTGTAAGATCGAGAATTGACAAATGGGATCTCATGAAACTGCAAAGCTTGTGTAAGGCAAAAGACACCGTCAATAAGACAAAAAGGCCACCAACAGATTGGGAAAGGATCTTTACCTATCCTAAATCAGATAGGGGACTAATATCCAATATATATATAAAGAACTCAAGAAGGTGGACTCCAGAAAATCAAATAACCCATTAAAAATGGGGCTCAGAGCTAAACAAAGAATTCTCACCTGAGGAATACAGAATGGCTGAGAAGCACCTGAAAAAATGCTCAGCATCCTTAATCATCAGAGAAATGCAAATCAAAACAACCCTCAGATTCCATCTCACACCAATCAGAATGGCTAAGATCAAAAATTCAGGTGCCCAGTCACCGGAGCCAGCCCTGCCTGCAGTTCCCTGAACTAAGTGCTTCTGCCCACCCACAGCAACTGATTCTAAGGCCTGACTCTAGCAATGGCCTTCGCAAATCTGCGCAAAGTACTCATCAGTGACAGCCTGGACCCCCCTGCTGCCGGAAGATCCTGCAAGATGGAGGGCTGCAGGTGGTGGAGAAGCAGAACTTGAGCAAGGAGGAGCTGATAGCTGAACTCCAGGACTGTGAAGGCCTCATTGTCCGGTCTGCTACTAAGGTCACTGCTGATGTCATCAATGCAGCAGAGAAGCTCCAGGTGGTGGGCAGGGCTGGCACAGGTGTGGACAATGTGGATCTGGAGGCTGCCACGAGGAAGGGCATCCTAGTCATGAACATCCCCAACGGGAACAGCCTCAGTGCTGCGGAGCTCACCTGTGGGATGATCATGTGCCTGGCCAGGCAGATTCCCCAGGCAACAGCTTCGATGAAAGATGGCAAATGGGACCGGAAGAAGTTCATGGGGACAGAACTGAACGGGAAGACACTGGGAATTCTTGGCCTCGGCAGAATCGGAAGAGAGGTGGCCACCCGAATGCAGTCCTTTGGAATGAAGACTGTAGGCTATGACCCCATCATCTCTCCTGAAGTCGCCGCCTCCTTTGGTGTTCAGCAGCTGCCGCTGGAGGAGATCTGGCCTCTCTGTGACTTTATAACTGTCCATACCCCACTCCTGCCCTCTACCACAGGCTTGCTGAATGACAGCACCTTTGCTCAGTGCAAGAAAGGCGTGCGAGTGGTGAACTGTGCTCGAGGAGGCATCGTGGATGAAGGTGCCCTGCTGCGTGCCCTGCAGTCTGGTCAGTGTGCTGGGGCTGCACTGGATGTGTTTACAGAAGAGCCACCACGGGACCGGGCCTTAGTGGACCACGAGAATGTCATCAGCTGTCCCCACCTGGGTGCCAGCACCAAGGAAGCCCAGAGCCGCTGTGGGGAGGAAATCGCAGTCCAGTTTGTGGACATGGTGAAGGGGAAATCTCTAACAGGCGTCGTGAACGCCCAGGCCCTCACCAGTGCCTTCTTTCCACACACCAAGCCTTGGATTGGTCTGGCAGAAGCAATGGGCACGCTGATGCACGCCTGGGCTGGCTCCCCTAAAGGGACCATCCAGGTGGTTACACAAGGAACATCTCTGAAGAATGCTGGGACCTGCCTGAGCCCTGCAGTCATTGTCGGCCTTCTGAGAGAAGCATCTAAGCAGGCAGACGTGAACTTGGTGAACGCTAAGCTACTGGTGAAAGAGGCTGGCCTCAATGTCACCACCTCCCACAACCCTGGGGTTCCAGGGGAGCAGGGTAGCGGGGAATGCCTCCTGACTGTGGCCCTGGCAGGTGCCCCCTACCAAGCTGTGGGCTTGGTCCAGGGCACCACACCAATGCTGCAGATGCTCAACGGAGCTGTCATCAGACCAGAGGTGCCACTACGCAGAGGCCAACCCCTGCTCATATTCCGGGCTCAGCCCTCCAACCCTGTGATGCTGCCCACTATGATCGGCCTCCTGGCAGAGGCGGGTGTACAGCTGCTGTCCTACCAAACCTCCATGGTGTCTGACGGAGAGCCCTGGCATGTCATGGGCCTGTCCTCCCTGCTGCCCAGCCTGGAAACGTGGAAGCAGCATGTATTGGAGGCTTTCCAGTTCTGCTTCTGACCCTGGGGTTCAGCACTCTCAGCCCCACAGGCTCTTCTGAAGAAACCCGCTCAACTGTGACCTATAGGGAGAGGGGATCGCAGAACCAGGGCATCTGCCTGAACTAATACCTAGTAAAGAATTCTTAACTCAAAAAAAAAAAAATTCAGGTGACAGCATATGCTGACGAGGATGTGGAGAAAGAGGAACACTCCTCCATTGTTGGTGGGATTGCAAGCTTGTACAACCACTTTGGAAATCAGTCTGGTGGTTCCTCAGAAAACTGGACATGGTACTACCAGAGGATCCTGCAATACCTCTCCTGGGCATATATCCAGAAGATGCCCCAACCAGTAAGAAGGACACATGCTCCACTATGTTCATAGCAGCCTTATTTATAATACCCAGAAGCTGGAAAGAACCCAGATGCCCCTCAACAGAGGAATGGATACAGAAAATGTGATACATTTACACAATGGAGTACTACTCAGCTATTAAAAAGAATGAATTTATGAAATTCCTAGGCAAATGGATGGACCTGGAGGGCATCATCCTGAATGAGGTAACCCAATCACAAAAGAACTCAAATGATATGTACTCATGGATAAGTGGATATTGGCCCAGAAACTTAGTATACCCGAGATATAAGATAAAATTTGCAAAACACATGAAACTGAAGAAGAACAAAGACCAAAGTGTGGACACTTTGCCCCTTCTTAGAATTGGAAACAATTACCCATGGAAGGAGTTACAGAGACAACGTTTGGAGCTGAGACAAAAGGATGGACCATCTAGAGACTGCCATATCCAGGGATCCATCCCATAATTAGCCTCCAAACGATGACACCATTGCATACACTAGTAAGATTTTGCTGAAAGGACCCTGATATAGCTGTGTCATGTTAGACTATGCTGGTGCCTAGCAAACACATAAGTGGATGCTCACAGTCAGCTATTGGATGGAGCACAGGGCTCCCAATGGAGGAGCTAGAGAAAGTACCCAAGGAGCTAAAGGGACCCTATAGGTGCAACCCTATAGGTGGAACAACATTATGAACTAACCAGTACCCCGGAGCTCTTGACTCTAGCTGCATATGTATCAAAAGATGGCCTAGTCGGCCATCACTGGAAAGAGAGGCCCATTGGACACGCAAACTTTATATGCCCCAGTACAGGGGAATGCCAGGGCCAAAAAGGGGGAGTGGGTGGGTAGGGGAGTGGGGGTGGGTAGGTATGGGGGACTTTTGGTATAGCATTGGAAATGTAAATGAGCTAAATACCTAATAAAAATGGGAAAAAAATGTAAATAGTAGGATTATAGGTCATTTATTTTAAATCATAGCTCTCACCTACAAATCTAAGGTTCATTTTATATTATATTTCTTCTGATACAATCTTAGTTGTATATATCCATGTTCTCTTGTGATATTTACTTCTAAGTACTAAAATACTATTTCTACAATTACATTAGAAAATGAAAACTTCATAAGTGAAGAGATATCATTGTCTTTCTGAATCTGAGTTACCTCAGTCAGGATGATCTTTTCTAGTTCCATTCATTCACCTGAAAATTTCATGATGTTGTTGTTGCTGTTTGTAACAGCTGAATAAGAAGAAGGTGGACCTCAGAAAATCAAATAACCCCCTTAAAAAATGGGGCTCAGAACTGAACAAAGAATTCTCACCTGAGGAATACCGAATGGCAGAGAAGCACCTGAAAAAATGTTCAACATCCTTAATCATCAGGGAAATGCAAATCAAAACAACCCTGAGATTCCACCTCACACCAGTGAGAATGGCTAAGATCAAAAATTCAGGTGACAGCAGATGCTGGCGAGGATGTGGAGAAAGAGGAACACTCCTCCATTGTTGGTGGGATTGCAGGCTTGTACAACCACTCTGGAAATCAGTCTGGCGGTTCCTCAGAAAACTGGACATAGTACTACCGGAGGATCCAGCAATACCTCTCCTGGGCATATATCCAGAAGAAGCCCCAACTGGTAAGAAGGACACATGCTCCACTATGTTCATAGCAGCCTTATTTATAATAGCCAGAAACTGGAAAGAACCCAGATGCCCCTCAACAGAGGAATGGATACAGAAAATGTGGTACATCTACACAATGGAGTACTACTCAGCTATTAAAAAGAATGAATTTATGAAATTCCTAGCCAAATGGATGGACCTGGAGAGCATCATCCTGAGTGAGGTAACACAATCACAAAGGAACTCACACAATATGTACTCACTGATAAGTGGATACTAGCCCAAAACCTAGGATACCCACGATATAAGATACAATTTCCTAAACACATGAAACTCAAGAAAAATGAAGACTGAAGTGTGGACACTATGCCCCTCCTTAGAAGTGGGAACAAAACACCCATGGAAGGAGTTACAGAAACAAAGTTTGGAGCTGAGATGAAAGGATGGACCATGTAGAGACTGCCATATCCAGGGATCCACCCCATAATCAGCATCCAAACGCTGACACCATTGCATATACTAGCAAGATTTTATCGAAAGGACCCAGATGTAGCTGTCTCTTGTGAGACTATGCCGGGGCCTAGCAAACACAGAAGTGGATGCTCACAGTCAGCTAATGGATGGATCACAGGGCTCCCAATGGAGGAGCTAGAGAAAGTACCCAAGGAGCTAAAGGGATCTTCAACCCTATAGGTGGAACAACATTATGAACTAACCAGTACCCCTGAGCTCTTGACTCTAGCTGCATATGTATCAAAAGATGGCCTAGTCGGCCATCACTGGAAAGAGAGGCCCATTGGACACGCAGACTTTGTGTGCCCCGGTACAGGGGAACGCCAGGGCCAAAGGGGGGGAGTGGGTGGGTAGGGGAGTGGGGGTGGGTGGGTAAGGGGGACTTTTGGTATAGCATTGGAAATGTAAATGAGCTAAATACCTAATAAAAAATGGAAAAAAAAATAGTTAATTATCACATGCCACTATTTCGGGATAAATGCTGAAAATAAAGGCTACCTCATAAAGTAAAAAAAAAAAAAAAAAAAAGACTCCATTGTGTAAATGTAAATTTTCTGTATCCATTTTTTCAGCTGAGGGACATCTAGGTTGTTTCTAGATTCTGGCTGGTATGAATAAAGCTGCTATGAACATAGTTGAGCAAGTGTCCTTGAGGAAGAATCCTTCTGGTATATGCACAGAAGTGATATAGTTAAGTTTTGAGATAGATCAACTCCCAACTTTCTGAGGAAACTCCATATTAATTTCCATAGTATCTGTATAAATTTGCACTCCCACCAGCAATGGAGGAATGTTTCCCTCGCTCCACAACCACACATGCCTGATCTGTCACATGTGTGTGATCCTAACTATTCTAAGAGGTGTAAGACAGATTCTCAAAGTAGTTTTGATTTGTATTTCCCTGATATCTAAGTGTATTGAACATTTAAGTGTTTCTTAGCTATTTGAAATTCCTGTTTTTGAGTTTTCTGCTAAAATCTGGTGTACCCCATTTTAAATTGGATTATTAAAATTGTTGATGTCTAGTTTCTTGAGTTTTGTATAATTTAGGTACTTCTATTAAGTAAAGAATTATGCTACAGTCCACAAACCCAGCAAGGCTAAGGAAGAAGGAGTAATCAAGGACATGACTCTCCCTGGTAAGGAAGAATGGAATAAATTTTGCAGCTGAAGTTAGGGCAGGTAGGGATGGGACTAGGAGGGATAAGGCCAGGGCAGAGATAGAGAGCACTGATAGAGATGACTCGAATCTACAAGAGTTACCCTAACAAAGTCTCCTAGTAATAGAGGATATGGAGCTCAAACTGTCTATCTTCTATAACCAGACAAGTCTCCTAGTAGTAAGACTGGAACATCAACCCAACCACAAAATTTTTGACCTGTAATCTGTGCTGCTTGCAAGGTGTGCTGGAGTAAAGGTGGCACAGAACTTATAGAAATAGCCAACCAATATCTAGCCCATCTTGAGGCCCATGCTATGAGAGGAAGCCTGACACTGTCTAAAAGGGAAGAAACAAGAGGTAGATGTAGTCCAGAGACTCAGAACAGAACCAAACAGGACTAGCAAAAATTAAAAATTAAAAATTAATGAAATGGAAGATCTTGTCCCAGAGCCAGAAGCAATGAGTTGCCAATAGTTCCCTGGCCTCCATTGCCTAGTACTGGGCTCATTCTTTGGCCCTGTGGAGGCTTGGGGAAAACCAAGACTGTACTGCTCCCCTGTGGAGGCCTTCAGTGGGGGCAGAAGAGCATAACCAGCTTGGAACCATGCCCCACCAATCCTTTCCCAGGTAGGTCTGCCTGGGGCACAGCTGGCAGCGGTCAGTTGCATGCAGTCCACTGACCTCCTTTAACTGGGCTTGTTCTTTGGTCCTGAGGAGCCTTGCAGAACTCTAAGAACTTCCTGCTTCCCCATGGAGGCAAGCAGAGCCTCCAAGAATTATCAGCTTAGAACAGTGCCCCACAAATTACTTGCTAGTGGCTAATGCCAGAGGCACAGCCAGCAGAGTTCAGTGCCCTGACCTCCACAGTCAGGCTTATGGACCCCTCTGCATTTCAGAAAAGTCCTGCTGTCATCAGGATCATCCAGCCAACATCATCCAAAACCAGCTATAGGACAGCATAAGAACACAAACAAGAGCCAGTTACCACCAAGGCCCAGCTATCCTACTACAGCAAGCCCTGGATATGCTCACAAATCTGAACCACAATGATCTGAAATCCAATCTTATAAAGATAATAGGGGCCTTAAAAGAGGAAATAAATAAATGCCTTAAAGAAATATAGGAAAATATAAACAAATAGGTAAAGAAATTAATAAAACTGTCCAAGACCTGAAAATGGAAATAGCCACAATAAAGAAAAGACAAGCTGAGACAATCCTGGAGATGAAAAACATCGACAAGAAAACAGAAACTACAGACATAAGCATCACAAATAGAATACAAGAGATGGAAGAGAAAATAGCAGGCATAGAAGAAATTAATACATTGGTTAAAGAAAATGTTAAATCTAAAAAGTTCATGACACAGAAAATCAGGAAATCTAGAACACTATGAGAAGACCAAACCTAAGAATAATAGAAATTGAAGGAGGAGATTCCCAGCTCAAAGGCCCAGAAAATATCTTCAACAAAATCAGAGAAGAAAATTTCCCTAACCTAAAGAAAGTGATGCCTATAAAGTAAAAGAAGCTTACAGAACACCAAACAGAATGGGACAGGAAAGAAAAGTCTCCATCTACATAATAATCAAAATGCTAAACGTACAGAATAAAGAAAAAACAAAAACTGCAAGGGAAAAAGGTCAACTGATATACAAAGACAGATCTATCAGAATTATATCCAACTTCTTAGCAGAGATCTAAAAGCTAAAAGGACCTGAGGAGAGGTCTTGAAGACCCTAAGAGACAACAGATGCCAGCCCAGACCACTGTACCCGGCAAAACAAAGCCATACCAAATCTAACCAATATCTTTCCACTAATCCAGTCCTACAAAAGATACTAGAAAGAAAACTCCAACCCAGTGAGTCTAACTATACTCAAGGAAACTCAAGAAATAAATAATTTCACATCATTAAAACCAATAGAAAAGAAACACACACATATATATACTACCAACAACATCAAAAATAACAGGAATTAATAAACATTGGTCAGTAATATCTCTCAAGATCAATAGACTCAATTCCCCAATAAAATCATCCAGGCTAATCAGATGTATGCATAAAAAGAATCCGTCATGCTGTTGTATGCAAGAAATGCATCTCTGCAACAAAGGCATTATGTCAGTGTAAACAGCTTGAAAGAGCTTTTCCAAGTAAACAGGCCCAAGAAATGACCTGGGGTAATCATTTCTAATATCTCATAAAATAGACTTTCAACCAAAAGTAATTTTTAAAATGTGGAAAGACACTTCATACCCATCAAAGCAAAAATCCACCAAGAGGATGTCTCCATTCTGAATATCTATGCCCCAACTGCAAGGGCACCCCCATTTGTAAAAGAAACATTGCTAAAGCTTAAATTACACATCAAACTTCAGACAATAAACCTACATACTCATGGAAACTGAACAGCTCTCTGCTCTCGGTTCAAGGAACACAGGATCAAGAAAGAAATTAAAGACTTTCAAGGATCCAATGAAAATGAGGGCACAACATACCTAAACATATGGGACACAATGAAAGCATTGCTATGAGGAAAGTTCATAGAACTAAATGCCCTCAAAAAGAAATTTAAGAGTTTGCATACTAAGGAATAAATTACACCTGAAAGCTCTAGAACAAAAAGAACCAAACACACCCAAGAGGAGTAGATAATTTCTAGGAAATAATCAAACTCAGTCCTAAAATCAATCGATTAGAAACAAAGAGAACAATAGAAAAAAAAAACCAACAATAACAAAACCAATAGCTGGTCCTTTGAAAAAAATCAACAAGATATGCAAACCCATAGCCAAACTAACTAAAAAGGCAGAGAGACTGTACCCAAATTAGCAAATTCATAAATGAAAAGGGAGACATAACAACAGACACTGAGGAAAATAGAGGAATCCTTGGGTCTCAGTTCAAAAGTTTTTCTCAGTTAAACTGGAAAATCTAAATGAAATAGGTGATTGTTTAGACAGATATGACTTACCAAAGTTATTTTAAAGTCAGGTAAACTAAATAGTCCTATAACCTCCTTGGAAATACAAGCAGTAATTAAGAGTCCTCAAACAAGCCAAAAAATAAAAAATAAACAGGACCAGATGGTTTTAGTGCAGAACTGCCAGACTCATTCTATGAGGTCACAGTCACCACCCTGATACTTAAAGTACACAAAGACTCAACAAAGAAAGAGAATTTCAGACCAATTTCCCTTATGAACACTGATTCAAAAAATACTCAAACTATTCACAAACAGAATTCAGTAATACATCAAAGATATCAACCATGATCAAGTGGGCTTCATCCCAGGAATGTAGGGGTGGTTCAATATACAAAAATCCATCATTATAACACACGATATAAACAAGCAACAACAACAAGCCCACGTGATCATCTCATTAGATGCTGAGAAAGCCTTTTGCAATATCCAAGCACCTTTTCATGTTAAGAGTCTTGGAGAGATCAGGCATACAAGGCACATATCTATATAAAAAAAGGAGATATAGAGCATGCCAATAGCCAAATATCAAATTAACTAGAGAGAAACTTAGGGCAACTCCACTAAAATCAGGGGCAAGACAAGGCTGTCTACTCTCTATTTTTCTCAATATAATACTTGAAGTTCTAGCTAGAGCAATAAGACAACTAAAGTAGATCAAAAGAACACAAATTGGAAAAGAAGAAGTCAAAGTATCCCTATTCACAGATATGATAGTACACATAAGAGACCCCAAAAATTCTACCAGAGAACTCCTACATCTGATAAACACCTTCAACAAAGTGACTGGATACAAAATTAACTCAAAGAAATCAATACCTCTCCTTTATACAAATGATGAATAGGCTAACAAAGAAGTTAGGGAAATAATACCCTTCACAATACCCCAAATAATATTAAATATCTTGGTGTAACTCTAATTAAGTAAGTAAAAGATCTATACAACAAGGACTTGAAATCACTGAAAAAAGAAATTGAGGGAGATATCAGAAGATGGATTTTTTCCTAATATTAAATGATTTTATAGCCATAATCTTATATTGGTAGAAATCCTTATATTTTAATGCAAAATTAAAGCTATCTTTTCTTAGATTTGTACAGAATTTGAGATATTGATATAGGTTTAAGGCTTTCATTGGTATAAATCTTTGTATATCGATACAAAATTTAAAATTAATTTTGTTACTTTTAGATAGGTGTTTTTCATTTAGAAATACAAGGCTTAGACACAGTCCTTTAATAGCTGCTACTATAAACTGTTTAGGATGATTATTAAGTAATGTAAGTTATTAGTCAGAGAGTAAACTCATGGTCATATTAGATTCTAATGTAGCTAATTATAATATTTTCAAGGTTACTCATAGTAAATAACTAAAAATAATTAATGTTTAATATCCATCTAAAGATGGATAGATGGCCTTCAAAAGTGTTTAGTCCACAAAATATGACACTTAAAATCGTTTCATTATTAAAAGATTTTTTTGATTATGAGACAGGTCTGCTCCTGACAGTTCCCACATTCCACTTCAAAGACAATATTGAGCATCAATACCTCCATGTGGAGATGCTTCAATTGTGCCAGACTAGCCACTGAGCAAGAAATGCCCTAATTATATCTGTAGACAGAATGCTGTCTAAAAAGGTCACATGAATGCAGGATAGTTGACAAGTAAGCTCTGCCAAGACAGGGAAATATAGTTCTTCATAATTTCTGCTTCATTTAATGTCTGTTAGGTGTTCTGGGCCAGAAGGCTGAAGACCGATGCTAAAACATTAATAAGAATATTGTGGACTGTCAAAACAGTCTCTGCCAATTGTTTGTTTTTGGAAGCTATGTTTTTGTGATTTCTACATACTCAGATAATATTTAATTCCTTCTCAAATCTCTGATGGGATTGAGGACTGGTTATAGTCTCACAATTGAAATTAATCTATTTCAGATTACAGAAGGTATTCTAGATTTAAAAAGATGGTTTTTAGATTGTAATACAATTTAAAATCAAACATGATTGAGGTACAGAATTATAACTAAGTTAGGATAAATGATAGAATACTTTATCTAAACTGTCAAATAGGATAAACTGGACATTATAAGTGTATGTCATAACTTTCAATTTACACAATTGTTATAACTGTGTTCAATTAATATCTGAGGGGGAAAAAGAGCCTTTTATGGGACTAAAAGGAAAATTGTTGAGATTTTGTCTTTTACCATCTATTGTAATGCTAAGTGGGGGCTCCCAAGACCTGAAGTCTGCACATAGTCCCTAGAACCGTACCCCCAAGTTAATTTTTATTGGTGAATAAAGATATTGACAGCCAATAGCTGGGCAGAAGAGACATAGGTGGGGTTGAGGTTTCTTGGGCTTGGAGAGAGAGGACCACCAGGATGGAAGGGCAGAGAGAGGCTACAATGGAAGAAGAAGAATGTGCAGGAGAGAGGAGAGCTACCATAGAAGAGCTGAGCCATAGAAACATGACCATGTGGGTTGGCCAATTGAAGCTAAGAGCAGCCACATGAAACATAGTAAATAGTAAGCAATAACTTGGTGTTATTGATAAAAAAACAAATTCTAACAATACAGAGGGTAGGCAGCTGCCCAGCTATTATGCTGCCTAAGGCATATTAAAAATGTAAAGGCTGTGTGTGTGTGTTTCATCCAGGAACATAAATGGCCTAAGGCTGTAAAGAAGCCCCAGGCTGGGATTTTAAATATCACTACACTCATGGATCAGTAGGATTAACATAGTGAAAGTGGCCATCTTACCAAAAGCAATCTACAGATTCAATGCAATTCCCATCAAAATTTTAACACAATTCTTTACAAATCTTGAAAAAATAATTAACTACATATGGAAAAACAAAAACTGAGAATAGCCAAAATGGTCCTGAACAATAACAGAACTTCTGGAGGTATCACTATCCCTGACTTCAAGCTGTACTACAAAGCAATAGTAATTAAAACTGCATGGTATTGGTATAGAATCAGACAGGTTGATCAATGGGATAAAATCGAAGACCAAAAATGAACCCATACACCTATGGACATTTAATTTTTGATAAAGAAGCCAAACCATACAGTAGGGGGAAAAAAGAATCTTCACCAAATGTCTAACCAGATGTCTGCATATAGAAGAATACAAACAGATCTATATTTATCACTCTGCACAAAACTCAAGTCCAAGTGGAGCAAGGACCTCAACATAAAACCAAATACATTAAATACAAGACAAGACAAAGTGGGAAATAGCCTTGAACACTATGGTATAGGAGACAATTTCCTAAATAGAACACCAATGGCTTAGGCTCTAAGATCAACAATTGATAAATGGTACTTCATGAAACTAAAAAGCTTCTCTAAGGCAAAGGACACTGTCAATATGACAAAACAGCAGCCTACAAATTGAAGAAAGATCTTCATTAACCATATATCTGACAGAGAGGTAATATCCAAAATATATAAAGAATTCAGTAAGTTAGATACCAACAAACCAAATAACCCAATTAAAAATGAAGTACAGAGCTAAACAGAAAATTCTCAATGTGGGGAGAGTATTTTAGGGGTGATACCAAGATGGGTACTTCCCCATCTCAAAGGGCAGGAGGAATGTAGGTGAGAGGAGAGGCTGATATTGCGATATAAAGTGGATAAAGAAATTTAATTACCCCACAAAAGAAGTGAATGGCATGATTCCTAGTGATAATCTGCTATACTCATAGGTTGGTGCCTAGCCCAATTGTCATCAGAGAGGCTTCACCCAGCAACTGATAGGAGCATATGCAGAAACCCACAGCAAACATAAGGCAGGGCCAGGGAAGCTGCAGAAGGAGAGGAATGATTGTAGAAGCTAGTGTGATGAGGACACCAGTTGAACATAGCCCACAGAATCAACTAAGCAGGGTTAATAGGGGCTCACAGAGACTGAAGCCACAAACTTGGCCCCTGTATGGGTTGAGCTAGGTTCTCTGCATATACATTATGGCTGCGTAGCTTCATGTTCTTGTAGGACTCCCAGTAATAGGAATAGAAGGTATCTCTGACTCTCCTACTGGTTTGCTTTGTCCAGCTTGGATAGAGGGTTTGTGCCTAGTCTTATTGGAACTTGTTAAGCTATGTTCGGTTAATATCCCTGGTGGGGTGGGGGTGGGGTGAGGGAAGTTGGCTCTTCTTTCTTTCTTCCCCTTTTCCCTTCCCTTCCCTTCCCCTTCCCTTCCCTTTTTCCCTTCCCTTTTTCCCTTCCCTTTTTCCCTTCCCTTTTTCCCTTCCCTTTTTCCCTTCCCTTTTTCCCTTCCCTTTTTCCCTTCCCTTTTTCCCTTCCCTTTTTCCCTTCCCTTTTTCCCTTCCCTTTTTCCCTTCCCTTTTTCCCTTCCCTTTTTCCCTTCCCTTTTTCCCTTCCCTTTTTCCCTTCCCTTTTTCCCTTCCCTTTTTCCCTTCCCTTTTTCCCTTCCCTTTTTCCCTTCCCTTTTTCCCTTTTCTTTTCCCTTTTCTTTTCCCTTTTCTTTTCCCTTTTCTTTTCCCTTTTCTTTTCCCTTTTCTTTTCCCTTTTCTTTTCCCTTTTCTTTTCCCTTTTCTTTTCCCTTTTCTTTTCCCTTTTCTTTTCCCTTTTCTTTTCCCTTTTCTTTTCCCTTTTCTTTTCCCTTTTCTTTTCCCTTTTCTTTTCCCTTTTCTTTTCCCTTCCCTTTTCCCTTCCCTTTTCCCTTCCCTTTTCCCTTCCCTTTTCCCTTCCCTTTTCCCTTCCCTTTTCCCTTCCCTTTTCCCTTCCCTTTTCCCTTCCCTTTTCCCTTCCCTTTTCCCTTCCCTTTTCCCTTCCCTTTTCCCTTCCCTTTTCCCTTCCCTTTTCCCTTCCCTTTTCCCTTCCCTTTTCCCTTCCCTTCCCTTCCCTTCCCTTCCCTTCCCTTCCCTTCCCTTTTCCCTTCCCTTCCCTTCCCTTTTCCCTTCCCTTCCCTTCCCTTCCCTTCCCTTCCCTTCCCTTCCTTCCTTCCTTCTTTCTTTCTTTCTTTCTTTCTTTCTTTCTTTCTTTCTTTCTCTTTCTTTCTTTCTTTTTTAAAGAGAAAAGGAGGAGTGGATCTAGGGGAGAGAGGAGGTTGAAAGGAGGGGAAACTGCAGTCCGGATGTAATGTATGGGAGAAGAATTTTAAAAATGAAAAGAAAGGCAGAGAAAGAAAACAGATTGGTACTTTCAGATTATCTGGATCATACATTCTTTTTCAAAGTAAACAGCTACTCCAAAAATAATATTTTATTTTTTAAATTTATGCCCAGTCCACAAGCGCTATTGAACCCCAAAGCCAGGCTTTTCACTGTTGCTTTTATAATGTTCTTTATTCGTGGCTACAAAACTGCTAAAGGTTCATAATCCTTAACTTTTCATCTTTGTATCCCATACTTTTACAGGAACTGCGTTTGGCATGGGACGCCCTGCCCTGGTGAAGGTACTACTTAAACTACTCTTGTGGTTTCTTCTCTTTCTTGCTTCTTGGCAAGTTCTCCATAACAAAGAGTGCAATGTGAAAACCTCTCCTCCTAGGATGCTTTCTTGCCCTTGCCCTTTCCCTTTCCTCTTTTATAAACTCATGGAGTCACTTCCTCCAACTGTGCCCCTTTCTTCTAGAAAAGATTAGAAAACCCTAACTAGAAAAGATTTGGGAATTTACTTTCAGTTTTTCTATCAATTTGTTGTTTGTTTCTAGTTTCTTTTTTGAACCATAAATGCCAGCTTTTATTTAAAGGGTTTTTCCTCATAAATGTTAGTCTTCTACAGACTTCTATACTCAAATCTCAAGTGCACTCTCCCTTAATATTTCAACTGCATTTCCCTTGAAATGTTTCCTCTTTCTACAGCTGCCACCTGCTTCTTTCAACTTTCTTAAGTTCCTTCCTTCTGCCTAGAAACACAGTTTTCATGTTCCTAAACACTTGGATGAAGAATATATAAGCTGCTAATCAAACTCTCCTGGAACAGCTTTCAATTATTTTGTAACAACATGATTAGATTTATCTCCCATCACTTCCCAGACTCCTTGCCCCACATATCCCTTCAAAGATCAGAATGAATTGGAACGGAGACTCAATTCTGGAATTTACACAATATTATTACACCTCAGGCTTCCTTTTAGAAAAACAGCTGTCTAAGCCATCAATCCCTATCCTCTTCTCAAAAAAAATTTTTTTCTTTCTGTCAGTTCCTCACAGTGTAATGATTAAACTTACACTGATAAACTCTAGCCTCCCATTTTGCATATTACTGCTACACGGATTGTTACTTTATGCTACTGTAGTGAATACCTCACATGTATTTGCTATTAAAAGGTTTTCTATAATTGATGTACTATTCCATAGCACCCTAAATGTAGTTAAAGGAGGATTCTCTGAGCCATAAAGAATTTTTATAGTTTTAAAGTCTTATGTCCCTGCCAGATTACATATAAAACATGATATATAAACATACCATTCAAAGTAAAATAAGTTTTCAAAGAGATCATTTCTAGTATATGCATATGAAGTTAAATTACACATGAAATCATGTGACATTAACTGAGAGGCTTTCTTGCAGGCTGAACTATTAATAGCACTGCTTGTTCTGTGGGAGTCAGCCATGCCCCTATCAACTGGGAAGGAGCAACGGGACACAGTTCCTACAGTATCATGGCTTGCTGGCTGAGAAATTACTTGAATGGGAAGAAAGGTCAATCACTAGCAAACATGTAGTACCAAAAGTCACCAAATCAATTTTGTATGGGTTTTATAAGTCATTGATTTTTGTATTCTTGAATTTAAGAGGGCCCAGAATGGACACAAGGCACAGGGGAGCCTTAAAAACATATAAGTAACTTCAATGCAGGCTGTAGTCCTCAAAGTACAGGTGTATGTTACCAAACCTGTTCCCAAACTAACCTCCATACATAAGGTGATCTCAACTGCAATATATCCTTTTGTGTCTTTACAGAAAAAGCAGAAGTGCCAATGAGAAAGCTAGTAACTGTACACTATCCTTTTGCCTTTCAGAATACGGGATGTTACACAAGATGACTCAGCAAGCCTCACTCCAACCTCCCTGTAGAACCAGAGGCTTGTTTGTTCATTTGTTTGTTCATCCATTCTGGAGACTTGAGACTAAGGTCTTGCACATGCCTAGCAAGTACTCTACCACTCCTCTAGCCCCCAACTTCCCACCCACCCCCACTAGCACCTTCCTCACCCCCACTCCCATACCCCCACAGCCAGCCTATCTCCCTATGCACAGGATTTAAACACATGTGTATGTGATAACAAATCCTATGACCATACAAAAAAATCTAAAAACATAAAACTAAACTATACTTGTAATGTATGACTGAACTGATAGAAAAATAACATTTTAGTCAAAAGCAACAAAATGGTGAATTGACTATTATGAGTTTTGAGCCTGTTTCTCGGAAAGATTGTGAGAGCAAATTTTGAATGTCAACCTGATTGAACCGAGAAACATCTAGGAGACTAAAAAGGCATAATTTTGACTGTCTATGATGGATTTCCAGAGACCAAGATGCTAAGATCTGAAGGGCTCTGACCTAATGAATGGAATTAGTATATCAATGGATTCATGACTTGATGGTATCAGTAAACCAGTAAAAGGTATAAGGAGATGTGGCCTTTTTGAAAGACACAGGTCACTGAAGCCATGTCCCTGCAGCTATATCTTAACTTGACCCTTTCTCAGTTTTCTACCAGTCCATGATGTGAGCTACAGTATGGTACTGTATCTTCCCTATTATAAAAGACTGAGTCTCTGAAACTAAAAGATGAAATACATCCTTTCTCCCTAGCATTGCTTCAATTATGCCACCTCAGTAAGAAAAATAACTAATACAGACCTGATGGGGCAAGTATTGCTGGCTTAGCACCTAGTGTCTTGTCTTAGTGTTTTGTCTCTAGTTTCCTTTAATTATTTTAAACCTTGAGTTAATTTGTAACTTAATTTTTTAAATTGTGATTATTTTTAACTGATACATAAAACATAATTGCATGTATCTATGAGATGTTCCACAATGATTCAATACTTAAGTATACTATTTAATATTTAATTCAGCATATGTGTTAATTTTCCTCATTCATCTTTCATTATTTTACTCTATTACATTCGAAATCTTTTCTCCTAGCTGTTTAAAATATACAGCTTATTATCATTACCTAAAGATGGCATGCTATGTAGTAGTAATATACCAAAATGCTATTCTAGCACCTACTGATCAATATATCCCCAGATCATTGGCTCACTTATTGATTGGCAGCCTTGTTTCCCTGGTGTTTAATTTCTACTATTGTTTGTATGCTATAGATACTAATATTAACCTCTGACATAAGGTCTTTTTTTTATTTTATTTTAAATGATCTCTTTTATTAATACATAGTTTATGACATATATCAGAAGCATGAAAGAATCCTTCTCCAGTTTATCTATTTTTCCTTTTATTTTTTTTTCCATTTTTTATTAGGTATTTAACTCATTTACATTTCCAATGCTATACCAAAAGTCCCCCATATCCACCCACCCCCACTCCCCTGCCCACCCACTCCCCCTTTTTGGCCCTGGTGTTCCCCTGTACTGGGGCATATAAAGTTTGCAAGTCCAATGGGCCTCTCTTTCCAGTGATGGCCGACTAGGCCATCTTTTGATATATATGCAGCTAGAGTCAAGAGCTCCGGGGTACTGGTTAGTTCATAATGTTGTTCCACCTATAGGGTTGCAGATCCCTTTAGCTCCTTAGCTACTTTCTCTAGCTCCTCCATTGGGAGCCCTATGATCCATCCATTAGCTGACTGTGAGCATCCACTTCTGTGTTTGCTAGGCCCCGGCATAGTCTCACAAGAGACAGCTACATCTGAGTCCTTTCAATAAAATCTTGCTAGTGTATGCAATGGTGTCAGAGTTTGGATGCTGATTATGGGGTGGATCCCTGGATATGGCAGTCTCTACATGGTCCATCCTTTCATCTCAGCTCCAAACTTTGGCTCTGTAACTCCTTCCATGGGTGTTTTGTTCCCAAATCTAAGGAGGGGCATAGTGTCCACACTTCAGTCTTCATTCTTCTTGAGTTTCATGTGTTTAACAAATTATATCTTATATCTTGGGTATCCTAGGTTTGGGGCTAATATCCACTTATCAGTGAATACATATTGTGTGAGTTTCTTTGTGAATGTGTTACCTCACTCAGGATGATGCCCTCCAGGTCCATCCATTTGGCTAGGAACTTCATAAATTCATTCTTTTTAATAGCTGAGTAGTACTCCATTGTGTAGATGTACCACATTTTCTGTATCCATTCCTCTGTTGAGGGGCATCTAGGTTCTTTCCAGCTTCTGGCTATTATAAATAAGGCTGCTATGAACATAGTGGAGCATGTGTCCTTCTTACCTGTTGGGGCATCTTCTGGATATATGCCCAGGAGAGGTATTGCTGGATCCTCCGGTAGTACTATGTCCAGTTTTCTGAGGAACCGCCAGACTGATTTCCAGAGTGGTTGTACAAGCCTGCACTCCCACCAACAATGGAGGAGTGTTCCTCTTTCTCCACATCCACGCCAGCATCTGCTGTCACCTGAATTTTTGATCTTAGCCATTCTGATTGGTGTGAGGTGGAATCTCAGGGTTGTTTTGATTTGCATTTCCCTGATGATTAAGGATGTTGAACATTTTTTCAAGTGCTTCTCTGCCATTCGGTATTCCTAAGGTGAGAATTCTTTGTTCAGTTCTGAGCCCCATTTTTTAATGGGGTTATTTGATTTTCTGAAGTCCACCTTCTTGAGTTCTTTATATATGTTGGATATTAGTCCCCTATCTGATTTAGGATAGGTAAAGATCCTTTCCCAATCTGTTGGTGGTCTTTTTGTCTTATTGACGGTGTCTTTTGCCTTGCAGAAACTTTGGAGTTTCATTAGGTCCCATTTGTCAATTCTCGATCTTACAGCACAAGCCATTGCTGTTCTATTCAGGAATTTTTCCCCTGTGCCCATATCTTCAAGGCTTTTCCCCACTTTCTCCTCTATAAGTTTCAGTGTCTCTGGTTTTATGTGAAGTTCCTTGATCCACTTAGATTTGACCTTAGTACAAGGAGATAAGTATGGATCGATTCGCATTCTTCTACACGATAACAACCAGTTGTGCCAGCACCAATTGTTGAAAATGCTGTCTTTCTTCCACTGGATGGTTTTAGCTCCCTTGTCGAAGATCAAGTGACCATAGGTGTGTGGGTTCATTTCTGGGTCTTCAATTCTATTCCATTGGTCTACTTGTCTGTCTCTTTACCAGTACCATGCAGTTTTTATCACAATTGCTCTGTAGTAAAGCTTTAGGTCTGGCATGGTGATTCCGCCAGAAGTTCTTTTATCCTTGAGAAGACTTTTTGCTATCCTAGGTTTTTTGTTATTCCAGACAAATTTGCAAATTGCTCCTTCCAATTCGTTGAAGAATTGAGTTGGAATTTTGATGGGGATTGCATTGAATCTGTAGATTGCTTTTGGCAAGATAGCCATTTTTACAATGTTGATCCTGCCAATCCATGAGCATGGGAGATCTTTCCATCTTCTGAGATCTTCCTTAATTTCTTTCTTCAGAGATTTGAAGTTTTTATCATACAGATCTTTCACTTCCTTAGTTAGAGTCACGCCAAGATATTTTATATTATTTGTGACTATTGAGAAGGGTGTTGTTTCCCTAATTTCTTTCTCAGCCTGTTTATTCTTTGTATAGAGAAAGGCCATTGACTTGTTTGAGTTTATTTTATATCCAGCTACTTCACCGAAGCTGTTTATCAGGTTTAGGAGTTCTCTGGTAGAATTTTTAGGGTCACTTATATATACTATCATATCATCTGCAAAAAGTGATATTTTGACTTCCTCTTTTCCAATTTGTATCCCCTTGATCTCCTTTTGTTGTCGAATTGCTCTGGCTAATACTTCAAGTACTATGTTGAAAAGGTAGGGAGAAAGTGGGCAGCCTTGTCTAGTCCCTGATTTTAGTGGGATTGCTTCCAGCTTCTCTCCATTTACTTTGATGTTGGCTACTGGTTTGCTGTAGATTGCTTTTATCATGTTTATGTACGGGCCTTGAATTCCTGATCTTTCCAAAACTTTTATCATGAATGGGTGTTGGATCTTGTCAAATGCTTTTTCTGCATCTAACGAGATGATCATGTGGTTTTTGTCTTTGAGTTTGTTTATATAATGGATTACATTGATGGATTTTCGTATATTAAACCATCCCTGCATTCCTGGAATAAAACCTACTTGGTCAGGATGGATGATTGCTTTAATGTGTTCTTGGATTCGGTTAGCGAGAATTTTATTGAGGATTTTTGCATCGATATTCATAAGAGAAATTGGTCTGAAGTTCTCTATCTTTGTTGGATCTTTCTGTGGTTTAGGTATCAGAGTAATAGTGGCTTCATAAAATGAGTTGGGTAGAGTACCTTCTACTTCTATTTTGTGAAATAGTTTGTGCAGAATTGGAATTAGATCTTCTTTGAAGGTCTGATAGAACTCTGCACTAAACCCATCTGGTCCTGGGCTTTTTTTGGTTGGGAGACTATTAATAACTGCTTCTATTTCTTTAGGTGATATGGGACTGTTTAGATGGTCAACTTGATCCTGATTCAACTTTGGTAGCTGGTATCTGTCCAGAAATTTGTCCATTTCATCCAGGTTTTCCAGTTTTGTTGAGTATAGCCTTTTGTAGAAGGATCTGATGGTGTTTTGGATTTCTTCAGGATCTGTTGTTATGTCTCCCTTTTCATTTCTTATTTTGTTAATTAGGATTTTGTCCCTGTGCCCTTTAGTGAGTCTAGCTAAGGGTTTATCTATCTTGTTGATTTTCTCAAAGAACCAACTCCTCGTTTGGTTAATTCTTTGAATAGTTCTTCTTGTTTCCACTTGGTTGATTTCACCCCTGAGTTTGATTATTTCCTGCCGTCTACTCCTCTTGGGTGAATTTGCTTCCTTTTTTTCTAGGGCTTTTAGATGTGTTGTCAAGCTGCTAGTATGTGCTGTCTCCCGTTTCTTCTTGGAGGCACTCAGAGCTATGAGTTTCCCTCTTAGAAATGCTTTCATTGTGTCCCATAGGTTTGGGTACGTTGTGGCTTCATTTTCATTAAACTCTAAAAAGTCTTTAATTTCTTTCTTTATTCCTTCCTTGACCAAGGTATCATTGAGAAGAGTGTTATTCAGTTTCCACGTGAATGTTGGCTTTCCATTATTTATGTTGTTATTGAAGATCAGTCTTAGGCCATGGTGGTCTGATAGGATACATGGGACAATTTCAATATTTTTGTATCTATTGAGGCTTGTTTTGTGACCAATTATATGGTCAATTTTGGAGAAGGTCCCGTGAGGTGCTGAGAAGAAGGTATATCCTTTTGTTTTAGGATAAAATGTTCTGTAGATATCTGTCAGGTCCATTTGTTTCATAACTTCTGTTAGTTTCACTGTGTCCCTGTTTAGTTTCTGTTTCCACGATCTGTCCTTTGAAGAAAGTGGTGTGGTGAAGTCTCCCACTATTATTGTGTGAGGTGCAATGTATGCTTTGAGCTTTACTAAAGTGTCTCTAATGAATGTGGCTGCCCTTGCATTTGGTGCGTAGATATTCAGAATTGAGAGTTCCTCTTGGAGGATTTTACCTTTGATGAGTATGAAGTGTCCCTCCTTGTCTTTTTTGATAACTTTGGGTTGGAAGTCGATTTTATCCGATATTAAAATGGCTACTCCAGCTTGTTTCTTCAGTCCATTTGCTGGGAAAATTGTTTTCCAGCCTTTCACTCTGAGGTAGTGTCTGTCTTTTTCCCTGAGATGGGTTTCCTGTAAGCAGCAGAATGTTGGGTCCTGTTTGTGTAGCCAGTCTGTTAGTCTATGTCTTTTTATTGGGGAATTGAGTCCATTGATATTAAGAGATATTAAGGAAAAGTAATTGTTGCTTCCTTTTATTTTTGTTGTTAGAGTTGGCATTCTGTTCTTGTGGCTGTCTTCTTTTTGGTTTGTTGAATGATTACTTTCTTAGTTGTTCTAGGGCGTGATTTCCGTCCTTGTATTGCTTCTTTTCTGTTATTATCCTTTGAAGGGCTGGATTCGTGGAAAGATATTGTGTGAATTTGGTTTTGTCGTGGAATACTTTGGTTTCTCCATCTATGGTAATTGAGAGTTTGGCCGGGTATAGTAGCCTGGGCTGGCATTTGTGTTCTCTTAGTGTCTGTATAACATCTGTCCAGGCTCTTCTGGCTTTCATAGTCTCTGGTGAAAAGTCTAGTGTAATTCTGATAGGCCTTCCTTTATATGTTACTTGACCTTTCTCCCTTACTGCTTTTAATATTCTATCTTTATTTAGTGCATTTGTTGTTCTGATTATTATGTGTCGGGAGGAATTTCTTTTCTGGTCCAGTCTATTTGGAGTTCTGTAGGCTTCTTGTATGATCATGGGCATCTCTTTTTTTATGTTTGGGAAGTTTTCTTCTATTATTTTGTTGAAGATATTAGCTGGCCCTTTAAGTTGAAAATCTTCATTCTCATCAATTCCTATTATCCGTAGGTTTGGTCTTCTCATTGTGTCCTGGATTACCTGGATGTTTTGAGTTAGGATCCTTTTGCATTTTGTATTTTCTTTGACTGTTGTGTCGATGTTCTCTATGGAATCTTCTGCACCTGAGATTCTCTCTTCCATTTCTTGTATTCTGTTGCTGATGCTCGCATCTATGGTTCCAGATCTCTTTCCTAGGGTTTCTATCTCCAGCGTTGCCTCGCTTTGGGTTTTCTTTATTGTGTCTACTTCCCCTTTTAGTTCTAGTATGGTTTTGTTCATTTCCATCACCTGTTTGGATGTGTTTTCCTGTTTTTCTTTAATGATTTCTACCTGTTTGGCTGTGTTTTCCTGCTTTTCTTTAAGGGCCTGTAACTCTTTAGCAGTGCTCTCCTGTAATTCTTTAAGTGACTTATGAAAGTCCTTCTTGATGTCCTCCATCATCATCATGAGAAATGTTTTTAAATCTGGGTCTAGATTTTCGGTTGTGTTGGGGTGCCCAGGACTAGGTGGGGTGGGAGTGCTGCGTTCTGATGATGGTGAGTGGTCTTGATTTCTGTTAGTAGGATTCTTATGTTTGCCTTTCGCCATCTGGTAATCTCTGAAGCTAGCTGTTTTAGTTGTCACTGTTAAGAGCTTGTTCTTCAGGTGACTCTGTTAGCCTCTATGAGCAGACCTGGAAGGTAGCACTCTCCTTAGTTTCAGTGGGCAGAGTATTCTCTTCAGGCAAGCTCTCTTCTTGCAAGGCAGGTACCCAGATATCTGGTGTTCGAACCAGACTCCTGGCAGAAGTTGTGTTCCACTCACTAGAGGTCTTTGGATCACGTGTGGAATCCTGTGTGGGCCCTTGCAGGTGTCAGGCGACTCAGCTGGCAAGGTAGCCCGGGGCTCGAGTGGAGTGGAAGGGGTTTGTGCCCCAGATCAAGCCCGGGTAGCCTGCTTCCCTATGTACTGCAGTCTCAAGTTCTGCGCGATTGGATTGGGGCAGGCGCTGTGTTCCACTCACCAGAGGTCTCAGGGTCCCGTGGGGAGTCCCGTGTGGGCCCTTGCGGGTGTTGGGCAAGACTCTGCTGGCAAGGTAGCCCGGGGCTTGTGTCTCGAGTCGAGCGGAAGGGACTTGTGCCCCAGATCAGGCCCGGGTAGCCTGCTTCCCTATGTACCGCAGTCTCAAGTTCTGCGCGATTGGATTGGGGCAGGCGCTGTGTTCCACTCATCGGAGGTCTTAGGGTTCCGTGGGGAGTCCTGTGTGGGCCCTTGCGGGTGTTGGGCAAGACTCTGCTGGCAAGGTAGCCCGGGGCTTGAGTCTCGAGTCGAGCGGAAGGGACTTGTGCCCCAGATCAGGCCCGGGTAGCCTGCTTCCCTATGTACCGCAGTCTCAAGTTCCGCGCGATTGGATTGGGGCAGGCACTGTGTTCCACTCACCAGAGGTCTCAGGGTCCCGTGGGGAGTCCCGTGTGGGCCCTTGCGGGTGTTGGGCAAGACTCTGCTGGCAAGGTAGCCCGGGGCTTGTGTCTCGAGTCGAGCGGAAGGGACTTGTGCCCCAGATCAGGCCCGGGTAGCCTGCTTCCCTATGTACCGCAGTCTCAAGTTCTGCGCGATTGGATTGGGGCAGGCGCTGTGTTCCACTCATCGGAGGTCTTAGGGTTCCGTGGGGAGTCCTGTGTGGGCCCTTGCGGGTGTTGGGCAAGACTCTGCTGGCAAGGTAGCCCGGGGCTTGAGTCTCGAGTCGAGTGGAAGGGACTTGTGCCCCAGATCAGGCCCGGGTAGCCTGCTTCCCTATGTACCGCAGTCTCAAGTTCTGCGCGATTGGATTGGGGCAGGCGCTGTGTTCCACTCACCGGAGGTCTTAGGGTTCCGTGGGGAGTCCTGTGTGGGCCCTTGCGGGTGTTGGGCAAGACTCTGCTGGCAAGGTAGCCCGGGGCTCGATACTCGAGTCGAGCGGAAGGCGACATAAGGTCTTATTGGAATAGATTTTTCCTTATTCTATATGCTGTTCAGTCAGCAGTATCTTTTGCAGCACAGAAAGTTTTTAACTTTATGTACCTGTCAATTCTTCCCTTCCTACTGTAGTTTTACTCAGGAACATGTTGCCTATAGCTATGTCCTGACATGTTTCCCTTATTTTTTGTGTTATCTGTTTCAGTGATCCCAATTTTAAATCATAGTGTGGGATCCAGTTTGAAATTGATCTTTGTACAGGATGGTCTTTGTACTACTATGAGTGGGATGTGTTTCCTGGTTAATTTCTCAGCACCTTTGCTCTTGCTGTACATAAAGGCAATTGATGTTTGTATGTTGATTTTGTATATTAATACATTGTTGGAAGTATTAATCAGAGCCACAAGTTTTAGGTGTAGTCCAAGGGATTTTTTAAGTACAGATGCTGTCATCTGCAAAAAGGAATAGCTTTAGTTTCCCTTTCTAACCTAAGTTTAATGTATAAAAATAAATCAATTTCCCTACCAGAGTAGAGGTAGCCACCAGGGACTGCTTTAACCGCCAGAGCAGGTGAGAGAGCCATCTTGTATCCCTGATCCCTCAGAGCCCAGTCTGCACAGGAAAGCCTCAGGACTGCAGGAGAAACACAGCTTCTGGGACAGGCCCCGTTTCATGGCCTTCATCTTCAGCCAGGAAGCAGATATGAGCTCCAGACATCTGTGCTCCTCCCTCGTCAGAGGAGAGGTGGTCTGCAGAGAATACTCTGACCACTGAGATTCAGGAGAGAGTTGGACTCCCAGGAGTGCTGACAGAGGCTAACAGAATCACAGGAGGAACAAGCTCCAGCCAGAGATTGCTAGACCATCTAACACCAGAGATTACCAGATGGTGAAAGACAAACATAAAAATCTTACTAAGAGAAACCAAGACTACTCACCATCATCAGAACCCAGCACTCCTACCTCAGCAAGTCCTGGATACCCCAACACACCCAAAAAGCAAGATTCAGATTTAAAATCATATGTCATGATGTTGGTACAGAGTATTAAGAAGGAAATTAATAACTCACTTAAAGAAATACAGGAGAACACAGCTAAACAGGTAGAGGGCCTTAAAGAGGAAGCACGAAAATCCCTTAAAGAATTACAGGGAAACACTGCTAAACAAGTAGAAGCCCTTAAAAATGAAACACAAAAATCCCTTAAAGAATTAGAGAAAAACACAAACAAGTGATGGAATTGAACAAAACCATCCAAGATCTAAAAATGGAAGTAGAAACAATAAAGAAAATCTAAAGTGATACAACGCTGGAGATAGAAACCCTAGGAAAGAAATCATGAACCATATATGTGAACATCAGCAACAGAATACAAGAGATGGAAGAGAGAATCTCAGGTGCAGAAGATTCCATGGAGAACATGGATATAACAATCAAAGAAAATGCAAAATGCAAAAAGATCCTAACTCAAAACATCCAGGAAATCCAGGACACAATGAGAAGACCAATCCTATGGATAACAGGAGTAGATGAGAATGAAGATTTTCAACTTAAAGGGTCAGCAAATATCTTCACCAAAATTATAGAAGAAAGCTTCCCTAACCTAATGAAAGAGATGCCCATGAACATACAAGAAGCCTACAGAACTCCAAATAGACTGGGCCAGAAAAGAAGATCCTCCTGACATAATAATCAGAACAACAAATGCATTAAATAAAGATAAAATATTAAAAGCAGTAAGGGAAAAAGATCAAGTGAGATATAAAGGCAGGCCTATTAGAATTACAACAAAGTTCTCACCAGAGACTATGAAAGCCAGAAGATCCAGGACAGATGTTATACGGGCCCTAAGAGAACACAAATGCCAGCCCAGGCTACGAAACCCAGCAAAACCCTCAATGACCATAGATGGAGAAACTAAAGTATTCCATGACAAAACCAAATTCACACAATATCTTCCTACGAATCCAGCCCTTCAAAAGATAATAAAGGGAAAACTCCAACACAATGATGGAAACTACACCCTAGAAAGAGCAAGAAATTAATCCGTCAACAAACCAAAAAGAAGACAGCCACAAGAACAGAATGCCAACTTTAACAAGAAATAACAGGAAGCAACAATTACTTTTCTTTAATATCTCTTAATATCAATGGATTCAATTTCCCAATAAAAAGACATAGACTAACAGACTGGCTACACAAACAGGACCCAACATTTTGCTGCTTACAGGAAACCCACCTCAGGGAAAAAGACAGACACTACCTCGGAGTAAAAGGCTGGAAAACAGTTTTCCAAGCAAATGGTCCGAAGAAACAAGCTGGAGTAGCCATGCAAATATCGAATAAAATTGACTTCCAACCCAAAGTTATCAAAAAAGACAAGGAGGGCCACTTCATACTCATCAAAGGTAAAATCTACCAAGATGAACTCTGAATCCTGAATATATATGCTCTAAATGCAAGGGCAGCCACATTCATTAAAGAAACTTTAGTAAAGCTCAAAGCACACACTGCAATAGTCTCATCACACAATAACAGGAGACTTCCACACCCTACTCTCATCAATGGAAGGCTGCTGGAAAAAGAAACTAAACAGAGACACATTGAAACTAACAGAAGTTATGAAAGAAATGGATTTAACAGATGTCTACAGAACATTTTATCCTAAAACAAAAGGATATACCTTCTTCTCAGCACCTCATGGTACTTTTTCAAAATTAACCATATAATTGGTCACAAAACAGGCCTCAACAAATACAAAAATATTAAAATTATTGCAAGCATCCTATCAGATCACCATGGACTAATGCTAATCTTCAATAACAAAATAAATAATAAAAAGCCAACATTCATGTGGAAGCCGAACAACACTCTCCTCAATGATACCTTGGTCAAGGAAGGAATAAAGAAAGAAATTAAAGACTTTTTAGAGTTTAATGAAAATGAAGCCACAACATACCCAAACTTATGGGACACAATGAAGTAAGTCCTAAGAGGAAAACTCATAGCCTTGAGTGCCTCCAAAAACACACTAGAGAGAGCATACACTAGCAGCCTGATAACACACCTAGAAGCTCTAGAATGAAAGGAAGCAAATTCACCCAAGAGGAGTAGATGGTAGGAAATAATCAAACTCAAGGCTTAAATCAACCAAGTGGAAACAAAAAGAACTATTCAAAGAATCAACCAAACCAGGAGCTGGTTCTTTGAGAAAATAAGAAGAGAGATAAACCCTTAGCCAGACTAACTAGAGGACACAGGGACAGTATCCTAATTAACAAAATCAAAAATGAAAAAGGAGACATGACAACAGAACCTGAGGAAATCCAAATCATCATCAGATCCTACTACAAAACTCTGGATGAAATGGACAATTTCCTCGACAGATATCAGGTACCAAAGTTGAATCAGGATCAGATTAAGGATCTGAACAGTCAAATTCCCCTAAAGAAATAGAAGCAGTCATTAAGTCTCCCAACCAAAAAAAGCCCAGGAACAAATGGGTTTAGTACAGAGTTCTATCAGACCTTCAAAGAAGACCTAATTCCAACTCTACTCAAAGTATTCCACAAAATAGAAACAGAAGGTACTCTACCCAATTCATTCTATGAAGCCACAATTATTCTGATACCTAAATCACACAAAGACTCAACAAAGAAAGAACTTCAGACCACTTTCCCTTATTGATATAGATGTAAAAATACTCAATAAAATTCTTGCAAACCAAATCTAAGAACCCATCAAAACTATTATCCATCATGACCAAGTAGGCTTTATCCCAAGGATGCCGGGATGGTTTAATGTATTAAAATCCATCAACGCAATCCACTATATAAACAAAGTCAAAGATAAAAATCACATGATCATCTCATTAGATGCTGAGAAAGCCTTTGACAAAATCCAACACCTCTTCATGGTAAGAGTCATGGAAATTTCAGGAGTTCAAGGCCCATACCTAAACATGACAAAAGCAATCTACAGCAAACCAATAGCCAACATCAAACTAAATGGAGAGAAGCTGGAAGCAATCCCACTAAAATCAGGGACTAGACAAGGCTGCCCACTTTCTCCCTACCTATTCAACATAGTACGTGAAGTCCTAGCCAGAGCAATTCAACAACAAAAGGAGATCAAGGGGATAAAAATTGGAAAGGAAGAAGTCAAACTGCTGATTGCCTACTTCTACTTGTTTATTGATCTGTTTTACTGTTATGAATTTCTCTTCTAAGAGAAGTAGTGAGTGTCTTCAAAAATCTAAAACCAGTACTTCTTTAAAGGGTGACTCAACAATATACAGCAAGGTAAAATATAAAATAGATCAGGGTACACCAATTTCTTCTTCTATGAAAGTAGAAATATCCACTAGAACTTAATCTTAAATAATGTGTACCAAAATCTATTTAAGATGTTGTATTGGTTTTAAATTTTTATTAACTTCCATCTATAAATACAATACCACTACTGCTGACTCATCTATCAGGAAAGAGAACATATTTCTGTGAAAAAAATATTCAGAAAGTATTTTTGAAAGAAACTTAAGGCTAAAAAGCATTATAATAAGTACAACCCTTATTTTTTGGCTCACTTGAATTTTCTTCAAAATATATGCATCAAAAGTATGATATGCAAAATAATATCTTGACAAAATGGTAAGAAGCAAATGTCAGAAAGTTTTAGAGAATAGTGATAAATAAATGACAACAAGTCTAGGAACAGACATGAAACAAAGGCTTGAATGAATTTGAAGTTGAAAGTTATCCTTTTCTGGTCCAATCTATTTGGAGTTTTGTAAGCTTCTTGTATAGATGCCCATAAACATACAAGACGCCTACAGAACTCCAAATAGATTGGACCAGAAAAGAAATTCCTCCAGTCACATAATAGTCAAAACACCAAATACACAAAACAAAGAAAGAATAATAAAAGCAGTAAGGGAAAAGGGTCAGGTAACATATAAAGGCAGACCTATCAGAATTACACCAGATTTCTCACCAGAGACTATGAAAGCTAGAAGATATCATATAGACCCTAAGAAAACACAAATGCCAGCCCAGGCTACTATACCCAGCAAAACTCTCAATTACCATAGACAGAGAAACCAAGATATTCCATGACAAAACCAAATGTACACAATATCTTTACACAAATCCAACCCTACAAAAGATAATAGACGGAAAACACCAACACAAGGAGGAAAACTACATCCTAGAAAAAGCAAGAAAGTAATCTTCTTTTAACAAACCCAAAAGAAGATAGCCACACAAACATAATTCCATCTCTAACAACAAAAATAACAGAAAGCAACACTCATTATTCCTTAATATCTCTAAACATCAATAGACTCAATTCCCCAATAAAAAGACATAGTCTAACAGACTGGATAAACAACCCAGATGTCCCTCAACAAAAGAATGGATAAAGAAAATGTGGTACATTTACACAATGGTGTACTACTCAGCTATTAAAAACAATGACTTCACAAAATTCGCAGGCAAATGGATGGACCTAGAAATATCCTGCATTAAGTAACGCAGTCACAAAAGAACACAGATGGCATGTACTTACTAATAGGTAGATATTAGGCAAAGAGCATGGAATACCCACAATACACCTCACAGACCACATGAAGCTCAAGAGGAAGGAAGACCAAAGAATGGATGCTTTAGTCCTATGTACAAGAGGAAACAATATAATTAAGGGAAGTAGAAGGAGGAAGGGACTTGGAAGGAAGAGAGGAGGGGAAAGAGAGAGGCAGAATCAGGTATGGGAGGAGATGGAGGAGATGTATAGAGTGTCAGGAAATTGAACAGAGGTCTGTAGCAATGGGGGATGGGGAACTGAGGGTAGTAACCAGAAAGTCCCAGATGCCAGGAAAGCAAAAGCTTCCCAGGACCCCAAGAAGATGACATTAGCTGAAATACCCCACAAAGGGGAAGGAGAACCTGTAGAGACCATATCTAGAGGTTAGGCAAGGCCCCCCAGTTGAGGGATGGGAACACCCATCCATCTCCAAAACTTTAACCCAGAATTTCTCCTGTCTAAAGGAAATATAGGGACAAAGTGTAGAGCAGAGATTGACAGAAAGGCCATCCAGAGAATGGGATCCATCCCACATATAGTCACCAAACCCAGACACTATTGCAGATGCCAAGAAGTGCTTATTGAGAAGGAGCCTGATACAGCTGTCTCCAGAGAAGCTCTGCCAGATCCTGACTAATACAGATGCAGATGCTCACAGCCGACCATTAGAATGAGCACAGAAACCCCAATGAAGGGCTAGGGGAGGACTGAGGGAGCTGAAGGGGCCTCAACTGGCATCAATGGGAGGGAATACCCTTGATCCTGTGAAGCCTTAATGTCCCAGTGTAGAGGAAAGCTAGGGAGGTGAGGTGGGAGTGATTAGGTAAGTGTGGGAACACCCTCACAGAAGCAGGGTAAGGGGGGATGAGATAGGAGATTTGCAGAGGGGAAACTGGAAAGGGGGATAATATTTGAAATGTAAACAAATAAAATATCCAATTAAAAAAAGTTAACCTTCATGGTTGACACACATATAACCTTGGAATGCATTAGGAATTCCTCAGTAAGCCTGAGTCCAGTAACCCACGAGCTATTTTCTTGTGCATACCTCCCACTGCTGGACATTTATAACAAATGGAATGTAGCCCCCTACTTCCAGCTAGGTCTCACTGTGATTCTTTTTTTTTTTTTTTTTTTTTTTTTTTTTTTTTTTTTTTTTTTGCTATTATGATCTGCTAAGATTCAAGGATTTGAATTTGTGCTCTTGGATCAGATGTAAGAGTTCCAACAGTCACTGCAGCATGCCCCATGGTAAGCCCAAGACAGTGTCTAACGAGTGACAGATGATGAGAAAGAATAGGAAATATAGCCAGGCTGGAGAGATGGCTCAGTGGTTAAAGAGCACTCACTACTCTTCCAGAGGTCCTGAGTTCAATTCCCAACAACCACATGGTGGCTCACAACCATCTGTAATTGAACCTGATGCCCTCTTCTGGTATATCTGAAGACAACAGTGTACTCATATAAATAATAATAAAAAAAACTTTAAAAAAAAAAAAGGAAATGTAGCCAAGAAAGAGTCATTAAAATGAGAGTGAATGCTGACTCCAGAGAAGAGAAATAAGGGAAAAGCCACTCCAGCTGTCAAATCATTTAGGAGAGTTTGAATCTTTTTAACCAGTATAGAAAAAAAAAATCATTTTCAGCAAATACTTCTGACATCCTTAAACCAGTTTTTCTTCCCATTTTCTTCTTCCAAGTAATAGTATTATAGATGTGCTTTCCACTGGTTCTGTTCCATGCTTATGCTTATATATGTATTTATGTTTGTGTATATTTGCATATGTATGTATATGTGTAGATGTGAGTACAGTGTGTGTGTATATTTGTGTGTGTGTGTGTGTGTGTCGGTATGCTATGTGTATATATGTATATGTGTGTAAATGCTTGTTATATGTGTGTATATGTATGTATATATGTGTACCATGTGAAGGGTATGTGGAGGTTACATGTGTGCATATGCATGTGTATATGTATGTACATATTTGTGTGTTTATGCAGGGTATATGTATGTGTGTGTACATATATGTGGGGTTTATGTGTATTTGTGTACAGTCAAGCATACATGTGGTTATATGTATATGTGTGTGTGCGCATAGGACTATATGCAGGGGTACATGTGTGTATGTGTATGCATATGTCTGCATGCATAGGGGTTATATGTGTATCTATGTGTCATTTTCCTCATCCTCCATCAACTCCTTTGCCACTAGTACTGTAAACCATTTTCTCTTCTGAGTCTAAAATTTGAAAGCTCAGAAAAACAAACACATTTTTGTTATCATATATGAAAACAAAACCCAAGTCATTTGATTTTTGGTGTCTTCCTTGATCTGTTCCAACCACTGCAGGTCAGTGTGTTAGTCTCTGTCTCCGCTCACTGAGAACATCCACATATCTTATTGCAAATGTAGACAAAGGGATACTGATTTTTGGAGCAACTTACTTTTGTACCCCTCTAAAACTCAAAGTTTTCTAAGTTCCTGAAAAATTTTGGTCTGATATTTTTTATATGCAGGCTTGTACTTGGCTGTATAATACTGAAAGTTACCATTATTACTGCTGTTGCTACTTGTGCTACAAACCTGTTATTTTACAGCTATAACATCACTGTAATATCTCAGAAGCCTATAGGTATATGACTGAAGAAGAACCATTTTCTAATCCATCCATTGTTTATTGAATACACAGCTTTTTAAAGACTGTGTTATTGATCATCATTAGAAGTAAATCATAACAATTTAAATCAACACATAATTCACAGCATAAATCAAAAGCCTGCAACTTTTACCCTGGCTGCCATTACTTTATCTACTTACTGTTACTACTGAAGTTTTCATTCATATTCAACATCCATGTCTGGTGCATTTTGTTTGATGAAAACAAGCTAATTAGTGCTAAAGCTTCCCTAGTTCATAAATTTATTCCTAAGAACATTAAAAGGAAGTCAAGTGAGACATGTTCAGTAACAGATGTTTGCCTTTTTTGGCTGCCTTTTTACAGTTTGTTCTCTTTCATTACTTTTTAAGAAATTTAGTTAATGTTCCTTTACTAGAGAACAAGTGTACCTAGCCTCCCAGGAGGTGGGGGAGGTGGGGATTCCCTGGGGCACACAGCCTGTTCCTTTCCTTCACCTAATAGCTGCTCAAATGTTCTCTGTGCGTAGCTTCCAAAGCTTTCATCCCAGTGCTGGAAACAACCACACTCTAGTTTATCCACACACTAACACTAATAGCATAATTTGACTGGCAGACACGTAAGTAGACCCACTGCCAGAGCCATTACTAACATCCAGGAGGCTCCTGCTCCTCAAATGCCTTTTCTACTGGAGGACGTTTCAGAACAACAAGCCAATTATTATGGAGAAATCTGGTTGGATAGATGGGTTTCATCAAAGAATAAACTGGTATGAAATGACTCTACAAAGTCAAACTCCAATGGTCTTTTATAATGAAAAAATATGAAAATCATATACTAAGATCTCTTTTTAGTTGGATTTTGGCTCACAGCTGCAATATCATAAAGGACATCACTAGCTCAGATTATACTACAACTTGGGCTGGCATTAAACTTAATCCTTTCTCTTCAGCTTAGCAATTGCTGGTACTCAGTACCCACTGGCACAATAGTGGCATGGATGTAATGGGAGTAACCAGCCACATTTTTAATTGGATTTAAGTCCCAATAAATGAGCTGGAATCCATGCCTGCTACTATCGATAAGGCCAAGAACCTGAGGGTAGCTAGGTCATGAGTCCTAAGGGAAAACCTATTTCTATTATTCTGCTAAGTAGACACAGAAATTAAATGACTCCTTATGACATATTACTATACCCATAGACATGTGCCTTGCTCAACCATCATTAGAGAAGCTTCTTTTTCTTGATAGTAACTGACAGAGGACAGCAATTGATGAGCGTGCAGAGTGAGTTTGGAGCACTGAACCATAAATGTGCAAGTCTTTGCCAAAGCCCTCTCCACAAGGTCCTGGGATCCATGTGGAAGAGGAGTTGCAAAGATTGCAAGAGTCAGAGGTAGTGGATGACTTCAAGAAAATGGTTTCCCAGATACAGTAGGGTAGCTCTATATATGAACTCACAATGACTGCATGAAGTGACAGTATGAACAAGACATGCACAAGCTCAAGACTATGGAATTACCAACATGAAGAAGGCATGGTAAGCGTCAAATCTCACCCCTAACTGTATTTCAGTCATTCTCTGGGGCAAGCCTTGGGCCCAGGGTATCCTGACAACACAAACTGAACTTGCTAGGTTGGTAGAAAATGAGGTAGGGACCGAGGATCAATATAACATTGGGTGGTTAAGGAGGTGACAGAAATTTTTGGAGAAGTTAAGGAAGACTATAAATGTCACTAAAATACATTGTATGAATATATTAACTTCTCAAAAATACTGTTTTTAAAGCATATTTGCCATTTTTGTATATAAGAAACTCATTCTTTTGAGTAAATAAAATACATGGGCTCCTGACAATGAACATAAATAACTACATAAGACATTAAAATCTCCAAGTTAAAAAAAAAATACTCTTTGGGTTCTTGCAAAACCCATTTTTAGTGAAAACCTCCAAATGTTTTTCAAAGAAAACTATCAGAAATTTCATTTGTGAATATCCATCCATCCTGTGATATTTACTAGATATGAACAGTACACGTTTAATTTTTCTTTTCTTGTTAATAAAAAAGTCTCCTTCAACAAAGTCAATGACTCTTGGTTTATGAGAGGAAGCTGTAAGTATTTTAATAAAACAGAGGAGTAAACATTTTTGTTTCTCCCTTTCTATATAGGATGCATTCCCCTTGGAGGGCTGAAATGGAATGGCTGGAGCTCCAAGTCTAGAAGGCATAAGATGCTTTCTTAAAATAAAAACAGAGGGATGCACAGATGGCTGAGTATAAAATGTTTGCTGTGTAAGAATGAAGACCTGATTCAATCCCTGGCATCCATGTAAAATATGGGTGTGGCTCCATGAAATGTCTGTGCTGAGGAAGCAGAACCAGGAAGGTCCCTGGGGTTTGCTGGCAGATAATCTATCTAAAAATGCTGAGGTCTAGATATAGTGTTCATCTCTAGCCTAGACACATACATGTACACATGTGCTCATGTACCTACACACATAAATAAAAATATAAATAATAGGAAGTATTTCTAATGCAACCAATTATAAGACCAAGTTGTACTTGCTAGTAATCCTCTACTTCCAAGTTAATGTCAGGAATGTTCCTTTCACTGTGGGTTCAGTTACAACAAGAGGTTTCTTCCTGCTCCGTGGACACAGGGTTGCGGGAGGGCCACATGGCTCTATAGTGACCATATGCATATCTCACCCTCATTTCTTGAGTCTTTTCTTCTAAGGCACACACATTAGGGAAAACTCCCATCCCCTCATTTCAAGGGAATCACAAAAATGAATGAGTTTCTTTCAGAGATAGCTTTGTGAACCCTAGAGCCACTGCAAAAGAATGAATGGAGCAATCAACTGAGGAAAGTCTTGCTTGACTAACTAAGCATTTTTCTTCATTGCATTGTTTACAATGATTAGCTAGAAACTTCTGTCAATATCTGTTTTAATTCTTATAATTTTAAAAAATGTTACAGGGTTGGGATAGAGAGATGCCTTAGCGGTTAGGAACGCATGCTGCTCTTTCAAGAAAAGCCATTTCAGTTCTCACCACTCATATGGCAGCCCATAAGCACCTGTAACTCCAGTTTCAGAGTCCAATCACCCTCTTCTTGCATGTGGTATGTATATATACATAGATACAAACACACATAAAACAGTGCTAATGATACAAACATTAAATCTTACATCTCTGAATGCTAACGAATACCAGAGGTTTGTTTTGCTTTGGTTTACTTTGCCTGTTATAATTTTAGTACCCCAGGTCTGTACTCTCAAGGACAGAGAGTATTCTCTATGTATTTCAGGATTTTGACATGAGATTGAAAGAAAAAAATGGAGACAGTAGTCTTGCCCATCTGATTATAAACTAATTTTACACTTTGATGTTTGTATAGGGTATTCAGTTACCTTAGATAATATTATCTTTCAAGATAATTAAGGCCACAAGTGTCTCAATTTTCAGAGGCCATAAAACATAACTCAACTGGCTATTCCTCAAGGATACAGAGTTTTATTCATTCTACACAAAGAAGTAACAATACAAAAAATAAGATAATTTCTCAAAGAGTTAAATGTAAAATAAAATGTAAATTGGCAATCTCACTTCTGGCACATACTCCAAAGGAATAAACACAGATATTCAGATATGTGAACACCCACGTTCACAGTGACATTCCTCAGAACATTCAAAAGGTGAAAGCTACTCACTTGATAGATACCCAATATGACACATAGTATTGTTCAGTTCAATAAAGGAAGTACATCTGACACAATACAATCCAAAATAACCTTCTAAAACATTAGCTAAATGAAATCCACCATTCACTAAAGAAGAAAATAGACTGTAAGATTCTGATTATTTGAGGTACCTGCAGGGGTCAGAGTCACAGAGGCAGCAAGTGTGGTGGTATCTGGGAGTTCAGGAAAGGAGCTACAGAAGAATTAGCAGTTAGCCAGGACGGACAGAGCTTGACAGCTTTAGGTAACAAAGGTGCCCTGAAGATGAATGACAGCAACCACAGTTCTGCAGGAGTATGCACTCAGCCAGAGTGGTAAGAGTAGTCAAAACACGAAACTTTAGGATATACATTTTTAATTAAATAAAATAATTCTGTAATAATTTTACTTATTCAAAACATGAAATAAACTTAGAACTTATTCTTATATCTCTACATGAAATGTTAGTGTTTTGTAGGATAGGAGAATCCTTAAAAGAAAAGCAAAAGCCATTTCTAAAAGATGAAAGCCACTTCTAATAATGAACATTGAAAAAGCCAGAGGTACCAGAAACAAATCTGAAAGTTTGACTCTCAAACACCTATCTCAATCACACACACACACACTCACACACACACACACACACATACACACACACACTCACACACACACACACACACACACACACTCACACACACATACATACATACATACACACACACACACACACACACACACACACACACACACACAGTTGGTATGCACAGATAAGATACAGCCTTAATTAACTCTAACTGCACTTATATAAAAGGCTTATGACTGCTCACCTTTTCTATTTGTGTGAAGGAAACAGGTCGGTGTTGGGCATCTTCCCCAGTCACTATTTACCTTACACTTAAGACAAAGTCTCTCACAGACTTGCTTGATTGGCTAGCTGGCAGGCTCCACCCTCCAATTTCTCCCCTTCCAGGGCTGGGGTTGCAGATACACACCACCAGCTCTGGTCTTTATGTGGGTGTTGAGGGTCCAAACTCAAGTTCTCTTGCATATATGACAAGCACATTATAGGCCGAAATATTTCTCACGGTGCTAATTTCTCTACAGCAACCATGTGTGCAACTCCCATCTAGGTTTACACTTTTCCATAACAAAGGGAACATTCTCCCCAACTTTCTCCTCTTCCCCAATGTAAACCTGACAAAAAGTGGTGAGAAATGACCACAAAAGACTTTGAATGCTATAATGCCTTGAAGTTTCCCTTGCCAAGCAAAAATTCATCAATTTTTAATTCACATCAATTTTTCAACACAAGGGCAGAATGTAGCCACATCCATTGTCAGAACATGGAAGTCCCTAGGAGAGTCCTTCTTCCCCTTTGAAACTTCACACAAACACTTTAACATTCACATTTCTATAAACATTTTAGCCTTTGAACGTCTATCAGAAAGGTCCATTAAGCTCTACTTATAGCACATGACCGCTTCTCCAACCTGAAGCTCTAAACTCTTCCCACTAAGAACCTCTCTAAAGGCTTACAAACCACTATGTTTAACACAGCGGTGACTCCATTTCTCAATACTGATTTTCTATACTGGTTATTTTATATCACCAGGATTAAAACTTAGGAGAGGAAGGAATTTTTCTCATGGTTTGAGTGGATAGAGTCTATAATGTCACAGATGGCATAGTGGAAAGACTGGTTCATACTTGGAAAGACAACTGATTACATCATGTCACCAAGTCAAGAAGCACAGGAAACAAAAATCAAGTTATAACCATAAGGCCCACAACTGTCCATCTAGATTCTGCTTCCTGAATATCAGATAACTTCCCAGAACAATGATAACTGCTAGTAATCAAGTATTTAAACACAATAACCTGTAGGAGACATTTTTCTTCTAAACTATAACAATGATGGATTAAGGAATGTCTTCCATAAATGATATATAACAATGACTTAACTCTTTTCAGGAAATTATGCTTCTGTAACTTCCATATCTACATTCATGTAGACATGGAAATGTAGACATGGCTATATTTTCCATCAAAAAAATCCATATAACTTCCAAAGCCAAAACAGACTTGTAAATTTTAGCTTTAGTAAAGCAGACTCATAAAGATATTAGTAACATAATTAACACCATGAGATAAATGTGACTTATTTTAAATATGTGGTTATGGGAAAAATATAAATGAAACATTTTTAAATGACAAGCTAACTATTGCTGGTGAATGGGTAAAGGTGCTTTCTGCTAATCTTGATAATATAGGTTCAAACCCCAAAACCTACACAGTATAAGAAAGAACTAACTCTTGTGGTGGTGCACGCCTTTAATCCCAGCACTTGGGAGGCAGAGACAGGCAGATTCTGAGTTTGAGGCCAGCCTGGTCTACAGAGTGAGTTCCAGGACAGCCAGTGCTACACAGAGAAACCCCCGTCTGGAAAACCCAAAAAAAAAAAAAAAAAAAAAAAAAAAAAGAAAAGAAAAAGAAAGAGAGAAAGAGAAAGAGAAAGAGAAGGAGAGAGAGAGAAAGAGAGAAAAAGAGAAAGAAAGAGAGAAAGAGAGAAAGAGAGAAAGAAAGAAAGAAAGAAAGAAAGAAAGAAAGAAAGAAAGAAAGAAAGAGAGAGAGAGAGAGAGAGAAAAAGAAAGAAAGAAAGAGGGAGAGAGAGAAAGAGAGAAAGAAAGAACTCTTGACTCTTGTATGTTGCTCTCTGACCTGTGAGCCATGGCCCATGTATCACTCCTGAAAAATAAATATCAAAAATTGAGCATATAATTGGTCACAAAACAGGGCTCAACAGATACAAAAATATTGAAACAACCAAGGACTAAGGCTGATCTTCAATAACAACATAAATAATGAAAAGCCAACATTCTCATGGAAAATGAACAACACTCTTCCCAATGATACCTTGGTCAAGGAAGGAATAAAGAAAGAAATTAAAGACTTTTTTGAGTTTAATGAAAATGAAGCCAAAATATACCCAAACTTAGGGGACATTATGAAAGCATTTCTAACAGGGAAACTCATAGCTCTGAGTGCCTCCAAAAAGAAACTAGAGAGAGCACACATTAGCCGCTTGACACACATTAGCTGCTTGACAACACACCTAAAAGCTCTAGAACAAAAGGAAGCAAATTCACCCAAGAGGAATAGAAGGCAGAAAATAATCAAACTCAGGGACTAAATCAACCAAGTGGAAACAAGAAGAACTATTCAAAGAATCAACCAAACCAGGAGGTGGTTCTTTGAGAAAATCAACAAGATAGATAAACCCTTAGCCAGACTCACTAGAGGGCACAGGAACAGCATCCTAATTAACAAAATCAGAAATGAAAAGGGAGACATAACAACAAACCCTGAAGAAATCCAAAAAACCATCAGATCTATCTACAAAATGCTCTACTCAACAAAAATGGAAAACCTGGACGAAATGGACAAATTTCTATACAGATACCAGGTACCAAAGTTAAACCAGGATCAAGTTAACGATCTAAACAGTCCTATATCCCCTAAAGAAATAGAAGCAGTCATTAATGGACTCCCAACCAAAAAAGACCAGGACCAGATGGGTTTAGGGCAGAGTTCTATCAGACCTTCAAAGAAGATCTAATTCCAGTTCTTCACAAACTATTCCACAAAATAGAAGTAGAAGGTACTCAACCCAACTCATTCTATGAAGCCACAATTACTCTGATACCTAAACAACAAAAAGACCCAACAAAGATAGAGAACTTCAGACCAATTTCCCTTATGAATATCGATGCAAAAATCCTCAATAAAATTCTCGCTAACCAAATCCAAGAACATATTAAAGCAATCATCCATCCTGACCAAGTAGGTTTTATTCCAGGGATTCAGGGATGGTTTAATATACAAAAATCCATCAATGTAATCCATTATATGAACAAACTCAAAGACAAAAATCACATGATCATCTCGTTAGATGTGGAAAAAGCATTTGACAAAATCCAACACCCATTCATGATAAAAGTCTTGGAAAGATCATGAATTCAAGGCCCATACCTAAACATGATAAAAGCAATCTACAGCAAACCAGTAGCCAACATCAAAGTAAATGGTGAGAAGCTGGAAGCAATCCCACTAAAATCAGGGACTAGACAAGGCTGCCCCCTTTCTCCCTACCTATTTAACATTGTACTTGAACTCCTAGACAGAGCAATTCGACAACAAAAGGAGATCAAGGGGATACAAATTGGAAACGAAGAGGTCAAAATATCACTTTTTGCAGATGATATGATAGTATATATAAGTGAACCTAAAAATTCCATCAGAGAACTCCTAAACCTGATAAACAGCTTCAGTGAAGTAGCTTGATATAAAATTAACTCAAACAAGTCAATGGCCTTTCTCTACACAAAGAATAAACAGGCTGAGAAAGAAATTAGGGAAACAACACCCTTCTCAATAGTCACAAATATTATAAAATACCTTGGCATGACTCTAACTAAGGAAGTGAAAGATCTGTATGATAAGAACTTCAAGTCTTTGAAGAAAGAAATTAAAGAAGATCTCAGAAGATGGAAAGATCTCCCATGCTCATGGATTGGCAGGATCAACATTGTAAAAATGGCTATCTTGCCAAAAGCAATCTACAGATTCAATGCAATCCCCATCAAAATTCCAACTCAATTCTTCAAAGAATTAGAAAGAACAATCTGCAAATTCATCTGGAATAACAAAAAACCTAGGATAGCAAAAACTCTTCTCAAGGATAAAAGAACCTCTGGTGGAATCACCATGCCTGACCTAAGGCTCTACTATAGAGCAATTGTGATAAAAAACTGCATGGTACTGGTGTAACGACAGAAAAGTAGACCAATGGAACAGAATTGAAGACCCATAAATGAACCCACACACCTATGGTCACTTGATCTTCGACAAGGGAGCTCAAAACATCCAGTGGAAAAAAGACAGCATTTTTAACAAATGGTGCTGGCACAACTGGTGGTTGTCATGTAGAAGAATGTGAATTGATCCATTCCTATCTCCTTGCACTAAGGTCAAATCTAAGTGGATCAAGGAGCTCCATATAAAACCAGAGACACTGAAACTTATAGAGAGAAAGTGGGGAAAAGCCTCGAAGATATTGGCACAGGGGAAAAATTCCTGAATAGAACAGCAATGGCTTGTGCTGTAAGATCGAGAATTGACAAATGGGACCTCATGAAACTGCAAAACTTCTGTAAGGCCAAAGACACCATCAATAAGACAAAAAGGCCACCAACAGATTGGGAAAGGATCTTTACCTATCCTAAATCAGATAATGGACTAATATCCAATATATATAAAGAACTCAAGAAGGTGGACTCCAGAAAATCAAATAACCCCATTAAAAAATGGGACGTAGAGCCAAAGAATTCTCACCTGAGGAATACTGAATGGCTGAGAAACACCTGAAAAAATGTTCAGTATCCTTAATCTTCAGGGAAATGCAAATCAAAACAACCCTGAGATCCCATCTCACACCAGTCAGAATGGCTAAGATCAAAAATCAGTTGACAGCAGATGTTGGCGAGGATGTAGAGAAAGAGGAACACTCCTCCACTGTTGGTGGAATTGCAAGCTTGTACAACCACTCTGGAAATCAGTCTGGCAGTTTATCAGAAAATTGGACATGGTACTACCGGCTGATCCCGCAATACCTCTCCTGGGCATATATCCAGAAGATGTTCCAACTAGTAAGAAAGAAACATGCTCCGTTATGTTCATAGCAGCCTTATTTATAATAGCCAGAAGCTGGAAAGAACCCAGATGCCCCTCAACAGAGGAATGGATACAAAAAAATGTGGTACATTTACACAATGGAGTACTACTCAGCTATTAAAAAGAATGAATTTATGAAATTCCTAGGCAAATGGTTGGACCTGGAGGGCTTTATCCTGAGTGAGGTCACCCAATCACAAAAGAACTCAAATGATATGTACTCATTGATAAGTGGATATTAGTCCAGAAACTTAGAATACCCAAGATATAATTTACAATTTGCAAAACACATGAAACTCAAGAAGAGCAAAGACCAAATTTTGGACACTTTGCCCCTTCTTAGAATTGGGAACAAAACACCCATGGAAGGAGTTACAGAGACAAAGATTGGAGCTGAGACAAAAGGATGGACCATCTAGAGACTGCCATATCCAGGGATCAATCACTTAATCAGCTTCCAAAAGCTGACACCATTGCATACACTAGCAAGATTGTGCTGATAGGACCCTGATATAGCTGTGTCTAGTGAGACTAGGCCAGGGCCCAGCAAACACATAAGTGGATCGATCACAGGACCCCCAATGGAGGAGCTAGAGAAAATACTCAAGGAGCTAAAGGGATCTCCAACCCTATAGGTGGAACAACATTATGAACTAACCAGTACCCCGGAGCTCTTGACTCTAGCTGCATATGTATCATAAGATGGCCTAGTCGGCCATCACTGGAAAGAGAGGCCCATTGGACACACAAACTTTATATGCCCCAGTACAGGGGAACGCCAGGGCCAAAAAGTGGGAGTGGGTCGGTAGGGGTTGGGGGGGTAGGGTATGGGGGACTTTTGGGATAGCATTGGAAATGTAAATGAGGAAAATACCTAATTAAAAAAAATAAATGTCCTTGTAAAAAAAAAGAAAAAAGAAAAATAAATAAATAAATAAATAAATAAGGACTATTCAACATAAGGAAACATTTCAAATATATTTTATTCATCTAACAAAACTATGAATTAAATTGTATTTTTCAAACATGCCAGAGTCTCAGCCCTCAGTGTGACCATCTTGGATATACAGCTCTTAGGAAGCTAAGATTAAGTGTAATCAGAAGATAAGAGACACCAGGATCCATGCAAACAGAAGAAAGGCCAGGGGAGCACACACACAAAAAAAGACTTCTGCCTTGCAGTCAACAGTGAAGCTTCAGAAGAAACACTTGCCAGCAACCTTGGGGGCTAACGTCTTGGATCCAGAACTGTGATAAGAATGAACTTTTGTTGTTTAATCAATGCAGTCCCACTCACTGTCATATTTCTCTATGGTAGCAAATGGGAAGGGAAGAAAATTAAATAAATCATCGACATAAAAATATAGGATAAAAGCAAAGAGGGGTCACGCATAGTCACTCACAGGGGAGATCATGCAAGAAGCATTAGGTACACAGACTGACTGAGACACAGTGTTATAGCTCTATAATCGTTTTTAAAGAGCTGGTGCTAAAGATTTTTAAAACTGAATTTCCTGTGGTATTCACGTCCCTGGATCCAGGGACTTGCTCTAATAGAAAAATCCAAAAGACTGTCAGATTATAGGTTCACGTGCTGTATATTAGAGTCTTCATCCTAAAAGCCTTAAGCAAGCACTCAAGAAATTGCATTTGGATTTTCTCCGTCCTTCCATTATCATACTTCAAGCAGATGCTTTCATTCTCAGTCTCTACGTGAGTCCTTGATATAATACAGAAACCAGTAGCCAGCGATCGCATGTACAAGAAACCATGTGATGATCCTTTGCCTCAGTGCTTTTCTAATAAAATAGAATGCACATAATATGGGTCAAGGTGATTAGTAAATTTCACACAAAGCATGATAAAAGGACTCAAGATTTTCTTCGGGATGAAAAATTATCTATCTATATGTCTATCTACCTGTCTGTCTGTCTATCTATCTATCTATCTATCTGTCTGTCTGTCTGTCTGTCTGTCTGTCTATCTATCTATCTATCTATCTATCTATCTATCTAACTATCTAACTATCTATCTATTTTGGTGAGGTTGCTTTTGATTTTGAGACAATATCTTAGAATTGTTACCTAGGCTGGCCTCAAACACACAGCCACTCTCCTGCTTTAGCCTCACAGGTGCTGGGACTGCAGGCATGAACTGAAAAGTCGTAGCTGAAGAAATGGCCTTCAATGAAGAGTTTAGAAACAAAAGAGGTCTATTGTAAAATTTCATGGTTTTTTTTTTTTCATCAAAATTGACCCATTATTTTATTGGGAAAGAAACAGCAAGTAAATGCAATGTCTGTATTTAAAAATACTTACCTTATAATAATTCTTAAATGTCACTGAGGACTCTGATAAACTTTGAGCAGATCCATGAGGCAAATAGGAAGATCTTATCAATGCAGCGCTCCTCCAATCATAAAGCGTCCTGTCAGCTAGAAATATTGATGGAGGTTAAAATAATATTTATCTAAGATGAGTACATACTGATCATAGTGCTTAATGATACAAGAAGGAAAGCAAATCATCTTTATGGGCTCACTTTTCTGTGTTAAAATCACATCTTGTCATCTCGTCAGAGAGAGATGAAGAAGCGATAGCCCTGCACACAGAGAGACTTGAATTAATTAGCTCCTTCACAGTAAAGCTTCGTGTTTTTATTGCATCCAGTGTGCTTTAGGCAAGCTAACACGTTCATCCTCAGTACTGACTTCTCCAAGAATAGTGACTCCTTTTTTTTTTTAAGGAGATTTCAAGTAAAATCCTATTTGTGAATTGCACGCATAAAAATAAAAGGAAAACTTTTTTGTCATGTAAGTACATTAAAAGGAAATCCAGAAAATGATTAAGGACTAAGTTTTAAAACTACAAAGTAGATGAAGTTGTGAAAGAGGAAACAGCCAAGCAGCAGGCGCCCCCAGTTCTTCCATGGGAATTATGCTGCAATCTTTTCATAAAATATCCATTTAAAGAAAAAAAAACAAAAAGGAAAAGAAAATGATGAGTATGACAACTAACCGGTACCCCTCGGAGATCTCAGAGACTGAGCCACCAACCAAAGAACACACATGGGCTTGAACGACGCCCTGACACATATGTAGCAGTGAATAACAGTCTCCATGTGGGTCCCCAACAACTGGAAAGTCTGACTGTGGTATATGTTCCCCAACTGGCCTCATTGAGAGAGGATGTGCCTACCTTGGCAGAGAGAGTTTATGCACCAGGGTGGGGAGCTACTCAGGGGGAGCCACCCTCTCAGAGGAGATAGGAGGTGGATGGGGGAGGGTATCTGTGGAGGGAGTGGGAAGGGGAGCAATATTTGATGTACAAACAAATAAATTAAAAATAAAAAAATGATGAGATTTGAGATTTACCTGATTATTTATCAAAAGTATCCATTACTTTTTTAAAAAGGAATACTTCAATCTTCCCATTCAAATAAATCAAATCACATCAGATTTCCAACTTTCCTAATATTTACTCATATATTCTCTTCAGAAAGTGTCAGTACAATATTTGTAATGCATTATTACACAGCAATTTTGAAACTTCAGACATAATTGTTTTACTTAGCTGCTTCTATTTATTTATAGGATCATAGGATAAATGTCTTACAGGAAGGCAAAATGTAAATTAAAATCATAAAAGAGCAAATTTTATTGTACACATATCTTATTATACACACATATCTTATCTGTATATGAGTGTCTGTTTAGTTAAAAGACTTTCTGGTCTCTATCAAAATGTTTAAAACCAGTCAGGCAGTGGTGGTGCATGCCTTTAATCCCAGCACTTGGGAGGCAGAGGCAGGCAGATTTCTGAGTTTGAGGCCAGCCTGGTCTACAAAGTGAGTTCAAGAACAGCCAGGGCTACACAGAGAAACCCTGTCTCAAAAAACAAAACAACAACAACAACAAATGTTTAAAACCTCTTTTAAAAGAGAGCACAGTAAACCATATATTTTATTTATGACTCAATAAGCATACAGGAAATTCTTTAGTGGAAGCAAGTTTCAGTAAAAAGCTTACAGAGAGCTGGTTAGATTAAAACAACAAAAGATGTGGACAAGGAAAAGTCACCTATCTCTGAGTTTTTATAAGCCTTGGGAGATGCAGGTTGCACAGGACAGTTCAGACATATGGAAGTCCTCATACTTTCTGTAACGTTGGGGGAGTTTTTATTTGTATAAGTGTTTTGCATGCATGTACATCTGTGTACCATGAATCCATTGTCCATGGAGCCCACAAGAAGGTGTCAGATCTCCTGGAACTGGTTACAGGTGGTTGGAAGACACCATGTAGGTGCTAGAAATCAAACCAGATCTTCAGGAAGCACAGCCAGTGTGCTCAACCACTGAGTCATCCCTCCAGCCTCCTCCTGAAGCTTTAACTCACTCAGAGCAATATCCCACAATATCCTTACTACGTGTCCACAAGGAATGCTTGCGTGTGTCTAGTCCCCAGCTTCTTAAGTTATGCATGGAGACCCATGAAATTGTATACCTGGCAGGAAAAAAATGGCTACAGTAAAAAGTCTCAAAAAGTATTACAACCTAAAATTAAGTCAAAATTCAATGTCCATGTACACCCTCACTGCCACTGCATTCCCACCCACACATCTACCTTGTGTTTCATGTGCCTTCGTGACAAATACTACCAACAAATGCTGCCTGCAAGATCACAGCTCAGATTCAAGATGACAGCATGATACAAGTTGTTCTTTTACTATGTAGACTTTTCTGCTCTTGTAGGAATATAATGGCTGGATTACAAAGCAGAGACTTCATTTTTAGCATGGAAGTCATGAATTACTTTATCTTTAGATCATATTATATTGTAATTTTTAAAAGTACTGTTTGAGTTGTTGGCTTGAGCATCACTGTTTTATATACATGAAATAAATTTTGGCTTGGGAGTAGAAAAGATTTCCTACCATTTCTGAAATGGCCCTAAATAGACTACTGCAATTTTTCTCTAAACAATTTATATGATGCAACGTTCTCAGCACTGATAAGCATAAACATATCAATCAACTCTGTGAAACAATGAATATACTCTGTGTCTTACAGTTTCAAATATTCAGCCAGGACTTCATTCATTCTATAAAGTCAAGAAGCACATCTATCTCATGATTGTATAAATTCCTCTTAATCTTCAATGGTAAAGTTACATGCATATCAAGGAAATGTTTTCAGATAATCTTTTCTTGACTTATCAGTAAGCATTTTATTTCTATGCCTGTTTTATAGATCCCTATACTTGGGGAGGGGGGGTAAAATTTCTAAGGCAAAAGAGGGTTGCAAGTCAAAAAGTTTAGGAAGCCCTGCTCTAGAAAACTGGAACTCTATTTCCAATCTCCGATTTAAGTTCATGAATTTTTCTGGGGCCAGGGCAATATCTTACATGAAATGACCCCATGCCTCTGCCTCATTAACACTGAGAGGAAAGTAGCTACACATATACTGGTTTAAAAAAAAATTGGCCTAAGCTCAAAAAGCTACAGCCCTCTGTTTCTCAGCAAAGGTGCCACAAACATATGTTGCATAAAAACCCTCTTTGAAAAATGGTACTTAGAAAACTGCACACACACGTGTAGGAGAATTTAACCAGACTCCCAGATTCCACCCTCCCCCTCTACAAATCAACTCAAAGATCTTAATGTAAGACCAGAAACTATAAAATATCTCAAGGTATCAGCATAGGCCGGAATTTTTAAACTTTTTACACATAATAGCTGAGAAACTGAGAGCAACAGTGGCAAAGGGTTTGTGTTGAATTTAAAAGCTGCTGTGCAGTAGAAGAAACAACAGGAGGAAGTGACAGTCTACAATAAAGGAGAGAGATCTTTGCTAGATGTGCACCCAACAGTTATTAATATCCAGAATGTATAAAGAAGCAAGAAAAATTAAAATAAGCACCAAAAGAGGAATAATAAACTCAATAAATGGATGAATTATCTGAAAAGACACTTCAAATGAAGGATAGCAACAATAAATGCATAAAAGATGTCAAGAATCTTGAGCCATAAGACAAATGAAAATCAAAACTACATAGATAAATGTACAAAACTAAACCCCAGTCAAATGGTTATTGTGAAGAAACCAGAAACTGAAAAGTACCACTCAGATGCCAGATCACATGGGAGCAACCCACTATAGATGTAAATTAGGGAGCCAGAATGGAACACAATATAGAACTTCCCCCAAAGAATTGAAATAGAACTTCTATCTGATCCATCTATAATACTTCTAGTATATCCCCCAAAAGAAACAAAATCAGCTTACAACAGAGAAACTTGAACCTTTTCTTGCTATGTTAACATAACAGCTAGGTTACAGAATCATTCAAGGGGCCAATCCATAGATAAACAGGAAAACAAAATGTGGAGGGTGCACAAGTGAGTTTTAGTCAAACATAAAGATGATATTGTGTCATCTGCAGAAAAAAAGATGGAACAGAAGATCATCATGTTAAATCCAAAAAGCTATACAAAGACATATGCCACCTGTCACATGCACTGCCGGGGTCCAGGAAGATAGATGTGAGTGTAAAGTAAAAAGGCATATCTGTGAGTGCAGATGTGAAAGAGGAGAGTTGGAGAAAGGGCAATGGAGGGTATGAGCATGATCAAAGTCATGTGGTGTGTGTGTGTGGGGGGGTGGTATGTGTAGTGTGGTATGTGGTGTGTGGTATGTGTAGTGTGGTATGTGTGTGTGGTGTATGTGGCGTGTGTGTCTGTGTATGTGTCTATGTGTGTCTGTGTGTCTGTGGTGTGTAGAGATTTTAATGAAATCCAATAATCTATACAATTGTTATATATTAAAGCAAGAAAATATAAAAGGAAAACTCAAAACCTATAGAATTATATGAGCAAAGCCGGGGATCTTCTTACTACCAATGAATCAAAGCTCCATATGGAACTAATACCACACAATTTATTTCTAAAGAACTCAGGACATTTTCAAATATTTTATCCTGTTTACCTGCCAGACAAACTCGTGCAGTTGAAAAGGCCGTGTATTATTTTCTCCAGTATGTAGGTATCACACTAGAAAATATAGCTATAACGTTTCCACTCCAGGAAGCATAAAGCCTCCACTAAAATCTTCAAGGCAATCATTCACACACTGATGTATGCTAATGACTTCCCTTGGAAGCTGGCACACAAGGTGACAAGCAACAAATCCCAGTTTATTCCACAAAGTCAGCCCAAAGTTATAAGCTTATAGTTTAAAGAAAACCAGAGCCATTTGTCAGCCAGAATTATCACAAATTCTCCTCAGAGTCAACAATCTTCTGAGGTGATGCCACAGAGAAATGGAGACTCTGAAGTCTAGGTGTGTGTGCAAGCATGAGTATGTAAAGGCTGCACAGGAGCAGGCTGCAGGTTAATAGGCAGAATAATTAAAATTCTCATCAAAACACTCAGCAGCAGTGAAGAGCAGCAATTCTCGAGCATCAAAAACAAATGCTAAAGACCTCCTTACAGCGATGTCTTCCCGACTTTGCAGTTCCTCATTTCTTATTTTAGGCTCTCTCTTGGAAAATACAAGTTCATATTATTCCACTGCCTTCTGCATATCTCACTGACAATCTAGACACAACTGAAAAGGCTTCACTTTTCTTAGATCCCAGCACCGATTTGATGCTGGGATCATTTAAGTGGCATGACAACCAGCAAAACCATACAAGTGAAAGCTCCCAAGCAATACAAATTCACGAGGGGACAAAAATGTTCTCACAGGATTTTAAAGTGCCACCTTTTGGGGGACAAGATATTTTTACCAGATAATCTTTCCTCGGTTTCTAATATTTTCACAATTATAATGGTAATAGTTTCTAAGTATCCTCCAGGTGGAAGACTTTTCACTTTTATTCAAATTTATGTACCTAACATGAGCCAATTATTTAAACAGGTGGGAGATGTTTCTGAAGCCTAATAAGCATAGCTGTTTTAGAAATTTAAATTACTCAAATCATTCACAGGAAGCTGGTAACTGTGTACTTGGGCATGCTACCAAAGCTTGAGGGAATGAGAGGAGAAAGGAGGAAGCAAAGGATTAGCTGGCATTCCCCAGTGTCACAAACAATAGATTTGTTCAGTTCATCTGAACATTGGCAAAAGACAATAGCAATTCAAACTTCACCTAGAAGGTTTCACTCAACCAAAAAACTAAATGCTGTGAAGTAACAGTGCATGCAGCTGCCTCTGAAGAAGGCACAAGGAAAAGCCAATATATCTTTATTAGGACATGACAGAACCAAATGGGTTTAGTGGTCTTGGGTCCCCAGAGTCTCTTTAATGCTAAGCTCATTTTGTTTCCTTTCTATCAATTCCTTTGTATTAATTAATTCTTAGAGTTAATTACACATGCAGTTTTAATCTGTAGGTAATTACAAACAATTAATAGTTAGAAGAGAGAATTACCAGTTCTTAGTTTGATTATCTATATAATTAAAAGGGATGGGAACCTAGAGTTGACAAATAGCATCTTAATCATTTGTATAATCAAATCTAAAAAAGTTGCTTGGGTAGCTGAATTCTATCTGCTATATTAGTTGAATTTTAGAATAAATAGCAAAATGGTCCATTTAAACTAACTCATATGCATTATTTTGTAAAATGAAGTGAAAAATATATGTTCACTTTATAGCTACCTTTTGTTTGAATAAAATGAACTATTTTGAAGTAGATTCAAGAAAAATAAATACATATGTAGAAGAAAAACAATATTCCTCAATATTTTGATGTTTGTGGCCTATAAACATTGATTAATTTAAAAAAAATCCTAAGCTGGGTGCGGTGGCACACAACTTTAATCCCAGCACTCGGGAGGCAGAGGCAGGCAGATTTATGAGTTCAAGGCCAGCCTGATTTACAAAGTGAGTTCCAGGACAACCAGGGCTACATAGAGAAACCCTGTATCGAAAACCAAAACAACAGCAACAACAAAAAATCCTGTTTATTTATCAAAGTTTTACATGACACAAACCTTAAGACCCTAAGAAAACTCACTTTATATTTTGGCCTTATAATGGTTTATCTTGATTTTATGACTGAATCTAGTATTATTGCAGAGACACACCTCTCCAGGTATTTCTAAGAGTGTCTCCAGAGAGGTTTAACTGAGGAGAGAAGAATCATCCTAGATGTGGATGATGCGGTGGCACAGACCAGAGTCCCAGGCAGAGTAAGAATAAGGAACACATCAGCTCAGCATCAGTCTTTGGAAACAATGTGTCCAGATGCCCCATACTCCTGCCTTAGACTAAACCTGTTTGCTCTCACAGCCCCACCTTCCACCACCAAGACAGACTATATGCAAACTATGGGACACAGTTAGCCCTTCTTTTAGTTGCTTCTAATCAAGTGTATTTTATCACAGCAATGGGAAATTTAATTAATGTTAGTCTGGTATATGGATAGTAACACTGGTACAGGATTTTAAGTCTCCTACTACTTAAAAAATAATATTAACTATGGAAGAACTGTCTAATGATGATAAATTAGGAGGGGTGCTAAACAAAGTCTGATTCTTCACTTGGTTCCTGGTCTCCAAGAATTGGACAAGGCACCTGACAAGGGAGGGTCTCCAGAATAAAGGGGTATAGATAATCTGAGGAGTGGCCTGCCTCTGTTTTAATGGCTTTGAGAGAGAGAGAGAGAGAGAGAGAGAGAGAGAGAGAGAGAGAGAGAGAAAGAGAAAGAGAAATTGTAATTTCTATAACCTGTATTGGGGACATTTCTTCCTCCCTGGCCCTGTGTTTAGCCAAAAATATGCAGCACTTGAAGGCATCTTGTGTGGGGGTCATTGTGTTCTAAGTCTTATTTCAAAAGACTATCTGAGTGTTAGTAATATAACTGTTTGCAGACGGAGAGCAAATGCACAAGCTAGCACAAATTAGAAAAACATGGGGACTTGATTCTGAGGATGAAAGAATATAACACAGAACAGTGGCCCCTCAGTGACGTGTTTCTCTGAATTTCTAAGAACTTGAAAACGTTTGGCAGATACATCCAAGCTAATGGTGAATTTAAATGTTCAGAAAGAATGATGATTTCTGGTTCTATCTGCTTGTTAGCTTCACCCATGAGACCATTCCTTCCAGCCCCAGTAAAATGCCACAGTATAAAGGGAAAGTGGAAAATTCTCAAGGTCACAGCAAATTAAACCCAATCATTCACCATCAGTTTGCAGAAGAGAATGCTTCCTTTAATTAGGAAAAATGAAACTAAATCAAGGAAAGACATTCATGTACATAATAATATCATCTCAATGCTCAATCTAAAAGATGATAAGGGTTTAACACCTCTGGAGGAAAGAAAGAAAGAAAGAAAGAAAGAAAGAAAGAAAGAAAGAAAGAAAGAAAGAAAGAAAGAAAGAAAGAAAGAAAGAAAGAAAGAAAGGGAAAGAGAGAAAGAAAGAGAGAAAGAGGGAGAGGAAGAGAGGGAGAGAAAGAAAGGGAGAGAAAGAGAGAGATAGTTGTCTCTCTTTGTGTCTCTCTCTGTCTCTTTGTCTTTCTCTCTCTCTCTCCTCACATCTATCAAAATCTATTTGGAATCCACAACTCTAACACAACAGGAGAAGAAAACTCAAGTCTGGAAGAAGATTCGAAACAAACCCCATGTTAGGGAAAAACTCCATGTGAAGGCTGAATGTGACAGGTTTGTTAGCAATACATAATGAGGATTATAGGTCATCATGCCCCAAATAGGCAGTGATAATTAAGAAAGAAGAAGTGAGGTAAGAAGGAAGATCTTACCTCAGTCAAGCCTGAGTGCTGTAGGTAGACTTCTGAAGATTATTGGGGATGGTGGAGAGCAAGACATTGGCAGCTAATCAAGCACAGAACAAGAAGTAAGTAAATGACACACTGAGAGAATGAGCAAAGCTGAAGAGAAAGCACATGCTGGGCTGTAGTCACTGCCTTGGAATAGCGCCCCTTCTCTCTATGCAGGCCGATATCCGTGGTAATGGGATTTCATCTGAACTGAAAATGCAGTTTGCAAAACTACTCACACACACACACACACACACTCACACACACACACACACACACACACACACACACACACACACACACACACTTCCTGATCTAATTGGAACAGTACCCCTAAGAGACATGGATGTGGATGCTGTCCCCATTTCACAGAGGAGAAAACTCAGTACTGCATATCCCCAAGTGTAGACAACTGATAAGTCAACATGTGAAGCCAGATCCAAATTTGATACCTACCACACTGAGACACAAGGAAAAGACTGACTCAACAGCGTCTCCCAAGATGCTGACATACTGACTCTGTAAATGTTCCATTCTTTGTCACAAGAGATTGCTCAGCTGTGATTATACTGATAGGAGGGAGAGGAGAGAGAGAGAGAGGGAGAGAGAGGGAGAGAGAGGAGACTACCAGACTACCTTGGATTGTCCTGGTTGGCCTTACATGTAATTACAGGTGTATTTATAAAGCCAAGGGATATGTGAGAACAGGAGAGGAACAGACTAGTGACAGAAGCCACGAGTAGATCAGTGTGTCAGGAACAGGGATTGGAGCAGGAATGTAGGGACCATCAGTAACCAGAAAAGGTGACAAAGTAGATTCACCATTAGTCTCTAGAAGGAACCAGAACTACACATACACTAAGTCCAGTGAAATTAATTTTATTTTTCTTGCCTCTAGGACTATATGCAGAAAATGGTTATGCGTATAATTGACATAGCAAGTCTGATACCATTGTCTGAGTTTAAACTAGATGGATGGTATATGATTTATAAATGGCTGATAGTTACACAGGAAACGAATACGGTCTCATGTCTAAAATTTTAGGAAAGGAACTTAAATACAAAAAATACTTTTAATTTTAAAATTATTCTCTGATGTTATACATATGAGTGTTTTGCTTATGTACATTGCTACTCCCCATGTGTATACCTGGATCCTTGGAACCTATATGAGGAGATCAGATCCCTTAGGTCTGGAGTTATAGTTGGTTGTGAGCAGCTGTGGGTGCTAGGAATTGACTCCAAGATCTGTGGAAGAGCAACCAGTGCTTTTATTTGCTGAAGCATCTTCCAAGCCTCCTCCAAAAATATTCTAGTAGACCAGGGTTCAAATTTATTATTGTTATTATTATGATTATGATTTAAAACAAGAAAAAATGCTAAAAACCAGTAAAAATTGTTAAAAAAAATAAAATTACAAATGAGCACTTTTTATAAAACAAGAGATACAAAGAAAAAAAGTAAATGGAAGGCTTCAAATGTGGTTTGGAAGCAGTGGGAGTGTGTTTGACAGCACAGAATGCCAAATGAGAGGACTTGGCAAGCACTCCTGCAACGCAGATGATAAGCATCCAAAGACGGAAAAGAGAGAGGAGATTAGAGAGTGGTGAGGACGAAAGTGAGTATCTTTGTAAGGAATTGCACACAGTTGCACACAGTACTTAAGATGAGATCGGAAGAAGTACAAACGCAGGTAACAAATTGTGGAATAAGTGCCGGAACAGAAATAATCAGAATCTTCTAGCAAACATTTTTTTTAAAAGTTTATGTCATCACTAACTGAAATATGTTTGTTATATCCTACCAAAAAAAAAGAGAAATAAGATTTTAATCTATAATAATAAAGAATATTTGTTACATATTTGAAAAAGAAAAATATGTGCAGAGGTGTGAAACTCAGATATTTTCAAATCCATTCTGCAAATCTACAGAAAAAGCGATCAATAGTAGACCAACAACAGGATTTTCTAAATAAATAAAAGTTGCAATACAGAATCTGTGTTAGTAACTTTTCTTCAAGGTTTAAAGGCCAAAGGGGAAAATTCTCAAATTGACAATCCTCTGAAGACAAAGACATGAGTCAAATTTAAAATGGAAGAACCTTAATTCAGGTGCAAGAGAATCAGCCGTTCTGCTGATAGTGTATCCAGATCTTAAGGACCATGTACTCCCATGGATTAGACATGCAGACTTAAGGGCCGGTCCTGTCTATGTCTGGGAAGTCACGTCATCTGCATACTAGATTTTCCCAGAAACCCCATCATTTGATTCTTAAACACATTGAACTCAAAGCCACTATGAAACTGTCATGAGCTTTCGAGCAGATTCTTGGGTTATGTTTACCAGAAGCCCCAAATCCAGCGTTCATTAAGAGCCTACACTCAGAATTCCAATAAAAAAGAATATCCAAGAACAATAAATGGCCATTTTCATTTTCATAGAATCTACAAATAACTTGTCTTCTTTGTAAGAACTCAAGCTGCAATACCTGAAGCATGCCATTCCCCTCCACAAAGCCTCTCTCTGTGCTATGGAACAAGCGTTAAGTGTCCCAAAAAGCCTAGAGGTTTATCAGGAAATAAAATATACCTTGAAAACCGTGGGCAAAAAAATATATCCAAAGCTAATAGCAATAATTCCAGAGTATGAAATACCAGATAACTGCCAGTATTTATTTGAGAATGTGGTTGAGAGTACTCTGTATCAATTTTTTCTGCAATAAACCATATCTCATAGGAGGCTTAGAAACAAATTCAAAACACAACCATACAATGTGAAGCAAAATTAACTTAAAATTATTGACAAAATCCGACTCTGGAGAAAGCATAGAACTTGAGGAACATTCACCTCTGTAAAAACTAAATTTTGCTCTTTTTCTTAAAAAGATAGTTTACACTTGCAGAGCGGGAAATTCATTTTGTTGAAACTTCCTTTGACAAATAAACATAAAAAAATAATCATTTTCTCTAAAAGTAGAGAAGGTGGAGGCTAGGGAAAAAAAAATCACTCAAGACACAGAGTTATAGCCTGTTCCCAGAAAAGAACTCAGTGGGGGCAGCCTGCTGTCTGGGTAGCTTAGCGAATGCTTGGGCTTAGGATGTGGGGACTCCTGATTGAAAGCCTCAGGGCCCAGGTCTCCCATAATTGCAGTCTGGAAACTCCTCATTTGAATTCTCCAAATTCATTAGACATTGCTCTTTAGACCAACCTGGTCTGATCTTACTTCTATTGAAGGTTTAGATTTTCAATTTTATATATACCGGATGTCAATAGGAATAGATTCTGAGGAAAGTAATTGCCAATAATCAAAGTCTTTTTAAAATATTTGTATTTTAATGAGATGACATTGCTGGATTGCTGTAATGAAGAGATACTCTAATGTGTTGGTTATATTTGCATTGCTATGATAAAACCATATCCAAGGCAACTTATAGAAGAAAGGTTTTATTGGGGTGTGTGGTTGCAGAGGATTAGGTTATTGCATTGGCAGGGAATCACATAGCGGGAGGCAAGAACAGCTGAGAACTCACAAGCATAGTTCATAGAGTGTACTGGGAATTCCACATTGCTTTGGAAACTTCAGAATCCCCTACATTCCCCCAGGGATATTCTTCTTCAGCAAGACCACACCTCCTTAAACAACTCAAGCAATGTCAACAAAGGGCGATCAAGTACTCATGCTCCTGGGTCTATGGAGGGCATTCATATTCAAACCTAGACACCTGAGATGCAGCTGAAGGTTAATGAAAGTACCATTATTAGTAGTAAGTTATTAGTATAGCATTATTTATGTTTACATTCTGTTGTTTTTTCAGACAGGGTACTAACACTGTATCCCTGGCTGGCCTCAAATTCACAGCAGTCATCTTGCTGCAGATTCCACTGTGCTTGGATTACTAAGGCTCACAAGCCATAAGTTAATTGTCATAGGAAATATCACACAAGCAAAATTAGTTAAAAGAGCTAAGATGCAAACTCTATCATGATTAACATTTACAGTCATTATTAAAGATTAAGTTAAGTCATTTCCTCCTGTCCTCTGTCTTCAGTGCTTTCATCAAATACAAATCATAGGTGAAACACAGATCCGAATTTCTACTTGCCATAAATGTAGAGCAGTTCTGAAGGGATGACGTTAGCTCTACATGTCAACACTTCAGGACTTAACTATGGAACTCAGGTAGATGTGGGTTCTGCTTCCATTATTAATGACTGAACATTGATTATGCAATTAAAATATTTCATAGCTGTTCTGTCTTCTTCCTCCTATACACCAGCAGATCCTTTTTAAAAATTCATTCTTCAGGGAGGCAGAATATGAATTCTTTTAGGAAAAATTTTAAGAATCAAAGTTAAATTAAGTTTACTTCTCAAACTACCGTACAAGTTTTACAAACCAGAGTTCTCCACATAAGAACATTTTCTCCAACTGCAATGCTCTACATGCCCTTTTTTGTACATTTCCCTTCCTAAGAGCTTTGTCAGTAGCCTTCCGAAAGCACAGCCGAGGTTCAAGGTCCAACTGTAACACCATCTTTTCTTTCCACTCATAAATCATATACAAATCCAAAGAAATGTGACTACATGATTACATAGAACCTGGTTCCATTCTTAATTATTAAATACCAACTCTGAAAGATATTTTTTCAATATTAAGAAAAGTATATCTTATAGTAATTGGATTCATGATTCATTAACAGGAATGGTTATGGAGGCTGAGGACTGATAGCCTTTACCATCATTGGAATTATTGGAATCGTTTTGCATGTCTAATAATTCAGCCACAAACTGTACGTTTTAATAATGCAAAACTGTGTATAAGATTGTGTGTCTACAAACTCATGCCAGGACTCTGCATATAGAGACAGCCAACATACAAAGCTATGTCAGTAGTCTTCAAATTAATCAAAACAAGACCAGTCAACACTTCGTTGCCTTAAAATCAGAAGTGGATGCTCACAGTCAGCTAATGGATGGATCACAGGGCTCCCAATGGAGGAGCTAGAGAAAGTAGCCAAGGAGCTAAAGGGATCTGCAACCCTATAGGTGGAACAACATTATGAACTAACCAGTACCCCGGAGCTCTTGACTCTAGCTGCATATGTATCAAAAGATGGCCTAGTCGGCCATCACTGGAAAGAGGCCCATTGGACACGCAAACTTTATATGCCCCAGTACAGGGGAACACCAGGGCCAAAAAGGGGCAGTGGGTGAGTAGGGGAGTGGGGGTGGGTGGGTATGGGGGACTTTTGGTATAGCATTGGAAATGTAAATGAGCTAAATACCTAATAAAAAATGGGAAAAAAAATCTGTTACAGAAGATGTTTATAACCTTTTGAAACAATAAAACAAATTTATTAGTGTCATCTCTACCTGAGTGATATCTCTCAAGTATGGCATTGGGCATTAAGCAGTTAGTGGATATCAATTACTGATAGCAGTTAGCTATTATTAATATTTAGTTATACTTCAGATAGATTTTTTTAAAAGAGTTTTTTTTTCCGTTTTACAATATAAGTCGAAAAATATTTATAGGTAGATTTTGAGGAATTTACTTCAAATAATCTAAGTTGAAAAGGGAATTGTGTAATGCATGAATTAAGTGAAACTGACCATGAATTCATCATGGTTGAGGCCAGATGGTGTGCCTATGTGGATTTAGTATTTTACTTTTTTAAGTCTTATGTATATATACATTTTCCCACTAAAATTCTTTTTTGTATTGTATTTCAATATTCTCCAATGAAAAGGGGAACCAAAAACTACCTCACATTGGTCAGGTCACAGAAAAAGAAATGCCCATATAGAAGGCAAGCAGAACATATTGAGCTCTAGGGATTGGTAAGAAACAATTGTGATTTAAGTGGGTTTCAGACATTCCACAGCCCTAGGCACTAGCAGGACATATTCCCATTCTTCTGCTTTCTCTGGTGCCCACAATGGGTGCTGAGCAACAGACTAGCAGTTGGATCTGAAAAAGTCCACTTCTAGCATGGATGTATATGGATCCTACCTTGCTTAAAGGTAGAACGGAAAAGTTTAGAAGTCTTTCTTCAATATAGAAACAGCCAACATACAAAGCTATTATTGGTTGTTGCAAGAAATGTTCTAAAAAAAATTTCATGACTATATCTCTATGCTGATGCCAGGCAAAATCTGCCTACTTCTTGGAGAGAGAAAAGAAACCCAACTCAGCTTATGAAGCCATAATAAGCTCAAATAGCAAAGTCTGGTAAAAGAAAGGAAAATTGTAGATGGGCACTGATAGGAAAGCCCTTAAGCTGGGAAGAGACTCACTAATGCATAAGAATATTATATCATGATCACTATGATATAGCCAGAGAAAAAAATTAATCCATGTAGTTTGCTATTTCAACAGGCTATGGGATGAATCAAGTAATCTTTTCTGTAGGAATAATAAAATATTCTTTAAAATACATAACGAATATGTACAAGTTTTACAAATATTTTACATCTATAAATTTTCTTGAGAAATTCATACAAGAGTATTGGATTTTCATGTATCCCTCTTCATGCTCCTTGTCATGATTCCTTCTTCTACATTTAGATACACACACACACACACACACACACACACACACACACACACACACACTATTCTGAGTCTATTTAATACTGCTTGTATGTACATGTGTTAAAAATTACCTTTTCAGATTAGATAATCTATCAGGGGGCTCATCCCTGGAGAAAACTTGTTCTCTCCTCCTCCTCCTCCTCCTCCTCCTCCTCCTCCTCCTCCTCCTCCTCCTCCTCCTCCCCCTCCCCCTCCCCCTCCTCCTCCTCCTCCCCCTCCCCCTCCCCCTCCTCCCTCTCCCCCTCTTCCTCCTCCTCCTCCCCCTCCCCCTCCCCCTCCTCCCCCTCCCCCTCCTTCTTCTCTCTTCTCTCTCTTCTCTCCTCTCTCTCTCTCTCTCTCTCTCTCTCTCTCTCTCTCTCTCTCTCTCTCTCTCCTCTTCTTCCCCTAAAGAAACTTACTCAATATAGATTGCCCTCATTTAAGAACTTAAAGTATTAAGAATAAATTTAAGTGTTTCTTGAGCATTTGAGATTCCTCTGTTGAGAATCCTCTGTTAAGATCTCTACCCCATTTTTTATTAAACTATTTAGATAAATTTAGATAAATTTAGTAAATAACATGTAAGAATTTTACAACCAAATAGAATATATGGCTGAGAGAATGTAAAAGACACAAATGGATGAAGATAAATTGAAAGACTAGTTGTGACCTCACTATAATGTGTGCAGAATCATCAGAAGACCAACAAAAGAGTATCTGTTCTCACTCTCCCATTCTTACACTAAGGGCAAGATCTGAGGGAAATTACATCTGAGAAGGTGAAACAAAAATAGTCTATTCCTGACACAGACACTGCAAAAAATGTGCGCCAGGTTCATAGTTTGAAGACAATTTTAAGGTTGCTATTTTATTCCTTCCATAGATTCAAGGTATTCCCAGTCAAAACCACAACAGGCTTTTAAAGTACTAATTGAATGATAACTGAAACTTGAAAAAGCATAAGAAAAAACGCTGAAAACAACACAGAAGGGGGAAATTGGAGGATACACATGACCTCAGACTTTTAAAGCTACAGCTTAAGATCACGTGAATTAGGAAACAAATATGCAGATAATCTAAACAAATCAATGGAGCATGATATAAATTTCTGAATTCAACTTGGAGTTCAACATGGAATATCAAATACAAGGTTATAAAAATGACTCACTAAAGAAAAACTCCCTTTAAAGAATTATATCTTAAATCATATACAGAATTCAACTTGAGATAGATCATATAGAAATATGTAAAAGCTAATCTAACCAAGCAACAAGGAAAAAATAGGAGATTTTCACAACCTCAGGCAGGAAAAGATATTTTACAAAGGACACAGAAGACATAAGCCATAAAATAAAAAATTGAAAAATTGAACTTCATCAAAAATAAAAACCTGGTCATAAGGAATGGTATGGAAAGAGGAGACTGGCTGTGAGTTGACACAGCATGTGACAAAGGACTTAAGTTCAGAACACATGCAGGTTCCTGGAACTCTGGACCATTAAGACAAACTATCCCATTTCAAATTTTTGATAAAAGACAAAACACAAAAAGAAGGCAACAGCTGACAAGATTGCTCAGTGGGTAGGAGCACAGGCCTCCCAAGCATGGATCCTTGAACACGAAGCCCAATATTCATAAAAAGACAGATATAACAGAGTAAGTCTGAGGCCCCTGGTCTATAAGTAGCAGAGAAAAGAATGAAAGGGGCTTGCTGACCCCATCAGCATTCTGCAGATTCAGGGAGAAGTCCTAACTCAAAGGAATAAGGCAAAGAGTGAAACAGCAAGGCATTCAATGTCCTCTGCAAATACATATGATCACACAAGTATGCCTGTAAAACACACATGCGCGCGCGCACACACACACACACACACACACACACACACATGCACAGGCACATGCATGCAGGCACACATGCATACACACACGCACACACACACACTCACACAAGCATGTATGCACTACATACATGGCTGGGGAAATACTAAGTTGGGACAGTTGCTTTGGGAAAGTCCTGATTTCCTAATTAAATTATATCCGTGTTATAACCCAGAAATCTCACTTCCTGTTGTTCACCAGATAAAACAAAAACGTAAGACAAAACAATTTATAAAAAAGACAGTCACAGTGAAGTTCCTCTAGAGCTGTAAGGCGGAGAGACTGGAAAGGGACGGAGGAGCTTTCTGAGGTGCAGAGATGCCAAACCTTTCCATAGGGTGACTTGAGATCTGGGCAACTGAGCATACACAGAAAAGTTAAGTGTTCTACAGATATTAGTATCTTCACATAAGCACCACATGCTATTTATTTTATGCTGCCAAGTCGTCTGAGTCATGTCCTAAAAGGTTTAAAGCTTGTTAATCATAAGTACTCCTTTGGAATAAATAATTCACATAATAAATTAGAGCACTTAGAAATCTCAGCAGCCAAGTCAATTTTGTACGACTAAGCTCTTGGTTTGTTTTTCTTTCTTTTTTCGCCCCCTGGCAAACATGCTAGATTTCAAAGTTGAATTTTAAATGTGGTGTTTCATTCACAATTGATAAATAACTTCATCTGGTTGTCAAGTTCATAAAGAGAGATATTTGAAGGAGGGGTTTTCTAGCCTGTTTGATATTATAACATGGTTATCTTATTTTATTGGTTCCCGATCTTGCTTGTTTTGTTTGATACCAAGAAAGTATGAAGGAAAACATACAGTAAAAGTTTTTAAACAGCCTTTCCATGCACCCTTCAGAAAACACGTCTTCTCATCTCGCTCGGCGCTCTAAAGTTTAACTCTTACAGGTATGAATTATGACTAAATGCGCAAAATAAAGCAACTATTATTTTATTTAACCACTTAGTGTTTTCTCCACATCTATTTAATATTATTGGAAAAATAAATTTTAAAGTATCTCTGGGGTTACAATTACATAAAACCTTCATGTGCTTTTAACTATGTATACCTCAGAAACACCAGCAATTGTCAAGAGTGTGAACACTAATTCTTAAGGGCATGCTCTCGAGTTGAGTTGTCAGAAAACTATCATTCAGATACCACTGGAGAATAATGATTCAGAGGTTCTTTTCAAGACAGGGTTTCTCTGTGTAGCCCCGGCTGTCGTGGAACTCACTCTGTAGACCAGGCTGGCGAACTCAGAAATCCAACTGCCTCTGCCTCCCAAGTGCTGGGATTAAAGGTGTGCACCACCACGCCCAGCTCAATTCAGAGGTTCTTAAAGCCATGAAAAACAGGAAGTATTTTTTTAAGTCTATTTATTTTCCCTGTTTTGAAAACAGGAAATAAATTGTCTCGTGTTTTAAGCAACAATGAGAGCCTTTGTGTCAGCCACCTATACCTAAAAAGACTTCTTACCTAAGGGTCCAGTATCCAGACCTAAGCTGGACTCAGGTAGGTGATTTCCACCCTCCCTCCCCTCCACAGCCTCACACTCTGCAGGCTCCTCCCCAGCCCTGTAGCCAGCTGCCTGCAGGAGCCACTCCTTCCTTTCTTCCTCCCTCATTGCTGACTTTATTCCCCTGCCAAAATTTCTCTGTGAAGGAATTTAAGGCACAAACAAGAAAACCAGAAAAAGAACAGTTTAGCACACTGACATCCTTCTCATTTCCAGGCTTGGGTTTTCTAGTCTAATTCAGATAAACTTGAGAAATTTTATATGGCATACTTAGAATTTACAGTAGTAATGAATTATTAATCCCAATTTTTAAAACATATGCCAAAGAAACTACCTTGGATAAAAAAGAATTGTAAATCACCTCTGGACACTACTTCCTTTAAAAAGAAATAGTAAATTAAGGAAGAAGGCTTTCCTTGTTAATTTCTAAAACCAGGATCAGCTTTCCAACATGTACATTAACTAAACCAATTAATATTTTGCCTATGTGGTGATGAGTTTAAGTCCTCTATGTATATTCAAGAATATATTCAAGTATTCCAGAAAGAGAGCAGAGACACAGAAACTAGAAAATGACCACACAGAGAGACCCATTTTATAGAACTAATGGCACACATAATTAACATGATCTAATAAGTGGCACTTTGAAGAACATCCAGGCCTCATTAACCCTCCACGTCAGACTACCTTGGCCCCCTTCATTCTTTGAGCAAAAGAGTTGCAGTGTGTTTGCTAGCACGGACTCAGGACCTGATGCTTAGAGATTCATTCATGTATGAGAAACACTTTAAAGGAATAGCACATAAGTTCCCAGGGGGCACCATACAAACTGATAGAAATGAGAAATGTAAAATTCCCACTGATGTGTAACTGAATAGTTACTGAAATAGTTGAATAGTTGCTGTAAATTAATTCTAACTTACTTAAAAGCAATATGATGTTTTTATATCTTGCGAAGCAGTCAGAAACAGCACAAGTATTTTTACCCTTTAGTCAAAAAGAATCACTCTATAATGTCAACAGTTATTGCCCTCATCTATATAAACTACACACTCATTTCACAGGCTGTGAAGGAAAATTTGACAGCCCTTCAAAGATCAACCATCCAAAGACCATAGGGATCTCATTGGTTTAGAATACATTTGGAACACTAGAATACCGTTCCAGGATATTAAATTCAAAGAATGGCTGACTTTGGCTTACCTGTGAGCTAGGACACAATAATAAATAATTCTCCTCATATATAAAGATTGAGTCAAAAAATGTTTACTGGACATGATATTTGTATCACTGTTTGACATATGTACTAGACAGGAAAATTTTCATTGTTTTTTATTAGAAATATTAACCATAGTTATTAGTCAGCAGAATTCACATAAAACAGAGTTTATGTATAGTCTAAGGCAATAGTATCATTTGTCTCCAGACCAATGCTGAGCATCTTCATGATGTTTTTGTTCCAAATACTTTAAATCAAAACATTATTTACTGAAGCTACATTCAGTAATATACTTAATATTTTTCAAACATAAGAATAAAAACAAGGTGTGATTTTCTTCAAGGCAAACTATTGTAACCTGTACCCAAGACATGGATTTACTGTGTACAACTACTGCATATATTTCATATTTGTGAAATGTAGTTGAATACTGAATGTTTATTAGGTTCCAGCCATGAGCCAAATGTTTATTTTTTTTATTCTATTGGTTATTTTATTTATTTACATTTCAAATGCTATCCCTCCTTCCCAGTTAAACCTCCTATCCCCTCCCCTGCTCCCCTGCTTCTATGAGGGTGGTCCCCCACCTACCCAACTCCTTTTGGGTATTCTTCGTTTTTTTTTTTTTTTTTTTTTTTTGCTAATATCCACTTATCAGTGAATACATAGACCATGTATGTTCTTTTGTGACTGGGTTAACTCACTAAGGATATTATTTTCTAGTTCCATCCATTTGCCTGCAAATTTCATGAAGTCGTTGTTTTTAATAGCTGCGTAGAACTGAGGGGTAGGCACCAGAAAGTCCCAGATGCCAGGAAATCAAGAGGCTCCCAAAACCCAGCAAGGATGACATTAGCCAAAATACCCAACAAAGAGGAGAAAGAACCTATAGCAACTATATCCAATGGGTGGGCACAGGCTCCAGTTGAGGGATGGGGACACACACCTACCTCAAAAATATTAATCCAGAATTATTGCTGTCAAAAAGTAGATGCAAGGACAAAGAGTTGAACAGAGACTGAAGGAAAGGCCACCCAGAGACTGCCCCCACCTAGGGATCTATCCCATTTGCAGACACCAAACCTAGACCCTTTTAATGATGCCAAGAAGTACTTGCTGACAGGAGCCTGGTATAGCTGTCCGCTGAGAGGCTATGCCAGAGCCTGACCAATACAGATGCAGATGCATATAGCCAGCTATCGGACAAAGCGTGAGGACCCCAATGGAGGAGTTAGAGCCAAGTAGCCCAGGCTTTGAAAAGTACATAGTCCAATAGAGAAAACAAAAAAACAACAAAAAAAAGGAAGACTCTCACAACCATTCGTGGTGCCATACAGGATGTGGGAGGTTCACTTGTTCTGATTTCACGACAGCATGATAGATGAGAAGGAACATCAGAGCACAGTGAACTGCATTAAGAGAGCATTTGGGAAAGGTCTAGCCCTAACAGTGAATGTGAAGAGCTAGGGCATTGAGTCCCATATTCTCAGGACATCTGTATTCTCTTTTAGGATCTCTATGATAGAAGCAGAGTGTGTGGTCTAGCCGATGAGGTAGAAGATAATCTAGTTACTATAATTTGGCCAAGTAAAGGCCCATGTTTTAGTCTTGGTTCTTAGGGAGCTCTTGCTAGCCCTCTGGGAAGTGGTGAAACCTTTTAAGGACAAGGTTTCCCTGTCAATCACATTCCTATGCTGATGTGCCTCCTTTTCTACTTGCAAGCCTACAGTAATGGGTATATCCAACCAGTCACAAACTGAAATCTCCAAAATCTGTACCAAAAAAAAAAATCTTTTTCTCCTAACCACTGTGTCAGGAATTCCATTATAGTATTGGGGAACTCCCTGGCATGCAATTGAGGATCCAGAAGTTCTTCGCGCCATCCAGATGGCTAGCCAGGCAAGAAATGATGGGGAGTTGAGGGGTTCCTCAAGAAACCTGAAGGCTTATATAATGCTGTGTTGTTTTCCTAAAGTGTGAACTCGGAATAAATTTCTCTGGTGAACTGTGTTGGTTCTTTAAATCCTGCTTTTAAGATACAGAGTTTTCCCTGTTAATATATGTCCTGTCGTAACTATGCAGCTAGGATCAAAGCTGCCCCATCTCCTTTGCAGTAGCCTCTCCATTCGTGAGCACTTTAGATGATGCGTAATGACCATTCATTCCAGTTTGCCGAAAACAGCTCCGTGTGGATACTGAATGCTGTTTCTGAAGAAACTTCTAAGTCCATGGCCAGCTGGACCAGTGGGTTACCCTACAACTCCCTGCTCCCAAAGCCTCAATAGGAATAGGTGTCAGGGTTGCTTCATTACTGAAATGTGTCATTTTTAAAACCTATTATAAGGGGCCCAAAAAAGGATATGAAACTATATGCATAGCTGAGTTTTCAAAAAAGTAGGCCACTGAGTAGTAAAGACAAGCACCCCAAAATTCTCATTTTCCCTAGAACTTTGCTCCCTGCCAAACTAGCCATTTTTCTAAGTCATAAATATTTCTCTTTTTATAAGTTTTCAAACGGCACTAAACAAGAAAACTTTAGTTTTACATGTTTATTTGAGCCTGATCTACTAAAATAGCTTTGTGTTTTGCCTGTATTACTCAATATTATATTACCCAAACTGATCTATTATAGGCTATGCGCTTTTTGCTGTGGGCTTTCCACTTAGATGAATGTTTTTAGGTTATTATAGACTGTACTACTGTGAGCATTCTTTATTCATCCATCTGCATGTGTGCAATAAGTTCTTGGGGCTCTGCTACAGTAAGTATGGTCCATGGAGCAGTAGGAGCCTTGGCACTGGAATGCTAGATAGACCCTAACAAGACCTGAAGAGCCAGAAAAATCTGTCAAAAGAGGATTCATTTCTATACCAATTAAGACATCCTTAGTCTAAGCAATGAGATCTTTCATTGGCTCTAAAATATTCTCAGCACCATCTCTTTAGATTTGACTTGATCATATCAGTGGAGGGCTGTTTCCTGCCTTCTGGACTCTGTTCTCAGGCATGTTGGATCTTGTCATAGTTCTGGCTCTACAGTCTTACTCTTCCTATTCAATATTAAGGGCTGCATCTGAATCATTTTCCTAATCCTTATATTACTTTTCTCTCCTGACATGCTCCCAAATATGTCTTCTGACAATATAATCATTAGTTTCAAAGAAACCTGAGACAAATGGCTGAAATGCCTATTTAACATGACAAAGCAGACAGTGGCCACCAGGTTCTCTCGGAATCTTTCAGCATCTTTTGCAAGTACCTACTACAAGGTCCTGGCACTTCTTACCTCACCCCTTACCCTAAAACTCTCCAACCCTGAGCTTCCCTTCCCTTCCCTTCTTCCAACTTTTCCTGTAAGACCTAGCCATCTTGACTATGTGCTTTCTAAGTTGAAGCTTGGTTTCTTTGTTCCTTTTGGTTCTTGGTCCATTGGCATATTTTTTGGCTGTTTCTTGCAACACTTGCATTGTTTCCTTGTATGCTTAGTTTTTATCTACTCAATTGCCACCACTCTTTAAACATACTTTACATATCCCCTGTGGTTAAATAGAGTTTGCATTTCTGTTTTGACAGTAGCCTGGGGGCACTAACACTTAGAAAACACTTAAGCTATGTTAAAATTTGAAGTTTCCTGATCAAAGTAAGGTGGTTATAAGAGTCCATGAAAGACATCTCATGTGACCACAACTCCTTTCCTGTTTCTGTCGTCATTGATCCATTCAAACAAACAGCAAGCCATTCTTCAAAAATAAATTTAAGTATTAAATAATATCAACCTTACCAGGCCCTACCATTCAATTGCATTTTTAGGGGTGTTCCTCTCACTCATTCTTTTTTAGTGGTGCCAATGTGTTCCATTCCCTTGTTGGAAGAGATCTTCTAGCCCAAGTTGGAGTCTCTACTTCTTTTGCTCTCTCATTTGCCTGACCTCAAGCTCACCAGCAGCCCCTCCCCAACTTCTTCTAGCTACCCAACCTACTGGTTCTAACATGTCATCTCCTTTACCAGCCTCCCAGGTGGAACCCCCAAGCCTGGGACATCGAGAACCCCTCGGATGCTAAACACCACTCCCTCCTCCCCGCCCCGATACCCCTGCTGTTGTCATCCAATTACAGGACACTACCTGGTACATTACCTAAGCTTAGTACGTTCTTTCCCTCCAGAGCTTCAGAGGACATCAGAAGCAACCACATTGTCCCTAATTCCAGAAGAATGAGGCTGCACTCTGGCAGCTGTACTCTACCCTACTGGATTGGACATGGGTTTTTCCTCCTCCCCTTCCTGTTTGTTTCTACCCAAGGCAACTCTTACATATGGAGATTCAAAGTTTGAGAAATCTTTGCTTATGATAGTCTCTCCAAAATAGGGTCAGAGAATTACTGTATAGCCAAATTCCAGAAGCCAATCAGAATTCCCATCAACCCTATATCTACCATTATTTCTAAATATTATGACTTTTTTTGCTTCCTTTTTGACCAAAAGATTATTGTAAGAAATAGCCAGGCAGATATAGAGGCTGCCCATATTAGTCTTGCCAAATATATTTGTTGACAGCATAGACCAATCACCTCTTCAATCTACAACACAAGACCTTCTTCTTCTATATTCAGGACCCATGAAATCCCAGGTGAAATATGAACATGTTGGTAAACTCTACCATACCAACAAATCTAAGCTCCCAGTAAGCACAGTTCATTTCTAGAGAAGATATGTCTGATGGTAAAAATAAGAAAAGTAACCAAACACTCCTCCAAGGTCATCACTTCTTTGACATCCCTTCTCCTAAAGAACATTAACTTATCATTTCATTTTTTGCTCTAGATACTGAAATTGGCCTATCAGCTCATTAATGTCACCAAATCTGGCTGTTTTGGAGATTTCTGGCTGTGTGTGCCCTAGGGATCCAGGTTTCAAATGCCACTTAGACCTTCTCCAATGAACATGACAAATAGCCTTGCTTCACCTTTTACCAACTGCCCTGACCCTAGTATTGCCACAAACCCCCTACCTTTTTGATATAACCATTTTTGGCATGGCAGTCTGTTTTAAGGCATCAAGGACATGTTCTGTAAGAACCATTAAGTTCCCTACACTGCAACAAAACCATAACTCTTGATACTCTTGATATTTGGAGAGCTCATGCCAGGAGCAGACCCAATATAGGTCTGCCAATATCCCATGTCCCAAGAAGCATGGGAGGGGATCATTCCCCATATCCAGAAACTGTTGGCCTTGGGAGCCCTTAGGCCATGCCAGTTAGCCTGGAATACCCAATTATTGCCTGTAAAGAAGCAAAAGTCCAATGACTACCACCCCATCCAGGATCTACGGGAAGTTAACCGCAGTGTAATGGACATACACCCAACAGTACCTAACCCTTATACCCTATTGAGCTCTCTAACTCCAGATTGGAAATGATATTCTGTTCTGGACCTAAAGTTAAATAGATAGTAAGATCGATAGCTCATGCAGTGAGACAATCTAAAGTGACTTTCAGAAACATGCAACATACTATCAAAAACATAGTGTCAAGCTGCAAAGCTCGCCAATTAACCAACACTTACAACATTGCCAAACATCCAGGCTCTTGTCTGTGAGGTAAGAAACCCAGGGACTACTAGGAAGTTGATTTTACAAAAATCAAACCAGAAAAATATAGCTACAAGTATTTATTGGTGTTCGTGGATACCTTCTCTGATGGACAGAAGCTTTTCCAACAAAGACTGAAACTGCTAAGAAGTTGCTGGAAGATATCCTACCCAGGTATGGATTCCCTCACATGATAGGGTTAGACAGTGGGCCAGCATTTGTGTCCAAGGTAAACCAGGGTGTAACAAGCTTTATTGGGGCAAATTAGAAATTACATTGTGCATACTGACCCCAAAGTTCAGGTCAGGTAGAAACGATGAATCAGACATTAAAAGAGACCTTGACCAAATTAGCAATGGAAACTGGCGGGGACTGGGTAACACTCCTTTCCTTTGCCCTATATTGTGTGAGGGACTCACCTTATCAGTTGGGACTAACCCCCTTTGAAATCATGTATGGTATCTCCACTCCTATCACACCTAACCTTCAGTCAGAAGCTATTGCAGAATTAGAAGATGATGAATTAATAACTAAGGTCAGAGCAACTCAATGGGCTCATGAGCAGGTTTGGCCTAAACTGTGTGCCCTCTATGAAGCAGGCTCAGTTCTGGAACCACACAAGTTTCGACCTGGAGATTGGTTCTATGTGAGGAGATTTCTCCAAAGTGTTGGAACCCCAGTGGAAAGGACCCTACGTCATTTTGCTGACCACACCAACAACTGTTAAAGTGGATGGAATCACTGCCTGGATACTCTGCACTCACGTGAGACCAGATAACCTCCTCTCTCCAGAAGATTGCCTGACTTCACAGCCTCTGCTGGAATACAGAGTACAAAGGGGCACCAATCCTTTGAAGCTAAAATTAACCCATTCTTAAACTTGCTGTTTTTACTAGATGTGTGTACTGATGCCCCCAGCCCATGCCTCCATTCAGAGACCAGAATTCCACACCAGCCTTATGACTTGACGTGGACAATCGAGAATCCTGAAACTAGTTAAGGTAGCTATAGGGCCAAACCAGATTTTGACAACCCTAAACCTGTACAAGGAGGCCCTGCAAGGGGGAAACCTGCACTAACACCAGTCCTCAGCCTGGCTGCTACCATTTTCCCCATCACTCCCCCACCCCAGGGGTCCCCAGCTCCAGAATCTTTCCTGAACTTCACAGAGCTGGTAGGCCCACTCTGGTCGATGATGTTAAACACCTTCCAAATTCTGAATGGCTCCCAGTCAGAGCTAACCACTTCTTGCTGGTTATGCTATAATACTAGATCCCCTTTTTATGAAGGTGTCAGATTCATATCCGGATATGATGAATCCAAGAAGGACACTGTATGCAAGTGGTCCCAGGAAGGCCCAGTCTTAACCCTACAGACCATATCAGGACAGGGCACCTGCCTAGGGAAAGTTCCCTTGTCACATTGCTACCTCTGCAATCAACCAAGCCATACTGTTCATTCCAAATGGGTTATCCCTCCCAAACAAGCATGGCGGGCTTCTTTGATGGGTCTGGCCCCATGTGTGCATGGGCCCTTAATTCCCCTATCACAAAGAAGTTCTGTATTCTAGTCCAGTTAGTACCATGCATAACCTATTATTCAGAAGTAGTACTGAAAAGCCTAATAGGGCATGTTGGGGAGGATCTCATGAGGCAGAAGAGGGAACCTAGTTCCCTAACTTAAGCTGTAATTTGGAGCCAGGACTAGATGGAGTAGGTACTGGAATAGCCGCACTGACATTGCAAGAAAAGAATTACAACAGCTTGAAGGCAAACATAGATGAGGACATCCAACGTCTGGAAAAAAAATCCATCTCGCACCTAGACTCTCTAACTGAGATGGTGCTGCAGAATAGATAAGGGTTAGACTTAGTGTTCCTACAACAGGGAGGATTATGTGCTGCTCTGCATGAAGAATGCTGTTTCTATGTCAATCATTCTGGGGTTATTAGAAAATCATTAGCTAAAGTCAGAGAAAGCATAGATAGGGGCCAAAGGGAACAGGAAGATGACAAAAGTTGGTATCATTCACCCTTCCATACTTCTCCCTAGCTGACAACCCTTATTTCCACAATCACGGGACACATGATTATTATCTTACTGTTACTCACTTTTGGGCCACACATAATTAATAAGTTTTAGTAGTATCTAAAGCAGAGATTGGGGACCATTCAGCTGATAGTGATGAGATCCCAATAACCAGCCAGCACAGATGATCTGTCAGTAGAGAGTCCATGATTAGCTTCTGAAGTAACTAGCAGAGGGGAGAATGAAGTGAGCAGGCAGCTTGCCTCTGCACTTTTCTCACAGAAGTTCCCCTTGCCCCCTGCTCCTTCGTGCAGCAAGCAGGAGGCTTCCTTCCCCTCCCTGGCCATTCAGAGAGGATCAGGTCTGGAGCCAGACAATTTCCATAAAGACACCCCCTAATAAATCCCCTGCCCCCAGGAGCCACAGACACCATCTTGAGAATAGACAAATGGCAACCTCCCTTGCCTCCGAGCTACTGAGGCTGGCACTCTCACCTATAAATGACTAAGCACTTCCCAGGTACAGCTGTTGCCTGTCCTTGGGAAAGAAGTGAAAACCAAACATCCTTGGGGAGATTAAGGTCCCACATTTGGGTCACAGGCAGCTGTGGCTAGTTGTAAAAACACACTAGTTCCTGATAGCACCATAAAGTTACTCCCCAGATCAGAAGAGCCCCCCCCCCTCAATCCTTCCTTGCTACCTGAACAACAGATAAGGTGTTTGAAAAATGACTGGCCTTGTCACCTTCCCCATCATCCTAAAACCCAAAGAATCCCTGAGTATGCTGTATAAAAATGCCAAGCCTTCTAAGCTAGGGGTCTTGTCCTGTGCAGTGGGAAGGTTTGCAATACAAGTCTGACTGGAATTAATAAAAAGATTCTTGTTTCTTTGCAACAGGCTCAACGGTTCTTAGAGTTCTCCTGGGGGTTCCACGTAATGGCAGACACAACAATACATGGAGAAGAGCCCCTACCAATGGACTCATGGACTCATTGGGAATTGGTTCTAATTCTTTGAATTAATCCTGCCCCCAAAATTGAGAATCTGCATGTGCAACTTTTTGATTAATCAATAAAGAGCCAACAGCCAATGGTTGGGTAGGTAGACCAAGGTGGGACTTTGAGATTTGTGTGGGAGACAGGAAGGAGACAGAGTTCACCATTATGGGGAAAAAGAAAGACCAGACCTAGAGGCCCACCAACATGTGAGAATCAGGGAACATGGCCACACAGGCCATTTGCCCAATTGTGTTTGGGGTAGCAGAGATGAAAAATAGATTTTAAAAGATGTTAACTCAGGAGTATCAGAGGGAAGTGTTTGCTAACAGCAGGAAGGATTAGAAACACCCAACCATTAAGATAGTCAAGACATTAAAATTAACTGGCATGTGTATGTGTCTTTCATTTGTGAATCCAGATAGCTGCAACTCATCAGGAGCACAAAGTGGTAGCTAAATTCGAGGCTACAGATGGCCCCAATGTGGTAGGTAAGAAGTCACTATTTAACAGTTAATTAGAGATTCCAAAATGGAATACACATACACCATGAGATAAATTTAGGAGGAGGAAAAAAAATGGTTTCTTGGCAAGCCTAGCCAAGTCACAGGGTTCCTCTGCAAGCCAAGAAACTAGAACAAAGGAACACAGCCACCTGCAGGGATTTATCCTGGGGCACTTTTAAAAGAATTTTCACCACCTCAGAGAGCCTTAGCTGAGATGCTGGGAGCACCTGCTGTGCAAAGAGACAGGATGACTGCTCTGAGGCAGAGAGCCATGTGGAAGACATTGCCTGCTTCCTACAAGCAAATAATCAAACCATGAGGATGAATAAAATTTGATTTAATTGTTTTAATGGTAGAAAAGAGTATAATGGTAATTGTTTAAGTGTTAAAGAAATTCAATCCTTTGATCTCAAATGTAGGAAATAAAGGCAAGAAGGGAGAATTTAGGGAGATTGAATGAAAAAATGCTTTAAAGAAACTTAAAAGAGTCTTGCCAGGGCAAATACTCAGGATCTTTGAAAATGATCTTTATAGGATTTCTGGGATTGCTTTTGCCTGGTATGACAAAATAGAGCTTGGAAATAGGCTTATAAAGTAATAGTATATACATGTATAAATAACTGAGGCTAGGGATCTTTAAAACTTAGTTTAAAAAGCAGGAGATAGGGAACCTATATCAGGAAGTAGAAACTTAGGCCGTGATAATTATATAAAAAGAAAGGGACATACTACCTATGTACCCACAGAGATATTAATCTCCATATAAGGGAGGATTTAAGTTTACATAGATGTATAAATAATTGAGGCTTTTCATCTTAAATTGTATGGCATAAGCAGGGGATAATGAAGAAACAGTCTCAAAAGATAATATTTTTAGATTGTTTTAAGAGCTTTGAATTGTTTTAATTATCAAAATACGTGTAATTATAAGTTTGGTGGTTATATTAAAATTCCTCTGGGAGAGAGGTAAAGCTATATCTTTAGTGATTTGCAGTTACTGGACCAAGAACATGTTATTTTTGGGAGAGAGTCTCTGTATTTGTGTTGACAGGAAAGGAAAAAAGGCTCTGGACCCTTTCCAGAGTGATATGGATCAGATATGACAGGGTTAGACCCCCTGAAGATCTTGGCAACAGAAAAGTAAAATTTGAGAAAATCAAACAGGATAAGTAACTTGATCTGCTGATTCCTGGACATGGGAACAGCACAGTAACTAGTTTACACATAAAAATGCCGCTAGCCAAAACTTTGGCTAAAATTAGAAAATGTATCTTGTTGGTCATGGAATCCTTAAGATTCTTCATGCCCTCCTTCATAGGACATGAACGAACATTTATCCCAATTTGTTATTGATCAAAGTAACTTATACAAAGGACAGCTGTCTTTCACTTGCTCAAAAAAGGAGCAAAATTTTGATCCTTAACTGATCTGTGCACCTTGCACAATCCACAGGAATATCTTAATAGTACTAAAATTTTTGGTGTGAGATTCATATATTGCAGAATGTACAGCTCTGACAAGATTCGTCCTTGAGATGCTGAAATGGCTTTCTCCTCCAGCACCTTACTTCCTGCTGCTGTACAGAGACATGCTTCCAGAACAGCTTCAGGGATCGCTGCTGGTTTTTGATGGACTCAGTGCATCCAGCCTTTCAGACAGACCCAGTCAAAACTTCAGTCAAGCCTTGAGTCTTCTAAGCATACAGAGACTGGATAACAGATGCTAAAGCTAGCTTTCTTAAGTCTAACCCATTTTTCTTATTTTCCTACCTCTCTCTGCCCCTTTAAAGAATGTCTTGTCGCCCCTATTCAGCAAGAGGAAGCCAAGTCCTTGGGTTTGGGTGTCTGGTTATGATTATTTTACAAATCACAGATAGGTTAACATTTTAAGGGATAATTTGGAAATGGTCATAATTTTGAACAGGGATGAAATAGGTAGGATGGATTACTAATTTTATTCTTGAACAAAACATTATGTAGCTATAATTTTACATTGATAGAAATCTTTGTAATTGACACAAAATTAAAGTTATAAATTTTTACAGTGGTGTAGTGGTGAGTTTTTGCTTCACCTCTTTGTGCTCATGGTCGGCCATGTTTCCAGCCACCTGCCCAGGGAATCTTTGGATCCATGGATGAAACACACACACATATACACACACACACTAGCTTATTTTTAAATGCTTTGTATACCTCAAAGGCTGGACACCTAAACCCTCCTCTGCTATCCCAGACCCAATCAGGGGAGTGGCCAGTGGGTACCCACCTAAAATCTCACATGGCTGATAGGCTTTATCTCTGGACACTCACTCCTGCATCCCATCCTCCTATCCTGAGTCATTATGATTCTCTTGTTCCTCTCTGCATCCTACCTATACAACAGTAGATGTCCTGCCCAATGACCAGCCATTTTCCACTGGCATCTTTATTTGTAGACCAAAAGCCAACTGGGCACAAGAACCTTCAGCATCTGGACATGCAACTTCAAAACATTAGCACAAATCTCCAACACACTGGTACAGAGTTTATATATTGATATAAAATTAAGGTTTTCAGTGGTGTAAATCTGTATATTGATACAAATTTTGAAATTAATATTGCTACTCTTAGATAGGCATTATGCCTATGCAACTCATTTAAGAAAACAAGGCTTTGACCCAGTCCTTGAAATAGCTGCTATTACAAACTGTTTAGGATGATTAATTAACACAAGTTAAGGGCCAGCTAGTAAACTCATGGTTATGCTAAGTTCTGATTTAATTATAATAAAGTATTTTAATTTACTCAAATAGAAATGTCTAGGAGTAGTTAAGGTTTAACAGTTCAGATATAATTTATATAGATAGTCTTCAAAAACATAAGAAATTCACAGAATATGACATTTAATGTTACTACATTATTAAGGATCATTTGAAAATAAACATGTCTACTTCTGACAGCTTTTCCATTCTCCTTCAAAGAAGAAATTGAGCATCATACCTTCCACATATAGTTGCTCTGATAATGGTAGAGTAGCCATTAGACAAAAATTTTGCTCTTCATCTGCAGAAAAAATACTGTCCAAAGAGGACAAGCAGATGTGGGATAGTTGACTGCTAAGCTCTGCACAAACAGGGTAAACTAGTCTTTCATATCCCTGCTTCATTTCAAGGCATGCCAACATGTGAGAATCAGAGAACATAGCCACACAGGCCACTTCCCCAATGGTGTTTGGAGTAGCAGAGTTAAATTATAGACTTTAAAAGATGTTAATTCAGGGGTACCAAAGGGGAGTGTTTGCTTGCAGTGGGAAGGATTAGAAACATCTGGCCTTTAAGATAGTCAAGGTATATTAAAATTAACTGGCATGCATAAGTGTGTCTTTCATTCAGGAATCCAGACAGCTCTAGGGTATACATGAGAGACCTATTGGGAGTACAAAGTGGTAGCTAAGTTTGCTGATAGAGACTCAATAGATGCCCAGCATAACAAAAGGGCAATTCAAATCTCCCCTACTCCCCCTGGCTGTTGCAGGAATAATTGTGGGTGTTGCCATCAGAACAGCAGGATTGGCTACCTCCCTAACCTTGTACTATCAGTTCTTTCCCCAGTTTATCCAAATTCTCCAACAGGTGGCCCAAACCATACTCTTTGTTCAAGGACAGATCAATTCCCTGGCAGCATTGGAATTTCAAAAGCAATGAGGACTAGACCTTCTTACAGCTGAAGAGGGTGGTCTTTGTCTTTTTTTCCAAGAAGAATGTTGCTTCTATTACAACAAGTATAGTAAAGAACAAGATCCAACAACTCCAAACAGACCTCCAAAAAACATAAAGAACTCAATGCCTCTGATTCCTGGGCCTTTCAAAACCCCATTTGGAATGGATATTACCCTTCATGACCCTTCTCATTTTTCTGCTTTTATTATTTGTACCCTTCTTCATCACCCTCTTCTCCACATTCTTCCAATGACAAAAAAAAAAAAATTCAAATCAAATCAATAATCAGTTCATCTTACAGGATTACCAACCACTGGCCATGGAGAAGCCTGATGCCAACAGCTACCAAATGTGTCCTCATGGTGATGATGAACTGCACCCCAAAAATGGCAATGCCCTTGGACAGCAAAAAGAAGTTTAAGAGAGCTGATGCCCATATCCCTGCCTCAACTTTGCTCCCATTTTAGTTCTGCTTCTTATAAGAAAAAAAGAGGAATATTGGCAGTCAGGCACCCCTATGGCCAACCCTAGAAACTTGACAACAATGGGACCCTCAGGCACCTCTATGGTGATTCCCAGGGGACCCAGCAAACAGAGGACACATCATCACTGCTGCCAGAGGCAACACATTTCCATTGTTGCCTCTGTCTCATATCCTCCTGTGCATGAGCCACAGCCCCACAAAAAGCTGTACTTTTCCTCCTTCCTTCCCTTTTTCCCTGAGGCAGCCTCTGTGCTCCCTTACACATTCCCTTTTAATAAACCTCCCACATGAGACCTGTTGCACAGTGTGACTTTTGTAGGATTTTTCTGCTTAGTTCTGTAGGGGGCTAAGGTCCTGTTTCCCAATTAGTTCTTGATCTTTCAGTAAAGAAGTCATGGCTAATTGCTGGGCAGAAGATACAGACAGGACTTCCAAGTCCCTGGAGATAGGCAGAGAGACACAAGGAAGGGGAACATAGTTCACCATGCTTTGGAGAGAGAAGAACTAAGAGTCATGTGAAATCAAAACAGACTGCCCACATAGGCCACTCCTATAGGCAGGTGGTCAGGGGAGTTTAGCAACTGAAGTTTAGGGTAGGTGGGAGAAGTGGAGATAAGAAATTGATAAAGGCACATTTTTCCAGGCAGGAGATAATAGCACCCAGAAATTGTGCCAAGTAGGCAAGTTGAAAGTAAACAACTGTGTATCTGTGTCTTTTATCCAAGGATTCAAGGGAAGGTGGGAGGAGACCTATCTTAGAAGAAAGACCAGTAGCACAAAACTACACACAACATATTTACATCAGTTCCCACCATTCTCTGGAGAAAAGATCACATTAATTCTACTTTGCTTCTAACCCCTATAATTTTTAAATGTTGTATCTAAGAAACTATTTCAAATAATAAACATCTGAAACTCATTCTTAATATTATTAATATTTATTGACCAGTCTCCCTTGCATTTCCAGAAATTAGACTACATGCAATTAGCTGAGCCTTCTTGGTACTCCTTTCTGTGACAGGTATAAAATGAGCAGGAAGCTCCTTAATCAAGATGCAGCTGTTACTGTCCTGGTCTGAGCCACACCATACACCTCACAAGTCTCTGGAATGCTTACTGGGCTTTTTATCTCACAGCACTCTTCTCTTGAGGCAGGAACATGTTTGATTGTTTAGAATTCACATTAAGAATATTTTCTCACATTCTCACAGAGAAGAGAAGACAAACTCTCTTTTCAGATAATAAAACTCTTACTTTTCTAAAGTACTTATTAAGGAAAGTAGTGGAGAATCACACCAGAAAAGCATTTTTAAATTAAACTATTACATGTTAAAAGAGCAACACAAACTAATTTCTAAATCAGCATAAAAGCTCCTATCTCAAAGCTCCATAACACAAAATAACCATATTGGTATTTGTGAGACTAACTAAAAAAAGTTCACTGAAAAAATTTTGCAAAGAAATGAGAAATATTTAATAGTACAAAGACCAAATTTTATATATATATGCTTCCTATTTGTTCACAATGTTGTATGTTCTACAAAACACTCAACCAACACTCAACCCCTCCTATTCTGAATCACATTGCTACCCTTTTTATATACTAATTTTATAATAATAAAAAAGCAAAACTGTCATTAATATATATCAGACACTCTGAATATGTGTAAATTGGTATAGTAAACTGAAATAAATCTGGAAATAAAACTAGAGGCTTGCTAGATCTGAGGTAAAATTCAGCAGTAGAGCATGGTCAGTAGAGCAGTAGTGACACATAGTCAAGCCCTCAGGTTTTATCTCTAGCACCTTGTATACATACACACAGTCACACATGCTAAACACAGACTGAACCTTGTTATGAGGCTTAGGCAGGACACAACATTAACGATTTTAAGCACATATGAAATATTTAAAAAGTTGGGACAGACCACGCAGACAATCTGATTATGTGCATGTATCTCATGTGACAAAAATTATACCCTTATTATATTAAAAATAAATGTATGTGCTGTAAACATCTACCCTTTAGTTGATATTTTGAGAAGTCATAGAAAAATAATAAAACATTTAAAATATATTAAATTTCACTTTTTCAGCTATCTTAGTGCATTATAACAATTAAAATTATACCAATGAGTGAAAATAAGAAGGCATTTGATGGTTGCAGTAAAATTCTGGAGATGGGTAGTCATAGAATTGACAAGGCTACAGCAATGATTGAACACATTCAGGAAAGCTTTATATATATCTCAATCTTCTTGTAGTTTTATTGTAGATCCCCATATAAAATTAAATATATCAAGAATGGTTGTTTTTGTCAATCTTATACTTCTAAAATGAGTAGAGAATTTCTAGTTCCTGTCCTTCTTTTTGTTGCCTTTATACCCTATAGGAAGGTTGGGACAAAGAATATGACTTCTTCTTTCTGATACTGACCATTCTAGAAGGGCATGGAGAAAGGGTCGGTGAGGGATACCTTTCAGCACATAGGGGGAAGTGGAGGGGGATTGTTGTAAGCATTGGAAGAAAATGAAGTGTGTGTTTTCTGCAATTAATTAAATAATATGACAATTAACAACAGGAAACATTTAAATTTGTGTTACTACATAATTTTAAAAGATGAAAAAAGTTCTATACCCCATTTTTAATTGTGTTGTTTGGATTTTTGGTGATTAACTTCTTGAGTTCTTTATATATTTTGGATATTAGCCCTCTATCGGATGTGGGGTTAGTGAAGATTTTTTCCAAATCTATAAGTTGCCGATTTGTCTTATTGACTATGTCCTTTGCCTTACAGAAGTTTTCCAGTTTTATGAGGTCCCATTTATCAATTCTTGATCTTAGAGCATGAGCCATTGGAGTTCTGCTTAGGAAATTTCCCCCTGTGCCAATGAGTTCAAGGCTCTTTCCCACTTTCTCTTCTATTAGATTCAGTGTATCTGGTTTTATGTTGAGGATCTTGATCCACTTGGACTTGATCTTTGTACAGGGTGACAAATATGGGTCTATTTTCATTCTTCTACATACAGACAGCCAGTTAGACCAGCACCATTTATTGAAGATGCTTTCTTTTTTCCATTGTATATTTTTGGCGCCTTTGTCAAAAATCAAGTGAAGGTAAGTGTGTGGTTTTATTTGTGGGCCTTCAAGAAATTAATCGTAAAAAAAAAAAAAAAAAAAAAAAATACAAAAAACAACCCAATCAAAAAAATGAGGTATAGAACTAAACCGAGAATTTACAACTGAGAAATCTTGAATGGCTGAGAAGCACCTAAAGAAATGTTCAAAGTCCTTAGTGATCAGAGAAATGCAAATCAGAACAACTCTGAGATTCTACCTTACACCAGTCAGAATGGATAAGATCAAAACCTCAGGTGACAACACATGTTGGAGAGGATGCGGCAAACAAAGAACACTCCTCCATTGCTGGTGGGATTGCAAACTGGTACAACCACTCTGGAAATCAATCTGGAGGTTCCTCAGAAAGTCAGAAATAGATCTACCTGAAGACCCAGCTATACCACTCTTGGGAATATACCTAAAATATGGCCTACCATGCCACGGGGGCATGTATTCCACTATGTTCATAGTGGCCTTATTTGTGATAGCCAGAAGCTAGAAACAACCCAGATGTCCCCTCGACAAAAGAATGGATACAGAAAATGTGGTGCATTTACACAATGGAATACTACTCAGCTATTATGAATGAGGACATCCTAACTTTTGCAGGCAAATGGATGGAACGAGAAAATATCATCCTGAGTGATGTAACTAAGACACAAAAGGACATGCATGGTATGTACTCACTAATAAGTGGATATTAGCAAAAAAAAAAAAAAAAAAGTACAGAATACACAAGATACAGTACACAGAATTCAAAAGGCTCAACAAGCTGAAGTGTCCAAATGAGAATGCCTCAGTCCTACTTGGGAGAGAGAAGAAAGCAATCATAAATGGGGAGGGAGTGAGGGACTTGGGAGGCAAAGTGGATGGGGACAGGGGAACCTGATCTGGTATTAGGTGAGGTAAAAGGACTGAGGGCCAGCAGAAAGAATGTAAACAGGCAACCTCAGGAAATAGGAGGTTGGGGGGACCCCCCAGAGTGAACCAGTGACCTGGGAGATGAGAGACTCACAGGACTCACATGGAGGGACCTTTGATGAAATGCTGGACAGTAGGGAGAGGGAACTTATAGAGCCTACTTCCAGCAGGAGGGCAGGACATCAAGTGAGGAGTGGGGCTGCCATCCCACAATCATATCTCTGACCCATAATTTTTTTCTGTCTGGAGGAATTACAGAGATGGAAATGGAGAGGAACCTGAAGAAAAGAAGGTCCAGTAGCAAGCCCAAAGTGGGATCCAGGTCAAGGGGAGGTCCCAAGGCCTGACACTTACTGAGGCTATGGAGTGCTCACAAAAAGGGCTCTATCATTACCACCCTCTGAAAGACCCAAAACGCAGTTGAAAAAGTCAGATGCAGATATTTGCACCCAACCAATGGACAGAAGCAGATGACCCCTGTTGCTGAATTAGGGAAGGCTGAAAGAATTTGAGGAGAAGGGTGATCCTATAGGAGGACCAGCAGTCTTAATTAATCTGGACCCTCGAGATCTTTCAAATACTGGAACACCAAACAGACAGCATACACCAGCTGATATGAGGCCCCCAACACACATACAGTAGAGGACTTCTGGGTCTGTGTTCATTCAGAGATGATGCACCTAACCCTCAAGAGACTGGAGGCCCCAGGGAGTTTAGAGGTCAGATGGGGTTGGAGGGTGGAGGCATCCACGTAGAGACAGGGTGGTGTGGGGAGGAAGTGTGGGATATGGAACAGTTCGAGGGTGGAAGGGGAGGGGCATGGAATGGAATATGGAGTGTAAAAAAATAAATAAGTAGAATTGAATGAAATAAAAAAGAATGGAAAAAGAAAAATCTTAAGGAAGTAAAACAAGCTGGTAATCATGGCTCTGAGAAAGCAGAGCATAAATAGGAAACATGGTTTCCTCTGAACATTACTTAGTAAGGCTCTATGTATGAATCATAACAATGAAATATATAAACTTGATATTTATCTGAATGTAATATAAACATGTAATAAGAAAAGCACTGACTATTTGAAATTATCTTTGCTGCTAATTCATGTAGTATTCTTTGAGATTTCCTAAGTCTAATACTTTATTGACTGTCCTAACAAAAATGCCATTCATCTTATTGGGAAAAGATTTCACTATATGGATAAGACAATCATGCCATAGATATTCATATCTAGAAAACCACACATATGCACCTTACAAACAAAAAATTGTATCAACTCATTCATCCATTTATTCACCCAACGTTCATTAATTTTTATTACATGGTGGGTGCTGTGAATGGGACAGAGAGTCTTTTGCTGACATGAAGCTGTCATTCCTTTACTAGATGTTTTAGATAATTTACAAGAATATTTTTTCATTGGAGCAACTTTTAGCAGATCTTAACAATATTACCTAGGTGGCTGAAAGTCTGGTCTTTCCATTTAATTTCATAATGATATGTAGTTGGGAGAAAGACGTTATTTTAATGATATCATCAACCTTTGGAAATTCTGAATAAATCTAAAGGTCACAGAATTAGTACAACTTAAGTGTTTGCCTCAGTTTTGTTATTAGGAGATTTCAGTATAATTATTTGTATTAAAAACAATTACATTCATTAAACCCTATATTTTATGTCAAGATTTCCCAGAATTTAATTTTGTATGTAGATGCTAAATCCTAAGTAATTTTTTATTTATTTTGAAAAGTACACATAGAAAAGTGAGTGTGTGGAGAGGTGACAACTTGTATGAGTCAGTTTTTCCTTCTGCTGTGTGGTTTCCAGGGCTAAGTCTTGGATCATCACACTTGACAGCAGTTCTTTCAACAGCTAAGCCATTGTACTAACCTAGTCTAGAATATTCCAAATCCCACTAAGACTCGAGTATTATTTTGTTATCCTGAGGCCTCAAATTATCTGATTAAAGTCTCAAAAAAAGTTATATATGGGGTAATATAAAAGTCAAAATGTTACACATTTAATAGTTTGAGTAGTTACTGTGTAGATATATAGAAGTGTACTTCATAGGAATGAAGTTTGGAAATGGCCTCCTACACGATCCTTGAAAATTTGTATCATAATCCAAACAAAGGATGATAAGATTGAAGTGAGATAATATTTTTTGTTCAATCCTTAACATTTCAAGGGTGAGTTAGCTTTGCAAATGTAAAAATTCTTTCTAAAACCCAAGTTCTATAGAAGAGTTTTTTTCCTTAATAATATCCTGAAGCTTAAGAACATGAGTGACAAAGTACAAAGAAGAAAAACTACACATAGTTTCCTTAAGTCAATACTGCTACTAAGTCTTCAAAATAGTCTCTAAGTTCCAAACTTTCTGATTGTGCTTAAGGGACTTTAAAGTGTCATGTGCAGCTTCATTTGAAGAAATTTTATATATTAAAAAAAAAACCAGCAACTTAAAAAATTATTACGGAAAACTCGTTTTTAATCCTAAGAACTTCTCTTCATAATTTATATTCTATATTCATAAAGATCCAACTTCTCAGATTTACATAAAGTAACAAAAATTAGTTCTTACTAGTCGTCCCCGAAATCTCTTTTCTCTTTTGACACAGTGTTTTAGATGAAATAATAAGTGACTTTGTTCAATACCAACTCTTTGGTTTCTATACTGAAAATCACTACTGCTCCCAGCTTTTGTCCCGTGAAACTCACCAAGTTCCTTCAGAAGTCCCAGAGAAGAGGCCAGATTATGCAAAGGCAAGCTCATGTGGGAATGGAAGGGTTCCAACATTCTGTTTTCAAAACATAAGAGATATAACTTGAGTCATTCTGTGCCCCTTGTTTGGTAGCACAAGCCCCCACACCTCATATCACAGGATTAAATGTCAGTCTCAGGTACTCCTGACAACAGAACTAGAGCTGTGGCATCCTCAGTGCCCTGCATAGTAAACATTATTAAAAGAATAATATTAAACTTTGCTGGTTGTGAGTGTGGGTAAACAGCAGGAATATCTCCTTTCTGAGCAAGCTCTGCCTAACAGAAGTCAGGAAAATAAGCATTATGTCTATTTTTTTATTGTTTCCTAAGAGATTCTTAAATCATGCTTTTCTAATACCCCTTGTAAAGATTTAAACAGATCTGTCTGTAGGATCTAAAGCCAAGGACAACGTAGACAGTTTAGAAAATGTAAATAACCAAAAGAAAAGAAACATCTCTAATCCCATCAATTCAGTATTTTGCTAATCATTGAAAACTTATGCCTAGTCGGCCATCATTGGGAAGAGAGGCCCCTTGGTCTTGCAAACTTTATATGCCCCAGTACAGGGGAAAACCAGGACCAAGAAGTGGGAGTGAGTGGGTAGGGGAGCCGGGCGGGGCGGGGGGGTGGGGGATAGGGGACTTTTGAGATAGTATTTGAAATGTAAATGAAGAAAATATCCAATAAAAAGAAAAAAGAAAACAGTTTCTCATAGACTAGGTATTATTTATGTCTTCTGTATGTCCTAATTTATTTTGCCCAACAAACAATTGCAACTATTAATTTACAAATGTTATACATGGAGGAAATAATATGCATAGGGGTTATTAGGTCAGATTATCCCAACTAGAAATAGGTGGAGCCATAATTTGAGTCAGACTTAATTAATTATACTACACTGTTTTATTCTAACTTCATTTGACATGGTTAGCTGGATAATATATTCCATACCATTTTAATGTTTATGTGCATATAATATAAATGAACTTTCTAAGTAGTTTTGCACTTAATATTATATTATGGACATCTTCATTAACATAATAGATGCTTATTGTTATATTGGACCATTACTTAATGTTGTACTGTATGGATTGAATATACTAATGATTTATCAGTCTTCTAATAGATGTTTAGGGTGCTCACACTATTTTGCCATTTTTAAAAAAAAGGCTCAGAAACCTTTGGGCATTCTCAATTGTACACCAGTCCAATGACCTGTTTGGTATAAATGCCTAGACATGGAATTGTTGCCTAGGTGTTATGTAAGTATTACAGAGGTATTAGTATTTAAGATGTTTTTCTGAGTGGAAAAAAACAACATGTATGGGGAAAGAGACTATGACAATCTTGGTCAGAGCTTGCTATTAGTTATGATGTAGGCACTAAATAAAGAGTAAATAAGTTACAAGATTAACTCATCTCATCTTTCTGTTATTCATATGACATATCCAAGGATCTGCTCAAGGACTAGGGTAATTCCATTTGAAATTTTAGAATTCATCTATAACCTACTAAATTTGAGTTAAACTCATGTATTGGTCAGTTTACTTTCTATTATGTAGACCATGGCTAAGTATTTAATCTTTCAATTAGAAAAAAAATGATATTTTTTTCAACAATCTTCTATAATGAAAAATTGAAACAAAAATCATCTATTTTAGCAAAAAGAATTGAAAAGCATTAAGTAATAATGCAGAGGTGTTTCAACCAAGTGAAAGGCATGCCAATAACCGTAGCACTTTTGAGGATCGTTGAAGAACAAAAGCACAAGGAATTCTAATAGGCACTTCACCATGGTCGTCAATAAGAGCTGCTCAGAAGACCTAAGCTTAGATTGTCAAGTACAGCCTAAGAATCTCAGCGGTGACAAAGCAGAGGTCAAAGTTTAGGCTCAGTTGCCTGGATTCCAAGAGTGTATAGGCAGAGACATAGGTGACATGCTTTCAAATGCACTGGCTGTCGCTGAAGCAGCAAAGGTCAGCACTTGTGAGTAGGTCAGTGCAGCTTTGTCAAGGTTAGAACGTAACATTTAGAATGCATCCACGCCCACCATCACCATCCTAAGACCAGGATGCTTTTTGAATGATAATCTTTCATTTAATATTTGAAGATAAAGTAAGGACTGTCATGTTCTTAAGCTAAAACATGAAAATGAGGAAAGAACCCTCTTTGTTTGCTCTCTGCGGGACAAAAATAGAAAACTGTAGATGAATTAAAGCATCACCTGTTCACAAAATTCTTTGATATTGTTTTATTTTTTAGCCATTCTTTCTTTTCTTCAGTAAATGTTTTTATAATCTACGTAAAACTGCTATTTGTCATCTTAACCTTATGTGCTTTCTAAGTCATCTTGAAAGGAAATATAGGAGAGGGGAAAAAACCTCCCCATAAGCCTCTATGTTACCTGGACAGAACCAACCCTGAAATCTAGTCTGAAAACCTGTTAGCCATCCTCTACCTGTCCACCGGGCTGATTTCATTCTTTTCTTTCTGCTACCTACAGCATCTCTGGTAAGCTTTCTCTGCATTATATGAACAGCCAGAGTTCAACAAAAAACTCAACCTGATATCGTCTTTTAAAAAAAAATCTGCCGAAATACAGGTTTACAAAAAACCTGAATCAGCGTATCCTAAAGCACTTGCTTGTCTGTCTGTCTGTCTGCCTGTCTGTCCGCATTCCCATCACACAGCAGCATTAACTGCTGAGGTAGGAACAACCTACCAGCATGAGTTCTGGCTTTGTGTGCCCCGGGCTGTAATTGGAGTACATGTTCCTGCTCTTACTTTCAAATAGTGTTGGTCTTCGTCATTAAACAGGACATGTTTTCATTTAAAAATGGGAATTAGGGGGTATTAGGAGACCTTTATCTTCTACCAGTTGTAGAAGAAACAATTCCCTGAGAAACAGTTAACCCTACTGAGAAAGGCACCATAATGAAAAACATTATTCTTTCTCAGGTTTATCACTGACGAGTGCTCATTTGTCCCTAAATCACTGTTAATGTTCCTCGGATCGCAGGCTTCATAAAATAAACGAAGAATGATTTCTAAATGAATTGAGTTAACTTTTCTAGTTATTAAAAGCTTGCTGGATAGATTAAACTGTCTAACTGTTTTATTAACTAGTCTTCCAACAGCCATGACTTTAGTTAACTAGTCTGAATCTTGAGTTAAATGGAGTGAAGATAGAAAGGGGAAATTTTTTAAATTAATCTTTCAATATAATAACTTTTTTCCTTATAATTTGCATCTTCCCTAATCATAAATAAAACCAAACTTCTTGCCCTGAAGCTGTGCATGTTTCCCATTTGTTCAAATCTGAGACTTGAAACAGATTTAAGCAAAGAAAATGGTTACACCGGTCAAGGGTCTTCTGGTGTTAAGCACAATTTGTGACACGGCTTTTGGAAGGCAAGATATTCTTTAAAAGCAAAATAGGATTTCCTCCAATTTGTATTATTTATACATTGAGCCAATTACTGAAATTTTCTTAACATGTTGTGTTAATAAATTGCTGTAAAATAAGCCATCGAGAGAGCATTTAGGGGAATGCCAGGGCCAGGAAGCAGGAGTGGGTGGGTTGGGGAGCAGGGGGAAGAGGGAGGGGATAGGGGATTTTCAAAAAGGAAACTAGGAAAGCAGATAGCATTTGAAATGTGAATGAAGAAAATATCTAATAAAAATACATTTTTAAAAAGGGAGCGTTTTAACGGAGAACATCTAAATTGTAAAAGTTCTCAAATATATGTGCTTAGGGCAATTAGAGGTTTTATCTGAGGCCTTAGGGTAGTGCACACACACACACACACACACGCACACCCTTATAAAAGTATCTGGAAGATGGTATGACTCTGTAGAATAATCCAGAAGAGTAGCTGACCCATATCCGGGCACATTGGAGAGCAGAAGCAAGGTTGCATATCCTTGCGTCTCAGCCACATTCTGTGGAATCACCCTCACCGTCTGTTACGGAAAAACTAACCTTTAATTATTAGATTTTTAAAGGGAAAAATCTTAAGTTATTCTGTTCCCTAATTGCTGCAAAGGAGTTATTAAAATTCCAAACTTATGTAATATTATCATAAAATATGGCATTTTTTTCAAGAAAGACACAAATTGGATTTGAGCTTCTGCACTGTAAAACCCAGATGGTTTGCTTAGCTACTCAGACATCCTCCAGTTCAAAAGTTAATTGAACTGAAAACTAAAATTTTGATAATTGACATGCTTTGGGACTGGAGCAGAAAAATAAATTAGCCTCATGCATGGGGTACTAATGGGTTTGAGAAACCACTGCCGTTGGTCAGAGAATATGGTCAAAGAGGAAAAAAATCAATTTCTTTTTATGTGTGTTTCTCTGTCTCTGTCTCTGTCTCTCTCTCTGTCTGTCTCTGTCTCTGTTTCTGTCTCTATCCTTCCCTCCTTCCCTCTACTCCATCCCTCCCTCCCTCTCTCCTCTCTCTCTCTCTCTCTCTCTCTCTCTCTCTCTCTCTCTCTCTCTCTCTCTCTCTCTCCCCCCTCTGTCTCTGTTTTTGTCTATCTCTCTCTCTCCTTTCCTCCTTCCCCCTCCTCCCCTCCCTCCTTCCCTCCCTCCTCCACCCCCTGCATTCTCTAGGTTAGATAATCCCACAGTACCTGGACTTCCTGAGATGCATCTCCTTCTCCATCTCCATTTGCTTACTCACGGATTCAATATCATTCATTATTTTACCCAGTTTAACTTTTTCTAGAATTAACAAAAAAACTTTGATTGTAAACTACTATAGTTTCCAAAAATGTACTTTTAGATTGAATTGCAAATTACAAACTTTTTTTTTAAAATAGGAGACACTATATTATTCAACAATTACTAGCACATCGTTACTCAAAAAAACATATTTGAATGTTTTTTCCTTACCCTATGTTACTCTGACCTTTTGTAATTACTGAAATTTAGTGCTAGAAAGTAAACTATAAACGAACAGCATAAATCAAAAAAAGAGATCTTAGAAAAATGCCTGCATCGACATAGCACACGCTCATGCATAAAAAAGACTTCTGTGCATATCACCATTATCGTCTTTATTATCATAAAATTTAGTTTATATAGGAGGCTCTGATGTTTTAAAATAAATTATCAAGTCATTAATTAACAGAAACAAAAATCTCCTCATTTAATAGGGTTAGGCTTAAGACACAAGTAATATGTTCGTTTTTAACCAAGCAATTTTCGTTTTTCAGCTTAGATATATTAAAAGATACAGAGGCATATGATTCATACGTCATAAAGCCTATAGATGTCTGGCTTTGGGGTCTTAATGCCAACATAGAATGGAATGCACCAGAATGAATTATGTAGTTTAGTATGACACAGAACATTAAGTTAGAGAAGAAACTGATAACGAAATGCTAATATTTTTCTGATAATGTTCTGAGTACTGAGTCGCTAGAGTTGGCCTATGAATTACCTCGTGTGAGCCTCAGCATAGTGGCTTTTTGCAGAGTACTGTGTTTGTACAGGAAGGGGGGCAGCAGACTTCAGAACTACTGTTTGTAACCCACAGAAGTTGGACAGTGAAAGTTCTCTGTAGTGCCTTTTAACCAAATCATGTAAGATTGCTTCCAAACTTCAGAATACATGACATTTTACCCCTACAACTCAGTAAAGAATTAAAGGAGGGGCCAGATGACAATTAAGCATGAAAAACTGCCAGAATATCTTATTAGCTTCCCCTAAGATGGGTAGTGGACTTCCTGGCTGCTTCCGACAGTCATAATATGTTTGAACTTGTAATCATCTCTTTATATAAAATCTTGCTTTTGAACTGATGCTATAAAACTTTAGGATTTCAGTTTTATAACCTTAGTTATAAATCAGTTAACTGAAATAATTAGAAGAAAGGAGATGCTAGAAATGAAAGTGGAGGAGTCCTGAAGACCATTGGGGAATTTATAATAAAATCAGGTAGAACGTACACAGGACATGAGAAGAGCCAATGGGATTTGCCCTGCTCCCCTTGCAGGTCACATGACATCAGGGCCCTACCCAGTCAGCATCCTTCATTCTGAGGTCATCTCACCTGTCTCTCTCAGAGTACCTTCAGAAGCTATTGGTGATGTTCCTCCACATTCTCTTTCTCTCCTTGACAACTTCCTAACTCTCTACTTCAGTAATTTGATCCAACTACTGTGGTTATATTTATTGCCTACATGCGTTTGGCACACAGGTTTATGCATCTTGCATTCACAATACTTGAGTTCCAATTCTGAGCAACCAGCTATCTCCACTCCAATCAGCATGGATCTCTCAGAATTAACAATAGTACTTTCCAGCTGGGAAAGCATCACAAATCAATTCCTTTTCAATCCCTTCCTTATACAATTATTCTTTAAATACCGCCCACGCTGTCCACTTGATCTTGCCTTCTGCAGGCCCTTGCCATGTACCTTACAAGCTTGGAACCTTACACAAGCTTCCTCAGTTGGATTCCCACCTTCAACCATACACCCTCCAAATTATCCTCTATACCTTTTATAAATATTTTACTTCTAAATTCTGGAATTCTAAATTATCATTGTGTTGTTTCCTAATATAATTTCACAGCTAGAGAACAGATTAAAGAACAGATTTTATATAATTCTAGATAGCCGAAATGTGTTGGTTTCTACTTTATAAATCAATGTGCAGTCAATTTTTCACAATATTCTATATTTTCCTAAAAAATATATAATTAAAATCATTTAGAACATTGTTTTATAGTTATCTAATAAAACGTCCTTGTTTAGTTTTCAAGCAAACAAAATAACCATGTTGACATCTGTGTGAACTTATACAAATGCATATATAAATCATTTTAAGAATCAATAAAAAGTAGCTCATGATTTGATGTTTTACACATGGCTACTTCATTGTGCATATATGACATATAATACACACTGAAAAATATTTTTATTTATGTATTTTTTTATTCAGTGTCTTTTTATTAACCATGGCCAAGTTGGAACTCATTATGTAGACCATGCTGGTCCTTGAGCTCACATAGATATGCCTGCCTTCACCTTCTAAGGACTGGGATTAAAGGCATGTTCAGCCACACACAATAACAAATATTCTTTAAGTGGGCATTTTATGCAGAGTTATCTAATGAACAACCTATATTCAAATCTATTAATTATTCCAAAAATATATTTTCCATGTGTTTTCCCCTTGTCCACACTTAATCGAGCATCGCATATGCCTCTTAGAGCAGCTCTAATCTGGAGCTACCCTGTCCATACTGATACTCAAGAGCACGTAACTACAACATGCCTCTTATGCTGCTTATATTAAGATATACTGTGAGCATTGAATATATTCTGGGTTTCTAAGATTCGTGATTAAGGCACGAATTGCTAGTTTTAAATTAACTAAATGCTTAAATAAAGTTCTCTTGTGATATTAAATTATAACATTGACGTTAATTTTACAGATTTTTTAACATGGCTACTGAAACTTTAAATTACATTTGCAGTTTACACAGTCATCCAGCTATGCAGCACTGACCTAGAATGTTCTAGAATGTTCATGTCAACTAGTTAAACCGTTTTGGAAGACTATGAGCTTTTCTTAATTTGTGTGTAGAAGGGTACACAGAGAAGGATAGGTGCATTTGGCCATGTGAGCACATGTTAGGGCCACAGATAATAATCACATTTATAGATACTCCACTCTATTTACCTACCTACCTACCTACCTACCTACCTACCTACCTACCTCCCTACCTACCTGAGATGAAATCTCTCTCTGAACCTGAAGTTAGCCATTGCAGCTACACTGACTGGCCAGTGAGCATCCAGAATCCGCTTGTCTCTGGAAGTTTAGAGGGTCACTAAAGGGCCCAGCCTTTAAGTGGATGCTGTGAGCCCTAACTCAGGTCTTCCACTTTACTCACTGAGAATTCACCCTGTCCTTGAGAGAGAACACCCCTAAAGACAATCTGCATTCTAGTTATTTTCCTGTGATTTCCCTAAAATTAAATTAAATTTTGACAATAGCACTGCATCATCCCACTAAATCATTTCAAAGGCTGCTGCTAAATGTGACCCTTTGATTAAGGTGCAACTGACAAGTCTTCCTTCTACAAGGAAGCATTTTTGTTTGCTATCAATCTTTGGCTGATACTCTAACATATAAATGAATTAATCCAAAATGTCTTTTTGAAAGACAATTAAGTATCCACTAATAACTTGTGCCAAAACACTCACTAATAGAATTGTGCTGTAATTCTATTATATAATCGTTTATAAGCTGGCTTCCTCTGTAAGAAAAATGTCATCATTTGCTCTCATTTTGAATATTACTATGGACATATTAATTTATTTTTGTATTTGTATCACGATTCTTTTCTATGTTCACAATGCCAAAACTTGCAGATCAGGCCAAGCAGAGCCAAGGCAGCCCCCATACCATGCTGTCCATCACCGTGGTCGCTCACTCTTTCTTGCACACTGTTCCTTTCTCTTCCCCACATCCGACACGGAATCAGGGCTGCATGAAGCAGTGCTCAGCACCTCTTCTAATAAATACACTTTCCCCCACTCTACTTAGTTTCTTGGCTAGAAAAGTCAGAAGTTTATTTCCACTTAAACTCAACACATTCTCCAGGGTTCCACCTTTCATCTTTCTTCTTTACCTCTGTGCTTTTTCCTGCACTGTGCTTTCTAGTTTACTAATTCTACTTTCTTTCAGTATCATACTTAAACTTCTACAGGTTTCTTCAGTTCCTCATCACACCTTCTCAGCTAGATCTATAGTCTGTTGCTCATTCATCTGTGTGTGTGTGTGTGTGTGTGTGTGTGTGTGTGTGTGTGTGTGTGTGTATGCATATATATTGACCTCAGTTGTTTTTATCTTTTACCTGATCATTTATGTATTTATGGTCTTTGTGAGGAGAAGATAACTCAATCTCTCCCCTGGTGACTTACGTCCTTATGAGATTTAATTTCTTACATCACAAACTCGTATTCTATACAAATAATGATTATTCACAACTAATATTTCTTAAGAATGAAAATTATTTATACATATTTCATAGAAATTTAAATACATGTGCTGGATATAAGATGTAATCAAGATATAGCCCTGTAAATGTATCCGTGTTTGCTTCTTGCAGGCAGTTGATGGCATTTTCAACTATAACTTTAATTTCTCACATTATAGATTTTTAAAATACTGATAATATGAATTCTCATTCAATCCTGGGGTGGTTATGAATTCTACAATTTTCTTTTTTTTCTAGGAGTTAAGGCAAAAACAATAGCTTCTTTTCACCCTCTACAAGTGAGTGTATGTATTGTTGTTTTGAGTGTTGTTGTTGTTGTTATTGTTGTATTGTTGAGGTTGCTGATGCTGTTTTGCTTTCTTTTCTTTATTTTTTTGTTTTGTTTATATCTTGGTCTCTTACTAATATCATCCTGCAAATGTGAAGGATCAGCTCAAAGAGCATCTCACTTAACCAACCAGCTTACATGGGCCACAGGTATTTTCTCTGAACATTGCTCATTTAAGGGCCAAGGCAATTGGGAGCTAAAGGCCACCAGAGACACGCAGGGCTTCACCAAACTTCAAATGCTGACCCTGCCCTAAGGTGAAAATCTGCATTTGCTCTGTTTTCTCCACTTGTACTTTTCAGGTGCTCTGTAAAAACAATGTGCTGAATAAAGAAATGCCTGAGATACTTTCTCATGTTGCTAGTCATTCACATTTCCACACTGCACCCACAGGATCTGAGCCATGGCCTGATCGTCAGTATTCACCTGACCCTCCTTACTTTTATAATAGCTTTTGAATAGTGTTGACTGGGAATTCTTTACATTGAATTATCAGCACACCTAATTATAAAACAGCACATTTGTTAAACATTTAGTATAAAAAAATCAATAAATAAAATATTTAAAACTTCTTATTCAGTTATGTTGTCTTAATATTATGTTTGCCAATGACATAGACTAACTGCTTTCATTTTCCCCAGTACTCCAGATACCACATGCATACATACTTACTTCAACCTCCTTCAAAGGGAAAAATACTCATTTCTCCCTGACAATTGTAAAGAATATTTATTCTTCTCCACCCCACCCCTTGCCCCCACCTCAGGAGTTCTCATTTATAATGTAAAAAACAGTTTCAAGAATTAAACTGAGTCAATGTCACTCAGACTTAGTTTTCTTTTTTTTTCAATTAAAAAAACATTTATTTCATAAAACAAATAAAATAAAAAATTAAAACAATCTGCATTTCCATGTAACTCCGAGCCCAACTGAAATATTTTCAATTTCACAGTTGTAATTTAAAATTTACTTGATATTTTTTAATTTTAATTTTTATTTTTATTTTTTTATTAGATATTTATTTCAGTTACATTTCCAATGCTATCCCAAAAGTCCCCTACATGCTCCCCCACCCACCCCCCACCCTCCCACTCCCACTTCTTGGCCCTGGCGTTCCCCTGTACTGAGGCATATAAAGTTTGCACGACCAATGGGCCTCTCTTTCCACTGATGGCCGACTAGGCCATCTTCTGATATATATGCAGCTAGAGACACGAGATCCAGGGGGTACTGGTTAGTTCATATTTTTGTTCCACCTATAGGGTTGCAGATACCTTTAGCTCCTTGGTTACTTTCTCTAGCTCCTCCATTGGGGGCCCTGTGATCCATCCAATAGCTGACTGTGAGCATCCACTTCTGTGTTTGCTGGCCCCAGCATAGTCTCACAAGAGACAGCTATATCTGGGTCCTTTCAGCAAAATCTTGTTAGTGTATGCAATGGTGTCAGCGTTTAGAAGCTGATTATGGGATGGATCCCCGGATATGGCAGTCTCTAGATGGTCCATCCTTTCGTCTCAGCTCCAAACTTTGTCTCTGTAACTACTTCCATGGGTGTTTTGTTCCCAATTCTAAGAAGAGGCAAAGTGTCCACACTTTGGTCTTCGTTCTTCTTGAGTTTCATGTGTTTTGCAAATTGTATCTTATATCTTGGGTATTTCTGTGCGGATGGACCTGGAGGGCATCATCTTGAGTGAGGTAACCCAATCACAAAAGAACTCACACAATATGTACTCACTGATAAGTGGATATTAGCACACTTAGTTTTCTAAAATCAGTTTGAATGGTTTAGGAGTAAGATACCATGAAGGAGCTGTGCTCTCCATCGCATGTATTACCCATTCAGGAAATCATCATAGAGGAGACATCTTGTGGTAAAGACAAGAGGGCTACAAGAACTTTGAGGTCTCTTTTCTTCAGAGATTGCTTTATAAAAATCTTATATTAGTTAAATCAGATCTTTTTGTGTAAAAAGACGAGATATTATTTACAGATTATAAAATAGTCTTTCATGTTTCTCTCTTCTCAAGACCTGCTACTTAAATTGTATTCCATGTCATATGAAGTAATTTTAATAAAATGTAGAACTTAAAAATGTTACAAATTTTATAGACAGATTCATTAGTCAAGAATGACAGATTGTGATTTACTGACATTTCACATTCCACTGTGTGGGCTGGGTGGATGTCATATGATTTTCACTATTGGAATTTCTAGCACATGTGTGTTATACAGAATGCCAATTCTCCACTAGACAGTGAACTCTTTGGTGGTTTCTTGAGGACAGAGATTGCTTTTATACATCTCCAGTTACTCAGTCAGTATTCAAAATAGTTGTTGAATGATAACTTATGACAGGCCATCGGGTAGGTACTAGGAATACAGTAACTAACCTTGAGTTTAGAACTCTTTAATTTCACTTAAATTTCACTAAAATCACTTATATATAACTTGATGATTCCAATGGAAGCTCTAGGAAGCTATTTTCATTGTTTCATGAACACAAGACAGAGAATGACATGTATCCTTTAGCTTTGTAATCGAGATCACAAGTATTCCCTAGTGAGAGAGTTGGTACTAAGGGTGTGTCACAGTGAAAAGCTTAACACATCTTCACAGAGGAAGTAAGCATAAGCTGATCTTCCAGGAACCACCCTCTCCAACAACAGAAAATAGGGCTACAGTTCAGTTACTGGAATCAGAGCTTCAGTTCAGATGCTCTGAGGTCACCTAACTCAAGAGTCATAGTGTGCCCTCCTAGTAAACAACCTCTGATGCCTGTCTTTAATGAAATCATGATAGGAATCTAGGTGAGTGTTGCCTTTGAGAATCACACTTTCATATAGCATTATCATTGTTTCCAGAGAAAGGAATTCTTGAACGTGGATTAACGGTCACTGAGCAGCTGATAGCCATGAAAGTCAAAAACAGAGACTCAAGGAAGGTTTGGAGGTATGTCCCCAGAAGACATCATCTACCTTCCACAGATAATACACACAGACCCTTTACTACAGCGTCTTCCTTAGACTGGATTGTCATATGTATATAAAATATTTGCTCAACCGTTACCCCAGTACATTCCGTTGAAGAGAAGCAAATGTACCAAACACCTTAGGTTCCAGGATTCACTGTTTCAGCATTCTCCTATAGTATTGACTCCACTGTATGTGTGACTTACACCTATCCTGATTCATCGCCCCAAGGAGGACCGAAGAAGAAAGAAACTGATAGGAGATGCTCTAAATTATTGAAAAGTCTGCCTCTAATCCCCAAAAGATTATGTTTCTTTTAGGAATAGATATAACAAATACATTCCCACATACAAACAAAAATACATATAGATTCTTATAAGCAAATCATACCTTTTTTTACAGATGACATACATGGAGGTGAATTCCTTCATCCCATACTTAACCTGTTACTTCTGACCAGGCTTAAGTTTCATCATTTTTTTTTTAAATTTCTATCTTCTCTGGCCACTCCTGAACTCACATTCATTTTATAGCCCAAGTTAAGCTCTGTCAGGACACCATCCATGCCTGTCTTCCTGCTTCCTCCACACTAAAGGAATACATCATCTGTAAATGTGGTGATTTGAATAAAATTTGTCCTCACAGGTTCATGTATTTCAAAGCTTAGTCACCAGGGAGTGGAATCATTTAAAAGGATTGGAAGAACTTGAAGGTTTGGTCCAGTTGGAGGTTGTTTGTCACTGGGGTGAGCTTTGAAGCTTCAAAAGCCCATGCTAGGCTCAGTCACTCTTTCTGCCTAGAGATCAAGATGTAACTCTCAGCTACTTGTCCAGCACCAGGACTGCCTGCTGTCTGTCATGTTCCCCACAAGATGATAATGGACTGAGCCTCTGAAACTGTAACAAAACTCCCAGATAAATGCTTTATTTTATAAGAGTACCTTGGTCATAGTGTCTCCTCATAGCAATAGAGCAATGACTGAGACAGTACCTTTCACATTTCAGTGCAACACTACAACACAAGTCTCTTAACTCACTGTTATGAACCCACTAGCCCCTCTAGTACAATTTCTTTGCGGCAGACTTCTCTCGGATATAAAGTGTTTGGAAACTCATCGTATATACCAAACCATAACATGTGATGGACTTAGATAAGGAGTCTTGGCACTGAAGTCAATAGATAGAAAATCTGCTGCTTGATCAACAACATTGGAAGCCACTTACCCTTTCTGAGTGCCAGTTTTCTATTCTTAAATACGTATTTAAATATTTTTAATATGTAATGCTCAGCTGATATAGCTGAGCATTACATATTAGACAGTGGTGTGTTTAATGGTTTATAAACTGAGTACTCAGTAATCAGAGGACTATGTGGCTTTGTTGCTTTCTGCTGATTCAGAAAATCAATTTGTCAGACCCTGTTTACCTAGCAGCACTCCTATGTACTTGCTAAGGACATCACTGTGGTGATCCTTCAAGAATTTATATATCCTTCCCATAGTGTTTGAACTTGGGAAAATAAGATCCTTTTTCACAACTCCAAATCTCTCTTGACATATCTCCCCAAATGAAACATTCAGTTGATCCTCAAAAGCAAAAAAATAAATAAATAAACACTCAAATATAAGCCCATCGTGACATTTAAAAAGGCAAGGGATCACATCGCAACCCCCAAACAATGCAGGCTGTTGCCACAAACTTACAAGGCCTTATTGCTGAAGACAATACATACTAGCTTGTCCCTACATATAGCCTTTACCACTATGTGATAGATAGCTACATAGTACAGGAAGGTACTCTGCAAACTACCAAAAGAGAAACATAAACCCATCTACAAAATCTTTGATCTACAATGGTTTCCTACTGCAATGTTGACACAAAGCTACAAAATGTGTGGGAGTAACCAATCAATATCTGATATGACTTAAGGCTCACTCCATGAGATAAAACCAATATCTAACACTGCTTATGTGACCAAGAAACAGATATTAGATAGCCCAGGGACCTAGAGTAAAACCAAATACTACTACTGTTCTAGAAAGAAAGAAAGAAAGAGAGAGAGAGAGAGAGAGAGAGAGAGAGAGAGAGAGAGGGAGGGAGGGAGGGAGGGAGGGAGGGAGGGAGAGAGAAAGAAAGAGAAAAAGTAAAAAAGCATCGTAACAAAACATGTAGCCATAACATAAAATGACTCCTAACAATTTCTGTTATACTCATAGATCCATGCCTTGTTCAGCGATCACCATAGAAGCCTCCTCCTGTAGCACATGGGAACTGGGAACAAGTGCAGAGAGCCACAGCTATATATTATGGAGTGAGAAACCTTGGAACCCACAGCCCTAGGTGAGATACCTTTTATCAAATTCTTCCTCTCAGGGATCAGGGAAACCCTGTGAGAGAGGAACAAAGAAGAGTGTAAGAGCCAGAGGGGATGGAGGACACCAAAAAAAATAAGGCCTGGAAATTAACATGATCAAAGTGCATATGAACTCACAGAAACTGAGGTAGTATGCTCAGATCTGTACCAGTTTAATGTGTTTATGGGATCCTGAGTATGTAACTTGTCTGTCACTGGTTGTTGTACCTTCTTTTAGACTTTTTTCCTTCCATTTGTTTGTTTTGTCCAATTTCAATGTGTTAGTTTTTATCTTATTATGTTTTGTTTTATTATTACCAGTTAGAAGTTTGTGTGTGTGTGTGTGTGTGTGTGTGTGTGTGTGTTTTCTATTGTGAGATAGAATAGGAATGGATCTGGAGGAGACAGGAGATAGAGGGGACCTGGGAGTAGAAAGAGAGCAACCATATCAGGATATATTATGTCAGAAAAAAAATCTATTTTAATAAAAGAAAAAAAACATAAAAAAGAAAAAGTCAAGGGTCCAGGGAGGAAAGATGTATCTCCCTAGAATGGCAAAAGAAAATAGTTATAGATGGACAATAGACAAGGTAGATGGACTGAAATTAGAGATCAAACAGGTCCTCAAAGACTCATGTGTTTGAAAGGCACTATTAGGGGACATGGCCTTGTAGTAGTAGGTGTGGCTTTGTTGGAGGAAATGTGTCACTAGGGGATGAGCTTTGAGGTCTTAGTTCAAGCAACTTCTTTTTCTGGTGATTGCAGATCAAGATGTAGAACATTCAACTACTCTTCCAGGACCATGTGTATCTGCATGTTGCTGTGCTTGCAACCATGACAACAACAGATTAAACCTCTGAACTATGAGCCAGCCCCAACTAAATTTTTTCCTTTATAAGAATTGCTGTGGTCATGGTGTCTTTTCACAGCAATAAAACTCCAAGACAAAAACGTAAGACAGTAGAAGCTTCCTAAAACATATACATTTATAAAGGTGATCTAAATGATATCCTAAGTAACAGGGAAGATAGAGCCCTGAATGGACAGCTTTTATCACCAGATGAAGTTTCCAGTACCAATAATGAGTTACATAAAGTCAAGTTCTTGCTCAAGGGGGTCCTATGGGAACCACCAAACAACTCAGGCTATTTCCAAGTCTATTGGTGGCTCTCCACATACTGACAGTAAGGCCCTGGTGCTGAACACAACAGCCACTCAACTCACTAAACACAATGAAGCCGAGCTGATGCCTACCCAGAGCCTTCACCTCTATGAACTAGTATTTGTGGTACTGAAAGGTATTCTACATGCTATCAAAGGAGAAAGGTAAACACCTTCTTAGCTACAAAACCCTTCAGTTTACAAAAGTTGCCTGCTCACAAAGATACTTGATATAATCATGGCATAAAACCTGTGGGAGTAACCAACCAAGATCTGATTTAACTTAAGACCCACTCCACGAGATGGAATACATACCCAATACTTGCTTAGGTGGCCTTAGAGCCTAAGACTAGACAGAACGAAATACTACGTTCTTCTGAAATAGCATAGCCATTAAATAACTCCAAACAACATTCTGCTATACTCATAGATCCATGTCTTACTCAGCCATCACCAGAGCGACTTCATCCAACAGAAAATGAGAGTAAATACAGAGGCCACAGCCAGATAAAGTGCAGAGACTGTGAAACATTCAACCTTAAAGGGGATGTCTCTGCCAAATCCCTGCCTCTGGCACAGGAGGCAGGAAGAGTATGCAAGCCAGAGGAGATGGGAAAAATGAGTGAATGAAGGCCTTCTTGATACAACAAGGCAAGCTGGGGCGTGTATGAACCCACAGAGACTGAGGCAAGCATGCAAAAGGCCTGCATGGGTCTGCACCAGACAGAATGCTAGAGCTGAAAGTAAAAGTAGACATAACCCCCATCGCTAACCCAGAAGCTATCCCCAAATGACAACAACCTGAAAATGAATAGTTTTCTACAAGAGAGTCCCACTGGGGAAAGAAGCCACTCTTAAGGGTAGACCCTACACAAAATGATCTTTTTTTGTGTTTTGTTTTTTTGTTTTTTGTTTTTCGAGACAGGATTTCTCTGTATAGCCCTGGCTGTCCTCTGTCGACCAGGCTGGTCTCGAACTCAGAAATCCACCTGCCTCTGCCTCCCAAGTGCTGGGATTAAAGGCATACGCCACCACAAAATGAACTTAACAGTACCTTTGGAGGTTCTTCATCTTTAAGTCTGGGATATTTTGTTTGTTTGTTTCTCGGTTTTGGGGTTTGGTTATGGTTTTTAATCTTACAGGTTCTTTGAGTACATAGTATAGTTTCTGGTTTTGGGTTTTTATGGAATTCCTGTGTGTGTGCAAACATGTATCTGTGTTTCATGTGGTTTTTGCCTTGGCTCTTTTTGTTGTTTGGTTGTTTTGTCATATTCAGATTTGTTTGTTTTTTGATTTATCTTATCTTCTTCCTATCCCCTACATGGCAACTTGTTTTCTAAGGAGAGAGAGCAGGGGTATGGATCTGGATGGGAGGAGAGGTGGGGAGGTGCTTGGAGAAAAAATGGGAGGAAAACCTGAAATCAGAATAAATTTTATGAAAAACCATTTTCAATAAAAGAAAAAACAAATAATGATTAGAAGGTTGTACTGGCTAGTTTTGTGTTAACTTGACACAGCTGGAGTTATCACAGAGAAAGGAGCTTCAGTTGAGGAAATCCCTCCATGAGATCCAACTGTAAGGCATTTTCTCAATTAGTGATCAAGGGGGAAAGGCCCCTTGTGGGTGGGACCATCTCTGGGCTGGTAATCTTGGTTCTATAAGAGAGCAGGCTGAGCAAGCCAGGGGAAGCAAGCCAGTAAAGAACATCCCTCCATGGCCTCTGCATCAGCTCCTGATTCCTGACCTGCTTGAGTTCCAGTCCTGACTTCCTTGGTGATGAACAGCAGTATGGAAGTGTAGGCCCAATAAACCCTTTCCTCCCCAACTTTCTTCTTGGTCATGATGTTTGTGCAAGAATAGAAACCCTGACAAAGACAAATGTCAAACAATTTAATCCACCCTTTGGAATAATGTCTGGAAAAAAACTAAGAAGGAATCAAACATCAATAATGGATGACAGATTGTTTTTTGGTAATGACCAAATCTAGTCATACTCATGTAGGTGTGGAGGAAATACAAGCATTTGTGGAAAATCCAAAAATACCACCACCCTTTATAACAGCTACTTACTAACCTGACATAGAAGTAATATATGTATTAATAATTTTATTCCTCACATCAGACACTTGGAGGGGAGAAGGTCAGGGCTATTAAACATAAGAAGTGCTAAGTTTAGGAAGTTGGGGGGAGAGTTTTCAAATGTAGGCTGTTTTTATTTAATTTCTGTAGCATTCATCATGATGCATCCTGAGACAGTGTTGTCGCTTCTCTTGCATGCATACACTGGATTACTGTGCGGTGCTGTGCAATGTGTCTCACACACTCTAGCACTTCCACTTCATACTTCACAGTTTTAGTGTCACTTGGAGGTTTGAAATGTTTCACAGTTATTTGCTATATGTGGGTGCCAAAATTAAATAAAAAAAAAAAGAAGCCAGCCTATATCACTAAAAAAGATACTACAAGAATAGAAAATAGTCAGATGGGAATTTCTGTCCCATTAACATTCAGAACTTTGTCAAGAATCAACTCAACTTTATCAAAATATAATTTATATTTTACAGATGCATTGGTGCCTATGATTATTTTTCTTAACACAGGTAGTTCTTATAAAGTTAAATATAAACCATTTTCCATGTAAATAAGATTCTATTACTAAAGGAAACTAAAATGCAATGACTCTTTCCTAGCCTTACAACCTACAAAACGCCCTTGCACAACTAAGTCCAAAGCACAGTTAGTTACCTGATACAATCCAGTATAAACATTGGGTTTCTATATACAGCTCTCCATGCATGTTATAGTTTACTCTGCTAAAGTAATTTATTTAAACAAGGAATAACATACAACCAACAAGCCAACATTCATTAAAACTGATATTTTCGCCAACACTTGCAAGTAACCACAGACATTTCTCATGAGTTTTAGTAAGACAAGCACACACCTGAGGCTGCTGCATGTTCCCCTCCATGTCCTGCCTGTCAATGAATGTTACACATCAAATGCTTGCCTCCAGCAATTTGGCATCTAACCATCTAAATATGTATATATCTTTTCCACTCAATACCCTTCTTTCCAGCTGCTGAACATCAGGAAACAAATGAATACATGATAAACAGGAAAAGGAGGGTTTCTGCATAAGACACACATCTAGAATAAACACCCTGCGCAAGACAATCCCTTACTTGGATTTCATTGTTTTCCTCTCCTTATTTCCAGCTTCACAGTTTGTTGCATGATGAAGGGAAAGTGAAAGGTTTCAGAAAGCTCGAGGAAACAGCAGAAATGTGGCTGAACAAACACAGATACAAATCAAGTAGAGGCGTTTCCCCGGCATGGTCTGGTTAAGATTCCAATATCTGAAAGGGTTTCCCTCTGACAGTTTAGAAGAACTTCTTCACAGTAGAAGGAGCACATGCTTATAGTACTGGATGTGTGAATGATGACAATTTATTACTGCACAGTAAAGGAGTGCCAGAGGCACCTCTAGCACTTAGAGAAAAAAAAAAAAAAAAAAACGAATACTGTCAGTTAACCCTCCTCAGACAGACAGCATTGGTAAAGGTTCACAGGGCCCCTACTGCTTTTCCACTGTCCAAGAGGAGTTCAAAGTAATTCCAAAAGGCTCCTGTAGAGACAGGACTATTCTGCCACAAAAGGAACCTTTAAAAAAAAGGTGCATATGTATCAAAAGATGGCCTAGTCGGCCATCACTGGAAAGAGAGGCCCATTGGACACGCAAACTTTATATTCCCCAGTACAGGGGAATGCCAGGGCCAAAAAATGGGAATGGGTGGGTAGGGAAGTGGGGAGGAGGGTATGGGGGACTTTTGGGATAGCATTCTAAATGTAATTGAGGAAAATACGTAATAATAAAAAATATTTTTAAAAAAAAGTCAGTCAAGACAGAATACTAGGAAGGCATGCTCTCTTCTCTAATCTAATTCTAACTTGCTAAGGTCACACCAAAAATGAAAAACCATCTCTATTACATCTTCCATTTGCAATTTTGTCTTTAAGTGCGTGCATTATTAAATGCTTAGCAGCAACAAAAAATCATTCAATTTATTTATTATAAGGATATATATATTACTATGAAGCATTTAATGTAACACTATCAAGAATGGTCTGATTTAAATTGTATACTTCTATGAGACAGTCTGACTCAAGATTTAAAGCAGTACACAAGGGCTGAAATTTTATCAAGCAGCCTCATAAAATTAACAGAATTTCCCAAAATAAATTCACAGTTAAGTAAACACTTCCATGGGGCATATTTAGGAATCAACTGAATGGGCCAGGGTAGAAGGTAGATCAAACTATGAACAACTCTGTGAGTGCTATGCCATCTAAAAGCAGAAAGGAGGCAAACAAACAGCATGCCAAAGCCTAATTATGCAGTTCAAGCTATCAACAAAATTAGATAAATGTACCTTATATAAATTACTTAATTCATAAAGTTTAAAATGACATTTCTGAATATATTTGAGAATGCCAAAAGGAAAGTGGTTTCTGTTAAAGGGTAAAGTGAAATAAGAGGTCAGTTCTAGAGTAATGCAAAGCTTCCAAAAGTATAAGAATATAAAGACAATTTGTAAGGCTTTAGCGTGCTCTAGAGCCTTTTTTATGATACAGCTCTGCTTCCTCTACTTTCCCTGTGCTCATAATGCCTTTCTCTTGTAGGAGCCCAGGGGAGAGGGAAAAAAAAGTCTAAAAAGCTAGAATAGAAGTTTCTGACTGTCAAAGAAGCTATTTTATCCACTGCCATCACCACATAAAACTTGGTCAAACCACATACACATATACTAGTTAGCTAGAAGTTATATTCACATTTTACCTTATTAACAAATCTCACACATTGTGAAACAAGCACAAAATGCATGCTATAATCAGAAGCTACAATAAAAGTATGAATAAGGGCTTCATAGTCCATCAGGTATCATCTCACTCAGCCTTCAGGATAAGCAACTCCAGTTATGACCAGTGAATTAGAACCTGGGTTAGCAAAATGCTATTGTTTGGGAGTATCTCACAAAAGCCCATATGTTAAATCCATATGTTAAATGGCTTGACCTGAGCCTATGGGGCTATTGGGACATTATTTCTGGATATGGCTGTGAGGTAATTTCCAGAAGAGATTACTATATGAATGAGTAGACTGAGAAGTGTTATCACTTAGAAGTAACCCTACATCTCTTCTGAGTCTGTTACCTCAGATCATGTGTAGCAGTCTACGCCTAAACTCCTGTACATTAAAAGGTTCAGCACCATCCTATGGTACAATTCATATGCGGCAGAACCTTGGAGGAGAAGGGTGGTTGTAGAAAAAAAGGTTATTGGAGACACATCCTGACTGAGGATTTGTGATAGTGGTCTCTTTCTTCCTTTGATTCCCAGGCACCATGAAGTAAGCAGCCCTCCTTTCTACATGCCCCACTACCAAAACATACTGTGACCAACACAACCACATTCCCAGGCCTTCCTGCTCAGATTTATAGCATGCTTTTCTCCATCTTCCAGACAGAACACAGGAGGATTTTCTCCACATACATAACTAGTGATAGAAGTCAGTTCCATAATAAATACATTGAATCTGTGGCACTGAAGAAACTTGGTCACTCAGGAAAAGAGAAGAATTGAGGAATTTTCTAATAAGATAAAAATTATGGCACCATACAATATGAAAACAGGCCTCTAAAGCCAAAGAAAATGAAAAAACCTAAGTAAAGAAAGCTATAATGTGATGTCTGTTGTTTTAAAATGACATTTTTTTCTAATGCTTTCATCAGAGGTATATACCACCAAATCATATCCATCTTCCTTGTTTGTGTTTGTCCTTCCTTCTTTCATTCCTTCCTTCCTTCCTTCCTTCCTTTCTTTCTTTCTTTCTTTCTCCCTTCTTTCCTTCCTCCCCTCCTTCCTTCCCTCCCCTCTCTCTTTCTTTAATTCTTCAAGACAAAGAAGGAAGAAGAGAGGACTGGGGACATGCAAATCTGGTTGTAATCAGTTGATGTTCCAAGCTAGCTGTATGACCTTGAGCTGATCACTGGATCACCTTTATTTCCCTCTCTAGCAGGATGATGAGTTAACATGAGTGACACCTGATATTCCACATAGCTCTAAAAACACATGTGACAAAAATCATACTGAAGGATATAAGAAATATTTCAAACCAGATCAAGTATGAAAAATGGCATCAAAGGGGCCTAAATACAGAGGCAGCCATGGGCTTCTACAATGTTGACTAAAACATATTAAACCAGGATGTGTCTACATGGCTTTAGGACTTTCTCTAATTCCCTGTAGGCACTATATTCCTCATTAAGCACTGCAGTATTTCACACATATTTGTCACCTGCTAATTTGTTACCTCATTTAAAAGAATAAAAAATTCTGTTATCACTGTGATATCTAAATCACTGCCCTATCCATGAGAAACAGAGGCATCACTACCAAACTGAGCTTCAAATAAATAATGTAAAGGCCCTTTCAACTAAAACTCTTGAACTTTATACTTGAACATTATAGATGATAGAGATAGAGATAGAGATAGAGATAGAGATAGAGATAGAGATAGAGATAGAGATAGAGATAGAGATATTTGATTCTAGTCTTGTTTACTGTTAGTAAGACCATGACCTTGTGTGGCAATTCTCTGACTGTCCCCAGTCCTCTGATTTCTTACAGCAGGTGGCTGGTTAGACAAAATTGTATCCAACATAGACTTTTTTCTCTGTAACTGCCAATCTAAAACAATAGACAATTTCATTGTTTTAACTCTATTTCCCAGAATTCTGTTCAAGCTATGGACCATTAGAAAAACAGATATTTCTAACAAAAAGACTGAAAAGATATAAGAGCTGATAGAACCAGAGGCTGATAAAACAAAATGCAGCAGCAGATGGACAATGACAACAGAAAAGTCACTTCCTAAAATATAGGCAGACATAAGTAAAATACTGGAAAAAGCTCTCAATGAAATGTGGAGCCAACATGGCCAGAAAGTTCTTTGCCAAATTTACAAAGCTATCTAATGGAAATAGTATTGAATTATTAAACACAGACTGTACTGCAGTGCCTTCTAGTCAGCATATTAGTAATTTTAGATATTTACCTAACCTTACTAAGCCTCATGGCCTACAAAAAGAAGAAATACATTTGTATATACAGTTTAAGCATATTACAATTTTCTTATTATTAGAACAGCCTATTCATCATGGATGCTGTTTATCCCTAACACTCATACTGGGTATGCCAACCATGATGGTTCTGGTATCCTTTGTTCTGTACCCAGGTCTTTGCTTAGGAATGTGTTAGTAGCAAGCAACCTCGAGAAAAGTGGTACCATGTAATACAGTTGGCAGATTCTAAAGGGACACCTGTCTCTCTGTCTGACTATCAAACTATTGAAATAATGGATGACCCTCAAGGTTGGTGGTATTTCCCTAGGAATCTGATGCTGGAAGGAAAAAATGTCAGCCATGCAGAGAGGAAAATGTCTCTTGGGAAGTGATTTCACAGTTGTAACAGTTTGTTAGGCCACTTTAGAGCATGAGACAGAAGCCTAGGCAATGATGGGTCAATGGTAAATTGGGTGGGTCTACACATTGATCTGGATTGCTTAGATGAGCATACACTCAGCCCTCTATTTCAATTTTAATCTGAAATTAGGGCCTTAATTGAGGGGCTGATCCATCACTGATCTCTTTCTGACTCTTCCTATTGACTAAATCTCATTTTCTGCTTTTTACTAATAATTTGGCTTTTTGAATTAGCTTCTTAAGATTGGATAGCCAAATCTGGATTCTTGAGGTATGGTGTTCGGGACCTTAAATTTTGTATCTCTCCTTGGAGGAAAGCAAACACACCTTACAAGCAATACATCATAGAAGCTCATGTCTCTTACCTGTAACACATTCTGCTTATGTTACACACTTCTTCCAAAGGACTTTGAAAGAATGGATAAGTAAATCTAAGTCGGGAAGATCACCAACTAATATGGTTCTTTTCTATGGCAAGTCCATGTTGTCTTCTGCCTCCGTCCACACAACTGTAGCAGTGCATCTTACTTTGTAATAACTAACTGTAATAAACTGCTGTCAGAGGAATAGAAGCTGGGAAAGCTCTCACACTTTCACTTGGTTTTCTTGGTAAAAGATATCACAGATACACATTTCTTCTAGAGCCATGACAACCAGTCACATCATAGTACTTGTTATCTTTCTTATTCCTGCTTCTCTCAGTGGTCACGTGGTAGGTAATCCACTGCACTAGTCAGGATCCCAATGTGTCATCCACTCACCATTCCTGACGACAAATGCCAAAGCTTCACCATGCTTTCCCCTTTACTCTCATTCAATCGGAATTTTTCTTATTCAATCTAAGATGGTGCTAGTCTCTCAATTTGGGATCTTCTCATGCTGGGCGAGTTGTTGTAAGGCTGCCTGGTTGTAAAATCAAATGGTATTTTCTTCTTTGAAACATCACGTTACACTTTCTTACCTTAACTGCAATTAACTGAAATTAATTAATCGAAATTGTTATGGGCAAGAAATGGGGGGGGGGGGAGGCTGTAAAATTGCTCCTTAACATAGACAAGATCTTGGAGATTTAAGTGTCACCTCTACTAGATTTTCTTACAGTGTAAATATGTCAGGTGATTGGGGGACAACTAAATATGACAATAAAAATCTTGCATAGTTTATGGCAGGAAAGGGGTAACACTTCTACCGTAAACCATTTTATATGGTAATTGCCTTTTTAAGATATAGGGAAAGGGATACTATCACTAACAAAAAGGATTTAAAGAAATGCAAATTTTTGGTTAGTATCATTTTCAGGGGATAAACAGCTCTTTGTCATGATTATTCTGTTGTCTTCCTCACATTCATGCCATGGATTGTTCTGGGTACAACACCTCAAATATCCTGACACATTTTCTTGCTTCACATTAGAAGTGATATTTTCCACACTTAAAATGAATCATCAGCCCAGGGAGCTCTGGGGTACCGGTCATCATCCCAGGACTACTGGTTAGTAATCAGTATTGTTCCTACTAGGGGGCTGCAAACCCCTTCAGCTCCCTGGGTACTTTCTCTAGTTCCTCCATTGGGAACCCTGTGCTCAGTCCAGTGGATGGCTGTGAGCCTCCACTTCTGTATTTGTCAGGCACTGGCAGAACCTTTCAGGAGACAGCTATATCATGCTCTGTCAGCAAGCACTTGTTGACATCCACAATAGTGTCTGGGTTTGGTGACTTTATATGGGATGGATCCCCAGGTAGTACTCTGGATGGTCTTTCCTTCAGTTTCTGCTCCACACTTTGTCTCTGTACATCCTCCCATGAGTATTTTGATCCCCTTTCTAAGAAGGACCGAAGTATCCACACTTTGGTCTTCCTTCTTCTTGAGCTTCATGTGGTCTGTGAATTGTATCTTGGGTATTCCGAATTTCTGGGCTAATATCCACTTATCAGTGAGTTCATACCAAGTGTGTTCTTTTGTGACTGTGTTACCTCACTCAGGATGATATCCTCCAAATCCATCCATTTGCCTAAGAATTTCATGAATTCATTGTTTTTAATAACTGAGTAGTACTCTAAACCACCAACCAAGTAAACATGGAGGGACTCATGGCTCCAGCCACATATGTAGCAGAGGATGGCCTTGTGGGACATCAATGAGAGGAGGGGCCCTTGGTCCTATGAAGGATTGATGCCCCAGTGTAGGAGAATGCCAGGACAGGGAAGCAGGAGTGGGTAGGTTAGTTAACAAGGGAAGGGGATGGGATAGGGGAGTTTTTGGAGAGGAAATGAGGAAAGGGGATAACATTTGAAATGTAAATTAAAAAATATATAATTTAAAAAAATGTTTTAAATGAATCATCATGAGAGAACAAAGGATGTTCACCAAATCGTGATATGCATCCTACTCCAAATTCATTTGGCACTTCTGTTTTTATCTCCACATAGACTTGCAGGTAGTATTAACAACCAGGCAGAACAGGAATCAGATTCATTTGCAGCCAGTGACAAAAGTCCAGGCTGAATGCTGACCAGTTCCCTCAGACCTGGCAGAATCAAAACCCAGGTTTTCAAACTAGAGGTCAGAACTTGGTCCTGCTTTCAATTAAGATGCTTCTCAGAAAATCTATTTCCCAGGAAACTGAAAGGCAAAACATTGGCTGCACTTTTTCCCTAAGAAGTTAAGCTTTTATTAGTACTGTAAAGCTATGAGATTCAGTAGGCTCTGAGGCTGTATGGTATTACTTGGGTCTAATGTATTCTCAACATGGGTTACACAAACACTAGAACATTAGTTTTCAGGTAGGTTCTGAGTAAATATTCTATCATGATCTTTAGAGTCTGCACAGCACATATGTGCTCAAGAGTCTTCAAAGAGTCCTCAGTAACATGTCCAGTATTTTATTATTACATTCTATTTTCACACAGATCTCATCTGGTCCTTGTAGCAATAGAAGCAGCAGATATTGTTATCACTGTAAGCATCCATTATATTGAATAATTTGGCCAGAATCATACTAGAAGAAAAATAGACCTTAGTGTTTGATATTTAGCTCCAAGTTCCAGGTTCTTTCCAAGTAGGTGCAAAGACTTTATGAAGAGTTGTACCGTTTACTAATTGAACTTGGATTACCATGCATCATCCTGGTCTGAACACACACATTCAAGGGCTTATTACTAGTTCTTCATAGAGGGCAACTTTTTTCTCTAAAATGAGTGCTTCGTTCATGGCTACAAATGAAAAATAAGTATTGTATTAAATGCACTCCAGCCCTTCCTGTCCATGGCAGCACCAGGGTACCTTGGGCGCAGAGTCTGCAGACACCCACAAGGTCTCCACAGGACCCTCCACGGGATCTTAAGACCTCTGGTGAGTGGAACACAACTTCTGCTCCAATCCAATCACGCAGGACCTGAGACTGCATTAATTAGGGAAGCAGAAAACACGGCCTTACCAGGGTCACAAGTCCCTTCTGGTCCTCACCAGTACCTGGGCACCTTGGGCAGAGAGTCTTCGGACACCACAAGGTCCCCACAGGACTCTCCACGGGATCATAGGACCTCTGGTGAGTGGATCACAAATTCTGCCATGAGGCAGTTTCGAACACCAGATATCTGGGCACCTTCCCTGCAAGAGGAGAGCTTGCCGGCAGAGAGTACTCTGAACACTGAAACTCAGGAAAGAGCTAGTCTCTCAGGTCTGCTGATAGAGGCTAACATAATCACCTGAGGAACAAGCTCTAACCAGAGACAACTACAACAACTAACTCCAGAGATTACCAGATGGCGAAAGGCAAACGTAAGAATCTAACTAACAGAAACCAAGACCACTCACCATCATCAGAATGCAGAACTCCCACCCCACCCAGTCCTGAGCACCCCAACACACCCAAAAAGATAGTCCCCGATTTAAAAGCATATCTCATGACGATGGTTGAGGATATCAAGAAGGACTTTAATAACTCACTGAAAGAAATACAGGAGAACACTGCTAAACAGGTAGAAGACCTTAAAGAGGAAGCACAAAAAATCCCTTAAAGAATTACAGGAAAACACGACCAAACAAGTGATGGAATTGAATAAAACCATCCAAGACCTAAATAGAGAAGTAGACAAAATAAAGAAAACCCAAAGTGAGGCAACGCTGTAGATAGAAACCCCAGGAAAAAAATCTTGAAACATTGATGCTAGAATCAGCGACAGAATACTAGAGATGGAAGAGGGAATCTCAGGTGCAGAAGATTCCATAGAGAACATCGGCACAACAATCAAAGAAAACACAAAATGCAAAAAGATCCTAACTCAAAACATCCAGGAAATCCAGGACACAATGAGAAGACCAAACCTACGGATAATAGGAGTTGATGAGAATGAAGATTTTCAACTTAAAGGGTCAGCAAATATCTTCAACAAAATTATTGAAGAAAACTTCCCAAACCTAAAGAAAGGGATGCCCATGAACATACAAAAACCTACAGAAAGCCCAATAGACTGGACCAGAAAAGAAATTCCTCCCGACACAAAATAATCAGAACAACAAATGCACTAAATAAAGATAGAATACTAAAAGCAGTAAGGGAAAAAGGTCAAGTAACATATAAAGGCAGGCCTATCAGAATTACACCAGACTTTTCACCAGAGACTATGAAAGCCAGAAGATCCTGGACAGATGTTATACAGACACTAAGATAACACAAATGCCAGCCCAGGCTACTACACCCAGCCAAACTCTCAATTACCATACATGGAGAAACCAAAGTATTTCACGACAAAACCAAATTCACACATTATCTTTCCATGAATCCAGCCCTTCAGAGGATAACAGAAAAAAAAAAAATACAAAGACAGAAACCACGCCCTAGAAAAAGCAAGAAAGTAATCCCTCAACAAACCAAAAAGAAGACAGCCACAAGAACAGAATGCCAACTCTAAAAACAAAAATAATAGGAAGCAACAATTACTTTTCCTTAATATCTCTTAATATCAATGGACTCAATTCTCCAATAAAAAGACATAGACTAACAGACTGGCTACACAAACAGGACCCAACATGCTGCTGCTTACATGAAACCCATCTCAGGGAAAAAGACAGACACTACCTCAGAGTGAAAGGCTGGAAAACAATTTTCCAAGCAAATAGTCTGAAGAAACAAGCTGGAGTAGCCATTCTAATATCGAAAAAAATCAACTTCCAACCCAAAGTTATCAAAAAAGACAAGGAGGGAAACTTCATACTTATCAAAGGTAAAATCCTCCAAGAGGAACTCTCAATTCTGAATATCTATGCTCCAAATGTAAGGGTAGCCACATTCATTAAAGAAACTTTAGTAAAGCTCAAAGCACACATTGCACTTCACACAATAATAGTGGGAGACTTCAACACACCACTTTTATCAATGGACAGATCGTGGAAACAGAAACTAAACAGGGACACAGTGAAACTAAAAGAAGTTATGAAACAAATGGACTTAACAGATATCTACAGAACATTTTATCCTAAAACAAAAGGATATACCTTCTTCTCAGCACCTCATGGTACCTTCTCCAAAATTGACCATACATTGGTCATAAAACATGCCTCAACATATACAAAAATATTGAAATTGTCCATTGCATCCTATCAGACCACCATGGACTAAGGCTGATCTTCAATAACAGCATAAATAATGGAAAGCCAACATTCAAGTGAAAAATGAACAACACTCTTCTCAATGATACCTTGGTCATGGACGGAATAAAGAAAGAAATTAAAGACTTTTTAGAGTTTAATGAAAATGAAGCCACAACATACCCAAACTTATGGGACACAATGAAAGCATTTCTAAGAGGGAAACTCATAGCTCTGAGTGACCCCAAAAAGAAACTAGAGAGAACACACACTAGCAGCTTGACAACACACCTAAAAGCTCTAGAACAAAAGGAAGCAAATTCACCCAAGAGAAGTAGATGTCAGGAAATAATCAAACTCAGGGGCAAAATCAACCAAGTGGAAACAAGAAGAACTATTCAAAGAATCAACCAAACGAGGAGCTGGTTCCTTGAGAAAATCAACAAAATAGATAAACCCTTAGCCAAACTCACTAGAGGGCACAGGGACAGCATCCTAATTAACAAAATCAGAAATGAAAAGGGAGCCTTAACAACCGATCGTGAAGAAATCCAAAACACCATCAGATCCTTCTACAAAAGGCTATACTCAACAACACTGGAAAACCTGGAAGAAATGGACAAATTTCTAGACAGATACCAGGTATCAAAATTTAATCAGGATCAAGTTAACTATCTAAACAGTCCCATAACCCTAAAAAAATAGAAGCAGTCATTAATAGTCTCCCAACCAAAAAAAGCCCAGGACCAGATGGGTTTAGTGCAGAGTTTTAACAGACCTTCAAAGAAGATCTAATTCCAGTTCTTCACAAACTATTCCACAAAATAGAAGTAGAAGGTACTCTACCCAACTCATTCTATGAAGCCACAACTACTCTGATGCTGAAACCACAGAATGATCTAACAAAGATAGAGAACTTCAGACCAATTTCCCTTATGAATATCGATGCAAAAATGCTCAATAAAATTCTCGCTAACCGAATCCAAGCACACATTAAAACAATTATCCATCCTGACCAAGTAGGTTTTATTCCAGGGATGTAGGGATGGTTTAATATACGGAAATCCATCAACTTAATCCATCATAAAAACAAACTCAAAGAAAAAAACCACATGATCATCTCCTTAGACAGGGAAAAAGCATTTGACAAAATCCAACACCCATTCACAATAAAAGTCTTGGAAAGATCAGGAATTCAAGGCCCATACCTAACCATGATAAAAGCAATCTACAGCAAACCAGTAGCCAATATCAAAGTAAATGGTGAGAAGCTGGAAGCAATCCCACTAAAATCAGGGTCTAGTCAAGGTTGACCACTTTCTCACTACCTATTCAATATTGTACTTGAAGTCCTAGCCAGAGCAATTCGACAACAAAAGGAGATCAAGGGGATACAAATTGGAAAAGAAGAAGTCAAAATATCACTTTTTGCAATTGATATGATAGTATATATAAGTGACCCTAAAAATTCCACCAGAGAACTCCTAAACCTGATAAACAGCTTCGGTGAAGTAGCTGGATGTAAAATTAACTTAAACAAGTCAATGGCCTTTCTCTACACAAAGAATAAACAGGCTGAGAAAGAAATTAGGGAAACAACACCCTTCTCAATAGTCACAAATAATATAAAATACCTTGTTATGACTCTAACTAAGGAAGTGAAAGATCTGTATGATAAGAACATCAAGTCTCTGAAGAAAGAAATTAAAGAAGATCTCAGAAGATGGAAAGATCTCCCATGTTCATGGATTGGCAGGATCAACATTGTAAAAATGGCTATCTTGCCAAAAGCAATCTACAGATTAAATGCAATCATCATCAAAATTCCAACTCAATTCTTCAACGAATTAAAAAGAGCAATCTGAAAATTTATCTGGAATAACAAAAAACCTAGGATAGCAAACACTCTTCTCAAGGATAAAAGAACCTCTGGTGGAATCACGAGGCCTGACCTAAAGCTTTACTACAGAGCAATTGTGATAAAAACTGCATGGTACTGGTATAGCGACAGACAAGTAGACCAATGGAATAGAATTGAAGACCCAGAAATGAACCCACACACCTATGGTCACTTGATCTTTGACAAGGGAGCTAAAACCATCCAGTGGAAAAAAGACAGCATTTTCAACAAATGGTGCTGGCACAACTGGTTGTTATTATGTAGAAGAATGCCAATCGATCCATTCCTATCTCCTAGTCCTAAGGTCAAATTTAAGTGGATCAAGGAACTCCACATAAAACCAGAGATACTGAAACTTATAGAGGAGAAAGTGGGGAAAAGCCTCGAAGATATGGGCACAGGGGAAAAATTCCTGAATAGAACAGCAATGGCTTGTGCTGTAAGATCGAGAATTGACTAATGGGACCTCATGAAACTGCAAAGTGTCTGTAAGGCAAAAGACACTGTCAATAACACAAAAAGGCCACCAAGAGATTGGGAAGGGATCTTTACCTATCCTAAATCAGATAGGGGACTAATATCCAATATATATAAAGAACTCAAGAAGGTGAATTCCAGAAAATCAAATAACCCCTATAAAAATGGGGCTCAGAGCTAAACAAAGAATTCTCACCTGAGGAATACTGAATGGCTGAGAAGCACCTGAAAAATGTTCAGCATCCTTAATCATCAGGGAAATGGAAATCAAAACAACCCTGAGATTCCACCTCACACCAGTCAGCATGGCTAAGTTCAAATATTCAGGTGACAGCAGATGCTGTTGAGGATGTGAATTAAGAGGAACACTCCTCCATTGTTGGTGGTATTGAAGCTTGTACTGGAAATCAGTCTGGCAGTTCCTCACAAAATTGGACATAGTACTACCGGAGGATCCCACAATACCTCTCCTGGGCTTATATCCAGAGATGTTCCAACCAGTAAGAAGGACACATGCTCCACTATGTTCATAGCAGCCTTATTTATAATAGCCAGAAGCTGGAAAGAACCCAGATGCTCCTCAACAGAGGAATGGATACAGAAAATGTGGTACATCTACACAATGGAGTACTACTCAGCTATTAAAAAGAATGAATTCATGAAATTCCTAGGCAATGGTTGGACCTGGAGGGCATCATCCTGAGTGAGGTAACCCAATCACAAAAGAACTCACATTATATGTACTCACTGATAAGTGGATATTAGCCCAGAAACTTCGAATACCCAAGATATAAGATACAATTTGCAAAATACATGAAACTCAAGAAGAATGAAGACCAAAGTGTTGACACTGCCCCTTCTTAGAATTGGGAACAAAACACCCATGGAAGTAGTTACAGAGACAAAGTTTCGAACTGAGACAAAAGGATGGACCATTTAGAGACTGCCATATCCAGGGATCCATCCCATAATCAGCCTCCAAACGCCTACACCATTGCATACACTAGCAAGATTTTGCTGAAAGGACCCTGGTATAGATGTCTCTTGTGAGACTATGCTGGGGCCTAGCAAACACATAAGTGGATGCTCACAGTCAGCTATTGGATGGATCACAGGGCCCCCAATGGAGGAGCTAGAGAAAGTAACCAAGGAGCTAAAGGGATCTGCAACCCTATAGGTGGAACAACAATATGAACTAACCAGTACCCCCTCTAGCTGCATATATATCAGAAGATGGCCTAGTTGGCCATCAGTGGAAAGAGAGGCCCATTGCACGAGCAAACTTTATATGCCTCAGTACAGGGGAATACCAGGGCGAAGAAGTGGGAGTGCGGGGCAGGGAAGTGGGGGGTAGGGGGCTATAAGGGACTTTTGGGATAGCATTGAAAATGTAAATAAGGAAAATACCCAATAAAAAATTAAGAAAAAAAAAAAACAAATGCACTCCAGTGGCCCAGCCACAAAAACATAAAATTGCTTATGACTGCTACAGGTAAAGTTATAATAATAAAAAGCAGTAATTTTAGAGTATATTCCAGAAAGATTGACCAAAGTCTATGACATGGACTTCTACATTTCTAGAGAAAATGAATGGCCAGAAAAGTTACACCTTTGATTTTATCGTGAATACCGTAAAATATCTGAATGTAGTTATTCTTACATAAGCCAGCAATAGCAGATCTGAATAAACCTGAGTTCTGACCACTGTCTTGGATTTTTTGTCTTTACAGAAGGCAAAAGATCCATTTGAAAGTCATAAATCAGGCTATATAAACCCAAAGCCTAGCAGTGAGTGCTAAAACGTCAAATACAGAGTATCTTTCCTAAGTTCTAAAAACTGAGAACAGTTCCACTAAGACCTTGACCAGGAACACTAAAACAAACTTTATGGCCATTCAGGGCAGGTCATTACTGTTTGCCTAGCAAGGTAATTACACCCTCACCTCCTTCTCAGAAAGGCAGTCAGTACCACATTCCTGCTGCTCCTTCCATTCAAGGAAACAGTTTGTGCTCCATGAATAAATGTTGTATTGATAGACGACTCTCAGGAAACAAGTAGAAAAAGTCATCATTTTTCCAATACAGGAGAAAAACAAATTGTCTGTCAGAGTTCATCCCAAAGCTCATATTCTACCCTTTAAAGCAGTTGTAGACATCAGCTCTTTTCTTCTCTTTTATTAGACAAACCAGATGAGTTTCCTGGGATTTCTTGAGCCCTCCAATCCATACAGGCATAACCCACAGCCTCCCTCACACAGACAGGCATCTTTATGTCTTTTCTGGTAAAATTTCAAAAAAGCATCCATTTTTGTGGCTTGAGGTGGGAGCAGCAGCAGAGTCCAATGCTCTCTACCAGCCTGTGCATCTCCCCAACCAGTGCACCTTCCCAGCCTTCCACACTCCCTGTCATGTTCTCTCCTTACCCACAAGACACCTGTGTGAGGACCTACTGGAAATGACTCTGCCACTTGGGAACACCTTTGGAAGAACCAGGAAAGTCCACGTGCCATAGCACGGAGCTGCCTGAGTGCATAGATTTCACAGTAGCCAAGAACAATATGGGGCACTTTCAATGCCACATCTCTTCTGAAAGCTTATGTTATTCATGAAAATTAAAATAGATTCCAAGCTATTAGGTCAGTTTTTTGGGGGCAAACTTGAGTAGAATAAAAGGAAGTTCTCAACACCCCTAAGGATTTAGGAAAAGAACTACTTGTCACTTCCTTACTCCCAAAGCTCTTGTTCAGCCCTCAGCCGAAGCACCCTGATTTACTCAGTCCCCTTGACAAGGGTGGAGAACAGAAAGCTTCAGAAAGAGGAAAACTTCAAATCTTGGGTCTTTGTTTTACCGTGGGTGAGAGCTTGAGCAGGTCTCTGAGCCAAAGTTTTCTTATCTACAAAGCACAACTAGCAATATTTATATTTTTCAAGGTTTGAATAGTACATGGTGTCCTCGTTTCATTTCTGTTGAAGCAATAAATATCATAATCAAATAACTTAGGGACAAAGGTTCTGTCAGCTCACAGTTGGGATGCATCCTCGGGAGAAACCGAGGCAGAGACAAAAGAGGGACCTTGTTATGCTCACTACTGAGCTACCTTCTTATACAACACAGGCTCACCTGCCCAGAGATTGTCCCAACCACCATGGACTAAGCCCACCTACTTTAATTATCAATCAAGAAAATGCCCCAGTGGACATGCCCAAAGGCCATTAGATCTCCATCTGTGGATCTCTCCATGGATCAAGTTGACAACTAAAGCTAACCATGGTGCATGGCTTCATACTAGATAATACCAATTTTGAGCTGCTTCTGCCTCAGTCTTTATTAATTGGCTTCTTAATAAAAAGTGGAAGCATTTTTCCAGTTTTGTAAAACACATACAAAGTCATTTTCCCATGTGATCAGTGTACTTTCAGACATTCATGGGGAAATACAAAAGAAAAGGGTCGTTCACATACAAGATTACTAACCAAATATTTCAGTCTATCTTTTGGCGGTGCTTAAATACATAATGGTGAAGTTCTTCTGGAAAGCACAAAAAACGGTAGAATCTTCCATTAACTCAGTCACATTAGAAGCACTCGTGAGAATCTACCAAATGTGTGGTAATAACACTCCATTATATCTTCAGGACAGTGACTACATAAAAAGGTTTTCTCTGACCTGTCATTACTAAATGAAGTCAGAACATTAATTATCTTTCAGAAACAGTTTTCAAAAAAAAATAGTGTCCAAAATAATGTTCTGATTGACTAAGTGCACTGGGACCAAACCAGAAGGACTTTACAGCAGGTATGTTTCCCTGTTTCTAAGGCTGCTGCACAGCAGTGCCAGCTCAGACAAGGGACGATGAATCTCTAGCATCTCAGACTTCAGGCACTAAAAGGTCCTTGGCTTCAGGTCTCCCAGTTTCAGAAGAAATGCCAGAAAACACATGCTGAGGTAGAATCATTTTGGAAGCATCCATGAAGGGCAGAGAAATGAATAACTACCTTAGGTGCAGAATAGATCAGACAACAGCTGTTTTATACAGGATGGTGATCAGGATGCATCTCTTTAGTCTACATAGTTAACTGTCATATACCGTCTAATTCAGGGATCTCCTCTCCTCTCTCTCTCTCTCTCTCTCTCTCTCTCTCTCTCTCTCTCTCTCTCTCTCTCTCTCTCTCTCTCTTTCTCCCCCCCCTCTCTCTCTCTCCCTGTGATAATTAATTATTGTTGTCAATTTGATTGGGTTATGAATTGGCAAAAAGACCAATAAAACACAGGTGTGAGTGTCTGTGTCTGAGAGAGAGAGAGAGTATATTTGGAATATAATTAGATTATGTGGGTTCTGATCTAACCAATGCTTTAATCCATTGATAGAGTCAAAATCTGATTTTGAATGAGCTACCAGTAGGAGATGCAGCTTTAAAAAGAAGGTTTCAGTTGAAGGGTATAAGTACACTGAGGTCTTTGTCAGATATATTTTTTTGTCTAGCTACTTTTTATCACCTTGTGTCCTGAGAGCCTTGCAGAAGGCAGCTCTGTTCAATAATCTTTCCCACAATGTTTCTGCCTAACCACATGACCCACAAAACAATCACCATGGGTTAATCTCTCAAACACTCTGTCTTTTCTTCTTTAAATTGAGATTAAGGCATTCTGTTATACTGGTGAACATATTACTAACACACTACATTTACTTATATTCCATAATAATTACTAGAATATCAGTAATTTTTATGGAATAGAATAGTATTCTCAGTGAGACCACCATTCTGCTATATAGCCACTGGAATATGAATGCAAACAAGGTAGGTAAGGTCCCTGGCCCCAAATGGATGATTTAATAGAAGAAAATACAGGATCAGTGTAGGCAAACTAATCTTGTGGACAAGTTCTTGGAGCTACAAATAACCAAGAATATCTAATTCAGCTCCCAGATGGCACTAAGAACCTCCCCCATCTCATTCATTTAGAAGACAACTGATGAACAACATATGAAACTATTACTCCCAAGCTGAGATTTTTTTGTGCTTGCCCCATCAACCCTCCACTATGCAGAATTACCAGGAAGGAACAGGAAATGTGTATTCATACTGATTAGCCAAGGCTTGCTGATAATAATGATGACTAGAAAACAAATTAACTGTTTAATAGCAGGACTATTTTCTACCCAAGGCTTACTAAAAGGTAAAATCATACATTGTTATAAATTGAAGAACATTTCTGCCTAACACAACAGTTGCTGAATTATTTGATCTCTATCTCATCTTAAAAAAAAATGGCTTGCTTTTACATTGTGAGTCTCATGCAACACACTTCCCCAAAGCCATGTCCCGTCTGCAGGCTAAATTTAAAATGTCTTGTTGGTTAGACCTTTATCTTACTACCAGCACCCATGGCCTGACTATAATGTTAGAATTACATAGAGAGGAGGAAGTTGAATTGCTCTGCACCATAGAGAAAAGGGAATCCATGAAATGCACTTTGATTTTTCAACTATGTCTTAGAGCTCCATATTAAAGTTAGTAGAAACAGAACACTGTATGATGCTGGTGGATGAAAATGTCATGTCATAAGGAAATCTATAATTTTTTACTAGGATAACTTACTATGTTAAGTTAAAAAATAATTTAAAAGAAAAGTCAATTAATTTAACCCTCCTTATTTTTATTTAAACATACAAAAAAAATCTCACTAGAGTATAATCCCATATAGACAACTAAAACTTTAATAAACTGACCCTCAAATATTAAAAGTTAACATTGCTTTACCTACTAATTAGCATTTAATAGTGATATTTGTGCAAGAGAGTATAAAGAAATATAAATGTTAATGGGTGTGGCCAAGAAAATTCCACATAGTAGTACCGAATAATTATAGGTTTCTTCGCTATATATAAATCACTGAGAAAAGTATTCTATGGTATACATTTTTCAAAATCCCAAAGTACCCAGCATTTCCTCCTGGGGGAAATTTATCTATCACTTAGTAAAAAATTTAATTACCTTAACAACCAGTTTATGGACAATCCTTTCCCAAACTCCCCAAAAGATATGTAAACTGCTACAATAGGCAAATCTCCAGTGCCTACAAGTTGCTAGTTCTAGCATGATGTAGGAATTCCTTTAAGTAGGAATTTATATAAACAGGAGCCAAATACATATTTATATACCCTCTCTTTATACAAAGAAAATGAGATAAATGTGTGTGCTCCAACACATGTTCTCGTCAGTGAGACTACAAGTCCAATTTCCCTAAAGCTAGAAGGCAGTGGACAGAAAACAACATCACTTTCTAAGCCACTCAGCCTTTGACTTTTCTATAAGGAAGCAAATATTTTGAGCTCTCTATGCTCCCAATTCAGTTGATTCCAAATTCAGAGGAAAAACATTGTCGTATTACTTCTTATAATCTTGATAACTACCCCCTTCCAAATCTCCCTCTACTATCTACATTTTTAAGGAAAGGAAAGGCTGTTTCTACTCACCTAAAAGTCTATGGAACTCATAATTCTGTTACCAAAAGCTCAGTATAGTTTTGGGACAAAAATATGATTAAGGAAGTAAAAGTTGAAACCATTAGCATATAAAATCATAGTTCTACAATCATCCTGACAAGGAAAATATTTTAGAAAAATCGTATCTAGAATTAAAGGTTACTTTAAAATATATACTATACTAGTACCATATGCCTATTATAGTAAATTTGCTAGTAATTCAGTAACATAAAAGGTAGAAACTTAGTCTCCCACAATTCTGCAGGTCATCATGCCAAAACCAAGAAGCTGCTGAGACTGCTATTCTTCAAAGCTATTTTAAAAATGATCCTCCTCTCCTCCAAGTTCTAAGAGCTGCCAGTAACCTCTGCTCACAGCAGACTTGCCACCAGGGTTCAATGGCTTCCTCTTCACATCTGCAGTCTCCTACTCTCTTTGTGACAGTGTTCCTAGCTCAGCTTTCACTGCTCTCTCCAACCCATGGTTCTCAAGTTAACTTTAACTAGAAAGATCCTTCATTGTTATTGTTGCTTTTGTTTTTCTTAGTAAAATAACTTTATAAGTACTAGTTTGAATCTTCCAGTTACTGTTATTCAGCCTACTGAAGACAACTTAGGGGATTTTTTTTATCTGTAATGACTGAACAAAAAAAAATCGGTTTCCATCAGAATTATAGTGACAATCAACATAAAACTAAATTAATATAAACAAAAAGAAAATGTTTCTACATTGTAGGTGGAATGTGGGCATAGAGAATTAAAACTCCTACACGGTGAACATGTTTACTGCTTTCTCAAGAGGAACAGAGATTTACATGAGCTACAGAATCCAGGTAAAGTTTACTTGCAACAATACCAGGTTCAGAGACCTAACCAATATTATTAGGACTTAGCTTTTCTCCATTACTCTGTGTTGACTATGTTCTAAAATCCCAGGCCATGGTCTCTGCTACCTCCAGGCTCATTTTCCCCTGGCCTGTTGGAGCTTGATCATTCAATCCATCACTCTGGCCATAAAATAGTGAATCACTGGGTATGCCTGAATTTCACATGTGCGTGGATTCAAAATAGAGGCATATTTACCATGTTGTTAACAGAACTAAAGGATCTTTGGAAATCCAGAGCAATATATATGTTCACTAAAGATGATTGTCACTACAAATAAACTATATATAAGAAACTACGATTTTACTTCATCAGAAGAGCTGATATAAATTAGTCATGTGTGAAACACAGGGTGTGACCTTCACCCCCTATAAAACACTTGACATGCTATTAATTCTTCCCCACATGTGAAAAACATGAAGCAAGAATAATCAGACAACTTGAAAGTCACTCTGTTTTGGGATTTTTCTGGGATAGTAATATCAGAATTATGAGAAGGAAGATGGTTTTTTAAATCCTGATTATTTCTAAATTCTTATGATAATGTTCATGTTTAAGATCTTATAACTATATCAAAAGTTTTCCACATGAGAACCCCTGTCATTGGAAAAGCAATGAACCCCTATTTATTCAGAGTACTTGCCCCACGTCTATTTGTTTCAAAGATGCAGTCTGAAAGGAGGAAGAACACAGATACGCAGGCCAATGACCCAGACATGTGTCAAGGAGGTCTGTGATCTTGTCTTCTCAGTAACACAAAGTAAGCAGGAAAAGTAAGTTCTATAGCAAGAAGTGAGAAGAAACAACAAAGCAAACTGAGAAGAAAGAGCAGAGACACAGTTTTTGGTGTGACCATCTTGTTCACTTCACCGTTCAGCCTCTGTGCACAAAGAAATGGTTTCAAATCTGAATGAAAGCTTCAAAGATCAAAGTACTTAGTGATATTAAAATCAACATTTTTTCCACTTCATTGAAACATTTTTAAAAATATAATTTAGTTTCTTCTTTTCTTATAAATTGTCAAGGATCCCAGATTTAAATCCTTCCAAATAATTTTGTAAAAATAAGTTTTAAAAGGCAGTTTTAACACATTTGCTACCATTGCATGTGTTCTAAAGGTCACTAAAATATAGACTAGAATATTTTATAAACATCATTGATCAAAACACTGTTTGATAAGCTGTAACTGTGGCCAAAGAAATCAGCACAAAACAGACATTTTTCCTTAGAGATTTCTCGATTGCTTCCTACATATGCAGCACTTAATAAGAAAATCATTAACAAAGTGCATCTGCCTTTGTTGTATATGTAAAGGAAATGATTTGTGATTTGGTAGCCAAAGAGGCATACATGCTCACACATCTCTACACATTTACAACTACCCACACATACTCACCTCAAAAACAAATTCATTCTTTCTTCTCTGTCTCTCTGTCTCTGTCTCTGTCTCACACACACACACAGAGAGAGAGAGAGAGAGAGAGAGAGAGAGAGATCCTTTCAGACTAGTTAAAAACCTAGCATCAATCCTAAATATATTGGCCATATATAAATATTAAATATCACAATGTCCAATTAAAATTGTAACTAACCCAAAAGTAAAACTATATGCCTTTATTCCCAAAGAAAAGCATAAGGACATTTACAATAATGCTTTATGATGACTATAGAGTCTATTTAATATGTACTGCAAAACTAACTTCTTCATGTGATTCCTCATGTGATCTCTAATTTCTGAAATTCATTAATTTGATAACATATCATTCAAAATTCTAATTTATACTAACCCAGAGTAGTAAGTTGTTGGAAGAATGAAAATTGGAATTGCTTAATCGGTACTGTAAAATCTATAAACTTGGAGAGAAATTGAGTTCATATTTTTCCTTATTTTACTCTATTAAGAAAAACGTCGAGCATAAAGAACATATTTGCTAAAGCTATTTGATATGATAATTGTCACAGCATTTTTAAAAGTTGATATCTTTGGATCAAATTCAAGGAAATGTTTAGCATGTTCTCACATAGATAGAAAGATACACCATTTTCAGGAGAAAATGCAACCCAATTTGTCATTCTGAGTAGAGTACAAGTACTATAACCGATTTTCTCTTTCTAATCTCAAAAACCCTAATCAACTTCTAAAATTAATGTCACTGATACCTTAGATCACATTTCCAGTCACCCCAAAGTGAATATGAGAAATGTGTTCAAGAAGTGGATTCAAGGTACAACCTAATGTATGATTTTTGAGATAACAACCTTAACAAATGAGTGGCAATTTTAATTCACATGTGAGTTTGATCAGTGCTACCTGCCAGGGCACATACAGAGGCTGCTCGCCAAATGTCTATAACTTTCACAGAGTCTATAGAGAGTTTTCCCTGGAAGATCACTGTGATTGGACTCTCACAGATGCTTCACTCCCTCATCACATACCAGACTCCTAACCTTCTGTGTACAAATTCACTGCCAAGGGGAAATACATCCACAAAGAGACTATGACTATAATGAGCTACTCATCTTCTCTACCAGACCCTCACAACTAATTTTATCACTCTTAATGTTTTATCCCAAGATCCACAGTTTCATATCTATCATCTTTCCTCAAACATGTCATAAACTATTATACACAAAATATCTCAAGTCTTTTCCTCTGATAAGTTGATATTTCACTATATTCTCCTCAGTGGCCTTTGGCTTCCTTTCTAACATCTCTCATCTTAAGGACCCAGCTTTCCAGCAGCTCTTGTTTATTCTTTTCATCCATTCCTCACACTCTAGGGCTATGTAAAGTCAGTCTCCTCATAGAAACTAACCAATCTTTTTCCTGTCCTCTGAAAATAAAAATGGGGGTCGCCATCTTGGTCCGAGACCCGCCGAACTTAGGAAATTAGTCTGAACAGGTGAGAGGGTGCGCCAGAGAACCTGACAGCTTCTGGAACAGGCGGAAGCACAGAGGCACTGAGGCAGCACCCTTTGTGGGCCGGGGACAGCCAGCCACCGTCTGGACCGGAGGACAGGTGCCCGCCCGGCTGGGGAGGCGGCCTAAGCCACAGCAGCAGCGGTCGCCATCTTGGTCCGGGACCCGCCGAACTTAGGAAATTAGTCTGAACAGGTGAGAGGGTGCGCCAGAGAACCTGACAGCCTCTGGAACAGGCAGAAGCACAGAGGGGCTGAGGCAGCACCCTGTGTGGGCCGGGGACAGCCGGCCACCTTCCGGACCGGAGGACAGGTGCCCGCCCGGCTGGGGAGGCGACCTAAGCCACAGCAGCAGCGGTCGCCATCTTGGTCCCGGGACTCCAAGGAACTTAGGAATTTAGTCTGAACAGGTGAGAGGGTGCGCCAGAGAACCTGACAGCTTCTGGAACAGGCGGAAGCACAGAGGCGCTGAGGCAGCACCCTGCGTGGGCCGGGGACAGCCGGCCACCTTCCGGACCAGAGGACAGGTGCCCGCCCGGCTGGGGAGGCGACCTAAGCCACAGCAGCAGCGGTTGCCATCTTGGTCCCGGGACTCCAAGGAACTTAGGAATTTAGTCTGCTTAGGTGAGAGTCTGTACCACCTGGGAACTGCCAAAGCAACACAGTGTCTGAGAAAGGTCCTGTTTTGGGCCTTCTTCTTCGGCCAGGAGGAGGTCCAAATACAAGATATCTGCGCACCTTCCCTGTAAGAGAGCTTGCCAGCAGAGAGTGCTCTGAGCACTGAAACTCAGAGGAGAGAATCTGTCTCCCAGGTCTGCTGATAGACGGTAACAGAATCACCAGAAGAACAATCTCTAAACAGAGTCAACTATAACTACTAACTCCAGAGATTACCAGATGGCGAAAGGTAAACGGAGGAATCTTACTAACAGGAACCAAGACCACTCACCATCACCAGAACCCAGCACACCCACTTCGCCCAGTCCAGGGAACCCCAACACACCTGAGAACCTAGACCTAGATTTAAAAGCATATCTCATGATGATGGTAGAGGACATCAAGAAGGACTTTAATAAATCACTTAAAGAAATACAGGAGAACACTGCTAAAGAGTTACAAGTCCTTAAAGAAAAACAGGAAAACACAATCAAACAGGTAGAAGTCCTTACAGAAAAAGAGGAAAAACATACAAACAGGTGATGGAAATGAACAAAACCATACTAGACCTAAAGAGGGAAGTAGACACAATAAAGAAAACTCAAAGCGAGGCAACACTAGAGATAGAAACCCTAGGAAAGAAATCTGGAACCATAGATTTGAGCATCAGCAACAGAATACAAGAGATGGAAGAGAGAATCTCAGGTGCAGAAGATTCCATAGAGAACATCGGCACAACAATCAAAGAAAATGGAAAATGCAAAAAGATCCTAACTCAAAATATCCAGGAAATCCAGGACACAATAAGAAGACCAAACGTACGGATAATAGGAGTGGATGAGAATGAAGATTTTCAACTCAAAGGTCCAGCAAACATCTTCAACAAAATTATTGAAGAAAACTTCCCAAATCTAAAGAATGAGATGCATATGAACATACAAGAAGCCTACAGAACTCCAAATAGACTGGACCAGAAAAGAAATTCCTCCCGACACATAATAATCAGAACATCAAATGCACTAAATAAAGATAGAATACTAAAAGCAGTAAGGGAAAAAGGTCAAGTAACATATAAAGGCAAGCCTATCAGAATTACACCAGATTTTTCACCAGAGACTATGAAAGCCAGAAGAGCCTGGACAGATGTTATACAGACACTAAGAGAACACAAACTGCAGCCCAGGCTACTATACCCAGCCAAACTCTCAATTATCATAGAGGGAGAAACCAAAGTATTCCACGACAAAACCAAATTCACGCATTATCTCTCCACGAATCCAGCCCTTCAAAGGATAATAACAGAAAAAAACCAATACAAGAACGGGAACAACGCCCTAGAAAAAACAAGAAGGTAATCCCTCAACAAACCTAAAGGAAGACAGCCACAAGAACAGAATGCCACCTTTAACAACTAAAATAACAGGAAGCAACAATTACTTTTCCTTAATATCTCTTAACATCAATGGTCTCAACTCGCCAATAAAAAGACATAGACTAACAAACTGGCTACACAAACAAGACCCAACATTTTGCTGCTTACAGGAAACTCATCTCAGAGAAAAAGATAGACACTACCTCAGAATGAAAGGCTGGAAAACAATTTTCCAAGCAAATGGTATGAAGAAACAAGCAGGAGTAGCCATCCTAATATCTGATAAGATTGACTTCCAACCCAAAGTCATCAAAAAAGACAAGGAGGGACACTTCATTCTCATCAAAGGTAAAATCCTCCAAGAGGAACTCTCAATTCTGAATATCTATGCTCCAAATACAAGAGCAGCCACATTCACTAAAGAAACTCTAGTAAAGCTCAAAGCACACATTGCGCCTCACACAATAATAGTGGGAGACTTCAACACACCACTTTCACCAATGGACAGATCATGGAAACAGAAACTAAACAGGGACACACTGAAACTAACAGAAGTGATGAAACAAATGGATCTGACAGATATCTACAGAACATTTTTCCCTAAAACAAAAGGATATACCTTCTTCTCAGCACCTCATGGTACCTTCTCCAAAATTGACCACATAATAGGTCACAAATCAGGCCTCAACAGATTCAAAAATATTGAAATTGTCCCATGTATCCTATCAGATCACCATGCACTAAGGCTGATCTTCAATAACAAAATAAATAACAGAAAGCCAACATTCACATGGAAACTGAACAACACTCTTCTCAATGATACCTTGGTCAAGGAAGGAATAAAGAAAGAAATTAAAGACTTTTTAGAGTTTAATGAAAATGAAGCCACAACGTACCCAAACCTTTGGGACACAATGAAAGCATTTCTAAGAGGGAAACTCATAGCTATGAGTGCCTTCAAGAAAAAACGGGAGAGAGCACATACTAGCAGCTTGACAACACATCTAAAAGCTCTAGAAAAAAAGGAAGCAAATTCACCCAAGAGGAGTAGACGGCAGGAAATAATCAAACTCAGGGGTGAAATCAACCAAGTGGAAACAAGAAGAACTATTCAAAGAATTAACCAAACGAGGAGTTGGTTCTTTGAGAAAATCAACAAGATAGATAAACCCTTAGCTAGACTCACTAAAGGGCACAGGGACAAAATCCTAATTAACAAAATCAGAAATGAAAAGGGAGACATAACAACAGATCCTGAAGAAATCCAAAACACCATCAGATCCTTCTACAAAAGGCTATACTCAACAAAACTGGAAAACCTGGACGAAATGGACAAATTTCTGGACAGATACCAGGTACCAAAGTTGAATCAGGATCAAGTTGACCTTCTAAACAGTCCCATATCCCCTAAAGAAATAGAAGCAGTTATTAATAGTCTCCCAGCCAAAAAAAGCCCAGGACCAGACGGGTTTAGTGCAGAGTTCTATCAGACCTTCAAAGAAGATCTAACTCCAGTTCTGCACAAACTTTTTCACAAGATAGAAGTAGAAGGTATTCTACCCAACTCATTTTATGAAGCCACTATTACTCTGATACCTAAACCACAGAAAGATCCAACAAAGATAGAGAACTTCAGACCAATTTCTCTTATGAACATCGATGCAAAAATCCTTAATAAAATTCTCGCTAACCGAATCCAAGAACACATTAAAGCAATCATCCATCCTGACCAAGTAGGTTTTATTCCAGGGATGCAGGGATGGTTTAATATACGAAAATCCATCAATGTAATCCATTATATAAACAAACTCAAAGACAAAAACCACATGATCATCTCGTTAGATGCAGAAAAAGCATTTGACAAGATCCAACACCCATTCATGATAAAAGTTCTGGAAAGATCAGGAATTCAAGGCCAATACCTAAACATGATAAAAGCAATCTACAGCAAACCAGTAGCCAACATCAAAGTAAATGGAGAGAAGCTGGAAGCAATCCCACTAAAATCAGGGACTAGACAAGGCTGCCCACTTTCTCCCTACCTTTTCAACATAGTACTTGAAGTATTAGCCAGAGCAATTCGACAACAAAAGGAGATCAAGGGGATACAAATTGGAAAAGAGGAAGTCAAAATATCACTTTTTGCAGATGATATGATAGTATATATAAGTGACCCTAAAAATTCCAACAGAGAACTCCTAAACCTGATAAACAGCTTCGGTGAAGTAGCTGGATATAAAATTAACTCAAACAAGTCAATGGCCTTTCTCTACACAAAGAATAAACAGGCTGAGAAAGAAATTAGGGAAACAACACCCTTCTCAATAGCCACAAATAATATAAAATATCTCGGCGTGACTCTAACGAAGGAAGTGAAAGATCTGTATGATAAAAACTTCAAGTCCCTGAAGAAAGAAATTAAAGAAGATCTCAGAAGATGGAAAGATCTCCCATGCTCATAGATTGGCAGGACCAACATTGTAAAAATGGCTATCTTGCCAAAAGCAATCTACAGATTCAATGCAATCCCCATTAAAATTCCAACTCAATTCTTCAACGAATTAGAAGGAGCAATTTGCAAATTCATCTGGAATAACAAAAAACCGAGGATAGCAAAAACTCTTCTCAAGGATAAAAGAACCTCTGGTGGAATCACCATGCCTGACCTAAAGCTTTACTACAGAGCAATTGTGATAAAAACTGCATGGTACTGGTATAGAGACAGACAAGTGGACCAATGGAATAGAATTGAAGACCCAGAAATGAACCCACACACCTATGGTCACTTGATCTTCGACAAGGGAGCCAAAACCATCCAGTGGAAGAAAGACAGCATTTTCAACAATTGGTGCTGGCACAACTGGTTGTTATCATGTAGAAGAATGCGAATCGATCCATACTTATCTCCTTGTACTAAGGTCAAATCTAAGTGGATCAAGGAACTTCACATAAAACCAGAGACACTGAAACTTATAGAGGAGAAAGTGGGGAAAAGCCTTGAAGATATGGGCACAGGGGAAAAATTCCTGAACAGAACAGCAATGGCTTGTGCTGTAAGATCGAGAATTGACAAATGGGACCTAATGAAACTCCAAAGTTTCTGCAAGGCAAAAGACACTGTCTATAAGACAAAAAGACCACCAACAGACTGGGAAAGGATCTTTACCTATCCTAAATCAGATAGGGGACTAATATCCAACATATATAAAGAACTCAAGAAGGTGGACCTCAGAAAATCAAATAACCCCCTTAAAAAATGGGGCTCAGAACTGAACAAAGAATTCTCACCTGAGGAATACCGAATGGCAGAGAAGCACCTGAAAAAATGTTCAACATCCTTAATCATCAGGGAAATGCAAATCAAAACAACCCTGAGATTCCACCTCACACCAGTGAGAATGGCTAAGATCAAAAATTCAGGTGACAGCAGATGCTGGCGAGGATGTGGAGAAAGAGGAACACTTCTCCATTGTTGGTGGGATTGCAGGCTTGTACAACCACTCTGGAAATCAGTCTGGCGGTTCCTCAGAAAATTGGACATAGTACTACCGGAGGATCCAGCAACACCTCTCCTGGGCATATATCCAGAAGAAGCCCCAACTGGTAAGAAGGACACATGCTCCACTATGTTCATAGCAGCCTTATTTATAATAGCCAGAAACTGGAAAGAACCCAGATGCCCCTCAACAGAGGAATGGATACAGAAAATGTGGTACATCTACACAATGGAGTACTACTCAGCTATTAAAAAGAATGAATTTATGAAATTCCTAGCCAAATGGATGGACCTGGAGAGCATCATCCTGAGTGAGGTAACACAATCACAAAGGAACTCACACAATATGTACTCACTGATAAGTGGATACTAGCCCAAAACCTAGGATACCCACGATATAAGATACAATTTCCTAAACACATGAAACTCAAGAAAAATGAAGACTGAAGTGTGGACACTATGCCCCTCCTTAGAAGTGGGAACAAAACACCCATGGAAGGAGTTACAGAAACAAAGTTTGGAGCTGAGATGAAAGGATGGACCATGTAGAGACTGCCATATCCAGGGATCCACCCCATAATCAGCATCCAAACGCTGACACCATTGCATATACTAGCAAGATTTTATCGAAAGGACCCAGATGTAGCTGTCTCTTGTGAGACTATGCCGGGGCCTAGCAAACACAGAAGTGGATGCTCACAGTCAGCTAATGGATGGATCACAGGGCTCCCAATGGAGGAGCTAGAGAAAGTACCCAAGGAGCTAAAGGGATCTTCAACCCTATAGGTGGAACAACATTATGAACTAACCAGTACCCCTGAGCTCTTGACTCTAGCTGCATATGTATCAAAAGATGGCCTAGTCGGCCATCACTGGAAAGAGAGGCCCATTGGACACGCAGACTTTGTGTGCCCCGGTACAGGGGAACGCCAGGGCCAAAGGGGGGGAGTGGGTGGGTAGGGGAGTGGGGGTGGGTGGGTAAGGGGGACTTTTGGTATAGCATTGGAAATGTAAATGAGCTAAATACCTAATAAAAAATGGAAAAAAAAAAAAAAAAAAAAAGAAAATAAAAATGGACATAACCAATTCATTTCCACACTCTACCAAAAAGTGTGCCAGAATGACCCCTCACCCCGGTCCTTCTGATCCAATCCCATCTTCAAGTGAAGAACTCACTTGGACATTCATTTTTAAATATAGACATAACACCATCCCTCACCTGTCAATCTGTGTTTAATGCTCTAGCTCCTGTCTCTCTCCTAAGACACTTAGTTACCTGTCCTGACCTTGTCTAAGGCATTGTTCCTCCCTGGTAGAAACATGAACACGAGGACACTGTGTGTCCTGTCAATCACCTCAGAGCTCCTCATTTCCTTCCCTTCTTTTTATTCTCACAATGCTACAAATCCCTGGGGGCTCAGATCTTAGTTTTTTTTTTTTTTCCCAGCATCATCTCCTCAAGGTTGATGACTGTAATAATCTCTATATTTTTGTGGTTTAAGAGGTAAACACTAAATTTAGATACTTATCCCACAAAATCAAATTTGAATGTCATTGTAAATAAAATATCTTTCAATTACTGTCATAGTCCATTTTCTGGTGCTATAACAGGGCTAGTGCATTTAAGGAAAAACTATCCGATATCATGACTTCAATGTTTAAAAGCCTCCTTGTACCTACCATATCCAAATCCTAACTACATGCCCAGGGGCTTAATGTAATCTAGATTTGACCTGAAAGTCTCCTTTGTGGTACTAAAAGATACCATGTAAACTTCTAAAGGAAGGAAGCAACTGATAGTCGTACTCAACTCTGGAGACTATGAACCACAACACTTACCAGCATGGCAATACTAGCTCTAAGGGTGAAATAGAGACACACAGACCTTGGCAGTAACCAACATATCTCTAGTTACACATAAGATCTGCCAATAAGAGAGAAATTGTGCCTGGTATTGGAAAACCTAGCCAACTATTCAGGCTTAGTGAAGTCATGGATCTTGGAGAACCTACAACTAAACTTGACTAATTTCCACATATTCATCCTTATACCCACAAATAAGTATGACTATAATGAGCTACTCATCTTCTGATAAGTATAGTCCTCACACCTCATCAAGAAAACTTTTCTTTACAACAGAAGGAGACCATTACAGGAAACTACAACCACTAAAAAATGTTAGTTGTAAAGTCCAGTTTCAGCTTCCCTACAAAACAACTTCTGCACCTAGTGTTTAGTGATCACTGCAGAATAAGGGACATAAAGATTGTAAAAGCCAGAGGAACATAGAATTTGCTGTGGGACTAATATCTCATTTTCCCATGATATGGCTTGAATGTTTGTGTCTGTGCAAAATTTACATTTGAATTTGAGGCCTAATGTGATACTATAAAGGTATGGGACTTTTGAGGAATGATGAAGTCATAAGGGCTTCATCTTCTACCATGTCTAACATAGCTTTAATTCTCTCCAGATCACGATGCAACATGCAGGTTATATGTATGTATGAGATGTACGTAACAACAAAAATAGACTACAGAATACTCTGAATTCTTTTCTAAACTCAATGATATCTGATCAGTTTTCTAGTTTATAAACCTTAGCATCCTCATGTCTCCACACACCCTGTTAAGGTTTTGAAGACTGTTCACTCAGCATAGAGTCCACTAACTCTGAATTTACAGACATATATTTAAAGAATCAATAGCGGCAAGATCATTGACAGGAACAGCATTGAGAAAGGATGCAAGGAGTAGTAGTGGTTTCAATGAAAGTGATGCGCCCCCCAACCCCCTGTCTCATATAGTTTGGTTTCCAGTTGATGTATCTGTTTGGGAAGGATTAGGAGGTATGGGCTTGGTGGAATAAGCATGTCACTGGGAATGGGCTTTGAGATTTCAAAATCTCAGCACCATTTCCAATGCTGTCTCTGTCTCACTTATGCTTATAGCTCAAGCTGTAAGCCCTCAGCTACTGCTCCAATGATATGCCTTTCTGAATGCTGCCATGCTCCCCAATATGATGGTCATAGACTCAATGCTTCTGGAACCATATGCTCCAAGTTAAGTTGGCTTGGTTATAGAGCTTTGCCACAGCAATTGAAAAGTAACTAAAACAGGGGTATTCTTTGGTCAGCTGAATTGAGAATAAAACAATCAATTATTGCAGTGCTTTATCTGAAATTTTAATACATTAATGATCAATAGATATCCAAGGAGGGAATATAATCTATAGGGTTAATTTGGCGTTTTCTTGTTGTTTGCGGTGGTTTGAAAGAAAATGGCCCCCATAGACACATAGCAAGTGACAATAGCTTTGTTGGAGGAGGTTTGTCAGTAAGGTATGGGCTTTGGGCTCTCAGAAGTTTACACCAGGTCTCTTTCTACTGCCTGTGGATCCAAATGTAAAACTCACAGCTACCTCTCAGCCACCATGTCTGCATGCATGCTGCCATGCTTCCCACCATGAATGTAATTACCTCTGTCGTGTAAGCCAGTCCCAATTAAATGTTTTTCTTTAAAAGAGTTATAGTCATGGCGTCTCTTCTCAGCAATGCAACACTAAGACATTGTTGTTATTTGTTTTTATCTGCTTTTATCTGCTAAAAGCATAGACTAAAACCCTAGGCTGTTTAGGTGCCTCAACAGTCTAGCCCCATCTCTCCTCCCTGCTTCATTTTCTAATAGATATCGTAATCTTTCACCCTTTTGGGGATTAAGACATTTTTCCCCACAGGTGAATGAGGCTTCTCTCTGCTCCTAACTCTAAAGAAATGTCCTATAATACTATTTTTAGTGAGGTCTTTGCTGATAAATTTTAATTCTGCCCTTTAGTTTGTTAGTTATTAGTGTTCCCATGTACTTTTCTTTTACTTCTAGTTCAACAATTGTCATGCAATAGTATAAGAAATTACTGTTTATGTCTAACATTGATTTATGAGTCTTTTTTGACTTCTGTTTCCCCAGTTCTGAGCAATGTCTGACACAGAAGAATCTTTGCTGAAAGAAAGAACTATAAACAGATGAATGACTTAGGAAATATTTTAGAAATACCTAAGCATTTGACTACTAAAATAATTGCAACTGTGTTATGAGGTCATTTGTTTAAGCTGTTACTACAAATAAAACAGTATTAACTTTGCTTAAATGAAACCAAGGCTTTCCCCCTTACTACACTTATAATAATACATTTTTACTAATGTTTGTGTTATGGAAAACTCTACAGCCTGGGAATTTTGTTCATGGAGCTGAGAAAACATCCTTAGAAAGAAGTTGCCTGCCCTGTATGTTCTCATTAATAGAACTTAAGCTATTTAGTAAATGAATGTTCTTGAATAATCTGTACTAGAAAAAAAAATGCCACTAATGGAAAACACAACAGCCAGTTCTGGCTCCTAGGTCCTTCTTGTAAGAATGCTCTCATCACAGTTTCTGGCAGACCAAATCTTAGAAGCTCCAGGTACCATCATCCTCATCCTTCACTGCTAAAACAAAGTTCTAGATACCATCTGAACCAGAAATTTTCATTTCAAGTTCTCAAAAAAGCAAATCCTTCCACGTGATGCTTTTCCAATTTTCTTGCCTCCATTCAAAGCTTACCTTCTTTTAAAAGATCTACAGGGTGGCACTTCTCTTTTATATTCGACACATGTGGCTCCTTGAAGGAAATCTGCTGTGAGGCCTCAATTAAAGCTGTGCACTTGGAAGTGTCCCTGGGATAGCTGATGCTTTTGAGTACCAACCGATGTTCTTGAACTACATTAAGAATTTCACTTTTCTTAACCTCAAAAGGTATGAACTTGACAGTTTTCGGTTTTTGGTGTTTATTTTTAAAGACATCTATAGACGTTCCTTGAGCCTTATTCTATAAATAAAACAAAAAATAATATTTTAATATTCATTTTTAATATAATTACATAGTAAAATTTATAAATAAATTTTATCGAGATAAAATCATATCATAATTAACTGCATTTTCAAAAGTATCTAAGAAGATATTTCCTGCAATATGCATGATGGTTATCAGTTAAGCCCACACTCTAAAGTTGTTCCCAAGCATGAATGTTACAATTCACTTCAAAAGAAAAATGAATTGTCTAACAGCAGCTTCTGTCTCAAAAGAGATATTGTAAAATATAGGCATACAAACTACCATCCCCAAAAACTTACATACAGGCAGCATTATTCAGACTGAACATTTAGAAATATACATGAAAGAGTGTGTGTGTGTGTGTGTGTGTGTGTGTGTGTGTGTGTGTGTGTGTTATTTTAAAAAGAATGCATGATTTTAAGGAAAGCAGGGAGGGTAATATGGAAGGATTTCAAGGGAAGAAAAGAAATGGAGGAGAGAAATTAATAAAAATTAAATTATATTCTCAAGAAATACAGTCCCAGAATCTATTTTTACATAATTTTTGTGTATGTATTTATATATACAATTCTAATGAGTCTTTTCATTTGGACTGACAATACAAAAGCCAAAAACTACATAACAAAAGCCAAATACTAGGCCTAAGAAACTTTTTGAGTTGTTAGCCAGGGCTGTCCAGAGGAAGCCTAAAGCATACAGCCTGTTGGCATTTTTTATTTATTGTCCTCCAGAGGTGTAAGGGAAGTCCCAATTACTAAGCACACTATGCACTTTACATAATGTTTAAATTTAATTTTTTACCATCTCTGAGAACTCTTAACTGTCTATAAAGTTTCCAAATATTTCTCTGCTAAACTGGAAATCACTCAGTATAAATGGATATATGCTGTCATGAAAAATGGTTTTCAATATGGATTGATAACAGGATATAAGTTTTCAGATGTTTTTAATGACATGTTTCTTAATTTTGAGCAACATAGTCAGTGGAAGACTAACACAGCTTCATGTCTCTGAAATGCAATTATTCATATAATATCAGTCCTACAGATGGACAGAGCTGCTTACAAAAAGTCAAGTTGTTGTTACTTCTAATTGTTGCCAACTCAAGATGTCATTAAGCTTTTGGTAGTATGATCTTTACCACTTGTCACAATGGCTGCCCAATCTTCAGATGTCCTGCCTGCTCTGCAAAGCCTTTTCTCCAAACTGGGACCCTCGTGTTTGTCAGCCTTTACCTTCCCACCCTTCCTAAGACTGCACAACTGCCTGATACTCAGCAAATGTCTGTTGAGCAGGTACAACGCTTGTTGCTGGAGATGTAACATTCAGAGAAGACAGCTTACCCTCCAGGGACTACAGACTACGACAGAGAGTTTTAATGCAAAGTGACATGAGAAAAGACACAGGTACTCATATCAGGCTGGGGCAACAGGAGAAGTGCATCTTATGGTGAAGTTTCCCTTTTAGTTTTATCTAAACAGAGTCAAGGGAATACTTACTTAAAATGATAAGTCCAATTAAGTGTTAACACCCTTAAATATATCAAATGTCCAAACCATATACATATACATATATATATATATATACATATATATGTACACATAAAAATATAAAATCATTTGAATAATTATTTGTGTAAATGAATTATTATAAAAGCCACTGAAGGTGTCACTAGTGTCCATGAATGCCTTTGTGATTATCATTATTGTATTCAAAAGTCCTTATTCATTTTTTCTGAATAAACACATTAAATAATGAAAAGCATTACCTCATTTAATCTCTTGTGATGTTGGGCAATAAGAGATTTTGCTTCTTGCAAAAAATCTTGCTGGGTGGTTTCCAATACAGGGCCTAGAATAGAAGCAAAGACACTGTTCTGAATAGAAGTATTTGTTTTATTGCAGAGACAAGGTCTCAAACTGGCTTGCACTTTGCAATGCTCCTGCCTCAGCCTCCCAGGCACTGCTTAAAATAATCACTTATACTTCCTTAAATCAAGATGTGAAGCTAGAGGATTAAATTTTGAGGACAGTTGTGAATTTTTCGGGGCTCTATACAAGGACTTTCTAAATAATCTTTACAATTAGATTCAAAAGAATGAATGTGACATCTACTTTTATATAATATCTACTATTTTGAGAAGAAAACCCAATTATAATGGTCAGTATAATGAGCTAAATGATTGTAAATATTGGTTCCTAGAAAAATAAAGAAAAAACAAACTTGAAATATCCATCAACTTTGACAATTCTTTGAATATCATCTTTTAAATATTAAAATATATTTTGGGCATAAAAATATTAACTCTCACCCTATTGTTTAATGCATATGACTGTACATTTCTTTGAGTACATTTACCTTATACCTTGTTGATAAAGTAACAATTATAGAACAAAATGCCTCAATAAATTAGTAGGGTTAACCTGGAAACGAGAAACATTCACAACTAATGCCCTGCAGTGTTATATTAAGAGCGCTTACTTCATTTTTATTTTTCTTAATTTATTAATGTCTATTAACCAAAGCTACATATGAAGTCTCTAGCATGTACACTGTATATCATCTCATGTATTCTAGTCCAAGAGTCAGTTTTCTTTTTAAATTTATTTTCTGTATGTGAGTTCACTATAGCTCTCTTCATGAACACCAGAAGAGGGCATCAGATCCCATTACAGATGGTTGTGAGCTACCATATGGTTGCTGGGAATTGAACTCAGGACCTCTGGATGAGCAGCCAGTGCTCTTAATGGCTGAGCCATCTGTCTGGCCCCAAGAGGGTTTTTTTTTTTGCTTGTTTATTTGTTTGTTTGTTTGTTTGTTTGTTTTTTCCTTTTGAAAAAGCCTTCTTTTTTATTGGATATTTTCTTTATTTACATTTCAAATGTTATCCCCTTTCCCAGTTCCCCCCACCTGCTGAAACCCTCTATCCCATACCCCCTCCCCCTGCTTCTATGAGGATGCTCCCCACCAACCCACTCCTGTTCTCCCAGCCTGGCATTCTCTACATTGGGGCATTAAACACCTGCAGGCCCAAGGGCTTCTCCTCCCACTAATGTTCAACAAGGACATCCTCTGCCACATATGTGATCAGTGCCATGGGTTGCTCCATGTGTATTCTTTGGTTAGTGGTCCTATCCCCAGGAGCAGCAGGGGGGGGAGGGGGGAGGGGGGAGGTCTGGCCTGTTGACACTGTTGCTCCCTCCATGGGACTAGAATCACCTTCAGTTCCTTCAGTCCCTTCTCCAATGCCTCCTCCATCAGGGACTGCCAAGCTCAGTCCAATGGTTGGATGTGAGTCCCACCTCTGGCAGAGCCTCTCAGGAGACAGCTATACCATGCTTCCATCAGCAAGCACTTCCCAGAATCCACCATAACATCCAGGTTTGGTGGCTGTATATGGAATAGATCCCCGGGTAGAACAGTCTCTAAATGGCCCTTCCTTCAGTCTCTGCTCCACATAATACTCCTCCATTGCTGGTGGGATTGCAAGCTGGTACAATCACTCTGGAAATCAGTCTGGTGGTTCCTCAGAAAATTGGACATGGTACTACCTGAGGACCCAGCTACACCACTCCTGGGCATATACTCCGAAGATGCTCCAACATGTTATAAGGACACATGCATATTCATAGCAGCCATATTTATAATAGCCAGAAGCTGGAAACAACCCAGATGTCCCTCAACAGAAGAATGGATACAGAAAATGTGGTACATTTAAACTATGGAGTACTATTCAGGTATTAAAAACAACGAAGTTGGGTTCCGGGACTCCGCAGAACTTAGGAAATTAGTCTGAACAGGTGAGAGGGTGCACCACAGAACCGGACAGCTTCTGGGACAGGCGGAGGCACAGAGCCGCTGAGGCAGCACCATTGCGGGCCGCAGACAGCCGGCCACTGTCCGGACCGGAGGACAGGTGTCTGCCTAGCTTGGGAGGCAGCCTCAGCCTCAGGAGCAGTGGTCGCCATCTTGGTTCGGGGACTCCGCAGAACTTAGGAAATTAGTCTGAACAGGTGAGAGTCTGCACCACAGAAGCTGACAGCTTCTGGGAACTGCCAAAGCAACACAGCTTCTGAGAAAGGTCCTGTTTTAGGCCTTCTTCTTCAGCCAGGAAGAGGTCCAAACACAAGATATCTGCGCACCTTCCCTGTAAGAGAGCTTGCCAGCAGAGAGTGCTCTGAGCACTGAAACTCAGAGGAGAGAATCTGTCTCCCAGGTCTGCTGAGAGACGGTAACAGAATCACCAGAAGAACAATCTCTAAACAGAGTCAACTATAACTACTAACTCCAGAGATTATCAGATGGCGAAAGGTAAACGTAGGAATCTTACTAACAGGAACCAAGACCACTCACCATCATCAGAACCCAGCACTCCCACTTCGTCCAGTCCAGGGCACCCCAACACACCCGAAACCTAGACCCAGATTTAAAAGCATATCTCATGATGATGGTAGAGGACATCAAGAAGGACTTTAATAACTCATTTAAAGAAATACAGGAGAACACTGCTAAAGAGTTACAAGTCCTTAAAGAAAAACAGGAAAACACAATCAAACAGGTAGAAGTCCTTACAGGAAAAGAGGAAAAAACATTAAAAAAAAAAAAAAAGTGAGGCAACACTGGAGATAGAAACCCTAGGAAAGAAATCTGGAACCATAGATTTGCGCATCAGCAACAGAATACAAGAGATGGAAGAGAGAATCTCAGGTGCAGAAGATTCCATAGAGAACATCGGCACAACAATCAAAGAAAATGGAAAATGCAAAAAGATCCTCACTCAAAATATCCAGGATCTCCAGGACACAATGAGAAGACCAAACCTACGGATAATAGGAGTGGATGAGAGTGAAGATTTTCAACTCAAAGGACCAGCAAACATCTTCAACAAAATTATTGAAGAAAACTTCCCAAATCTAAAGAGAGAGATGCCTATGAACATACAAGAAGCCTACAGAACTCCAAATAGACTGGACCAGAAAAGAAATTCCTCCCGACACATAATAATCAGAACAACAAATGCACTAAATACAGATAGAATACTAAAAGCAGTAAGGGAAAAAGGTCAAGTAACATATAAAGGCAAGCCTATCAGAATTACACCAGATTTTTCACCAGAGACTATGAAAGCCAGAAGATCCTGGACAGATGTTATACAGACACTAAGAGAACACAAATTCCAGCCCAGGCTACTATACCCAGCCAAACTCTCAATTACCATAGATGGAGAAACCAAAGTATTCCACGACAAAACCAAATTCACACATTATCTCTCTACGAATCCAGCCCTTCAAAGGATAATAACAGAAAAAAAAACAATACAAGAACGGGAACAACGCCCTAGAAAAAAAAAAGAAGGTAATCCCTCAACAAACCTAAAAGAAGACAGCCACAAGAACAGAATGCCAACTTTAACAACAAAAATAACAGGAAGCAACAATTACCTTTCCTTAATATCTCTTAATATCAATGGTCTCAACTGCCCAATGAAAAGACATAGACTAACAAACTGGCTACACAAACAAGACGCAACATTTTGCTGCTTACAGGAAACTCATCTCAGAGAAAAAGATAGACACTACCTCAGAATGAAAGGCTGGAAAACAATTTTCCAAGCAAATGGTATGAAGAAACAAGCTGGAGTAGCCATCCTAATATCTGATAAGATTGACTTCCAACCCAAAGTCATCAAAAAAGACAAGGAAGGGCACTTCATTGTCATCAAAGGTAAAATCCTCCAAGAGGAACTCTCAATTCTGAATATCTATGCTCCAAATACAAGGGCAGCCACATTCATTAAAGAAACTTTAGTAAAGCTCATAGCACACATTGTACCTCACACAATAATAGTGGGAGACTTCAACACACCACTTTCACCAATGGACAGATCATGGAAACAGAAACTAAACAGGGACACAGTGAAACTAACAGAAGTGATGAAACAAATGGACTTAACAGATATCTACAGAACATTTTATCCCAAAACAAAAGGATATACCTTCTTCTCAGCACCTCATGGTACCTTCTCCAAAATTGACCACATAATAGGTCACAAAACAGGCCTCAACAGATTCAAAAATATTAAAATTGTCCCATGTATCCTATCAGATCACCATGCACTAAGGCTGATCTTCAATGACAAAATAAATAATAGAAAGCCAACATTCACATGGAAACTGAACAACACTCTTCTCAATGATACCTTGGTCAAGGAAGGAATAAAGAAAGAAATTAAGGACTTCTTAGAGTTCAATGAAAATGAAGCCACTTCATACCCAAACTTATGGGACACAATGAAAGCATTTCTAAGAGGAAAACTCATAGCTCTGAGTGCCTCCAAAAAGAAACTAGAGAGAGCATACATTAGCAGCTTGACAACACACCTAAAAGCTCTAGAACAAAAGGAAGCAAATTCACCCAAGAGGAGTAGAAGAAGGCAGGAAATAATCAAACTCAGGGGCGAAATCAACCAAGTGGAAACAAGAAGAACTATTCAGAGAATCAACCAATCGAGGAGCTGGTTCTTTGAGAAAATCAACAAAGTAGACAAACCCTTAGCCAGACTCACTAGAGGGCACAGGGAAAGCATTCTAATTAACAAAATCAGAAATGAAAAGGGAGACATAACAACAGATTCTGAAGAAATCCAAAACACCATCAGATCCTTCTACAAAAGGCTATACTCAACAAAACTGGAGAACCTGGATGAAATGGAGAAGTTTCTAGACAGATACAAGGTACCAAAGTTAAATCAAGATCAGGTTAATGATCTAAACAGCTCGATATCCCTCAAAGAAATAGAAGCAGTCATTAATAGTCTCCCAACCAAAAAAAGCCCAGGACCAGATGGGTTTAGTGCAGAGTTCTATCAGACCTTCAAAGAAGATCTAATCCCAGTTCTTCGCAAACTATTCCACAAAATAGAAACAGAAGGTACTCTACCCAACTCATTCTATGAAGCCACAATTACTCTGATACCTAAACCACAAAAAGACCCCACAAAGATAGAGAATTTCAGACCAATATCCCTTATGAATATTGATGCAAAAATCCTCAATAAAGTTCTTGCTAACCGAACCCAAGAACACATCAAAACAATCATCCATCCTGACCAAGTAGGTTTCATCCCAGGGATGCAGGGATGGTTCAATATACAGAAATCCATCAACGTAATCCAGTATATAAACAAACTCAAAGACAAAAACCACATGATCATCTCCTTAGATGCTGAGAAAGCATTTGACAAAATCCAACACCCATTCATGATAAAAGTCTTGGAAAGATCAGGAATTCAAGGCCCATACCTAAACATGATAAAAGCAATCTACAGCAAACCAGTAGCCAGCATCAAAGTAAATGGTGAGAAGCTTGAAGCAATCCCACTAAAATCAGGGCCTAGACAAGGCTGTCCACTCTCTCCCTACCTATTCAACATTGTACTTGAAGTCCTAGCCAGAGCAATTAGACAACAAAGGGAGATCAAGGGGATACAAATTGGAAAGGAAGAAGTCAAATTATCACTTTTTGCAGATGATATGATAGTATATACACATGACACTAAAAATTCCACTAGAGAACTCCTAAGCCTGATAAACAGCTTCAGTGAAGTAGCTGGATATAAAATTAACTCAAACAAGTCAATGGCCTTTCTCTACACAAAGGACAAATAGGCTGAGAAAGAAATTAGGGAAACAACACCCTTCTCAATAGCCACAAATAATATAAAATACCTAGGTGTGACTCTAACTAAGGAAGTGAAAGATCTCTATAAGAACTTCAAGTCCCTGAAGAAAGAAATTAAAGAAGATCTCAGAAGATGGAAAGATCTCCCATGCTCATGGATCGGCAGGATCAATATAGTAAAAATGGCTATCTTGCCAAAAGCAATCTACAGATTCAATGCAATCCCCATCAAAATTCCAACTCAATTCTTCAACGAATTAGAAGGAGCAATTTGCAAATTCATCTGGAATAACAAAAAACCTATGATAGCAAAAACTCTTCTCAAGGATAAAAGAACCTCTGGTGGAATCACCATGCCCGACCTAAAGATGTACTACAGAGCAATTGTGATAAAAACTGCATGGTACTGGTATAGTGACAGACAAGTAGACCAATGGAACAGAATTGAAGACCCAGAGATGAACCCACACACCTATGGTCACTTGATCTTTGACAGGGGAGCTAAAACCATCCAGTGGAAAAAAGACAGCATTTTCAACAAATGGTGCTGGCACAACTGGCTGTTATCATGTAGAAGATTTCGAATTGATCCAGTACTATCTCCCTGTACTAAGTCAAATCTAAGTGGATTAAGGATCTCCACATAAAACCAGAGACACTGAAACTTATAGAGGAGAAAGTAGGGAAAAGCCTCGAAGATATGGGAACAGGGGAAATTTTCCTGAATAGAACAGCAATGGCTTGTGCTGTAAGATTGAGAATCGATAAATGGGACCTCATAAAATTGCAAAGCTTCTGCAAGGCAAAAGACACCGTCAATAAGACAAAAAGACCACCAACTGATTGAGAAAGGATCTTTACCTATCCCAAATCGGACAGGGGACTAATATCCAATATATATAAAGAACTCAAGAAGGTAGACTCCAGAAAATCAAATAACCCCATTAAAAAATGGGGCTCAGAACTGTACAAAGATTTCTCACCGGAGGAATACCGAATGGCAGAGAAGCACCTGAAAAAATGTTCAACATCCTTAATCATCAGGGAAATGCAAATCAAAACAACCCTGAGATTCCACCTCACACCAGTCAGAATGGCTAAGATGAAAAATTCAGGTGACAGCAGATGCTGGCGAGGATGTGGAGAAAGAGGAACACTCCTCCATTGTTGGTGGGATTGCAAGCTTGTACAACCACTCTGGAAATCAGTCTGGCGGTTCCTCAGAAAATTGGACATAGTACTACCAGAAGATCCAGCAATACCTCTTCTGGGCATATATCCAGAAGATGCCCCAACCGGTAAGAAGGACACATGCTCCACTATGTTCATAGCAGCCTTATTTATAATAACCAGAAGCTGGAAAGAACCCAGATGCCCCTCAACAGAGGAATGGATACAGAAAATGTGGTACATTTACACTATGGAGTACTACTCAGCTATTAAAAAGAATGAATTTATGAAATTCCTAGTCAAATGGATGGACCTGGAGGGCATCATCCTAAGTGAGGTAACCCAATCACAAAGGAACTCTCAGTATATGTACTCACTGATAAGTGGATATTAGCCCAGAAACTTAGGATACCCAAGATATAAGATATAATTTGCTAAAAACATTAAACTCAAGAGAACGAAGACCAAAGTGTGGACACTTTGCCCCTTCTTAGAATAGGAAACAAAACACCCATGGAAGGAGTTACAGAGACAAAATTTGGAAGTGTGACGAAAGGATGGACCATCTAGTGATTGCCATATCCAGAGATCCATCCCATGATCAGCTTCCAAACGCTGACACCATTGCATACACTAGCAAGATTTTGCTGAAAGGACCCAGATATAACTGTCTCTTGTGAGACTATGCCGGGGCCTAGCAAACACAGAAGTGGATGCTCACAGTCAGCTATTGGATGTGTCACAAGGCCCCCAATGGGGGAGCTAGAGAAAGTACCCAAGGAGCTAAAGGGAACTGCAACCCTATATGTGGAACAACAATATGAACTAACAGTACCCCAGAAATCTTGACTCTAGCTGCACATGTATCAAAAGATGGCCTAGTCAGCCATCACTGGAAAGGGAGGCCCTTTGGACTTGCAAACTTTATATGCCCCAGTACAGGGGAAAGCTAGTGCCAAAAAGGGGGAGTGGGTGGGTAGGGGATGGGGGGTGGGTATGGGGGACTTAGGAATAGCATTGTAAATGTAAACGAGGAAAATACCTAATTTTAAAAGGGTCTTTCTTCTTCTTCTTCTTCTTCTTCTTCTTCTTCTTCTTCTTCTTCTTCTTCTTCTTCTTCTTCTTCTTCTTCTTCTTCTTCTTCTGTAGTATCTGTTTACTTCTTTCCCTGTGCACTTAATGAAGACCCCTATATTCTGTTTCTTCTTTGACATTTCCTTTACAAGATTTTGCTGAAAGGACCCAGATATAGCTCTCTCTTGTGAGACTATGCCGGGGCCTAGCAAACACAGAAGTGGATGCTCACAGTCAGATATTGGATGGGTCACACGGCCCCCAATTGAGGAGCTAGAGAAAGTACCCAAGGAGCTAAAGGGAACTGCAACCCTATATGTGGAACAACAATATGAACTAACCAGTACCCCGGAGCTCTTGTGTCTAGCTGCATATGTATCAAAAGATGGCCTAGTCGGCCATCACTGCAAAGAGAGGCCCATTGGACTTGCAAACTTTATATGCCCCAGTACAGGGGAATGCCAGAGCCAAAAAGGGGGAGTGGGTGGGTAGGGGAGTGGGGGGGTGGTATGGGGGACTTTTGGTATAGCATTGGAAATGTAAATGAGCTAAATACCTAATAAAAAATGGAAAAAAAAAAACCAACGAAGTTAATGAAAATTCACAAGCAAGTGAATGTAACTTGAGAATATCATCCTGAGTGAGGTGACTCAGTCACAAAGGAACACAAAGCCTAAGAAGAAGGAAGACCAAAAAGTGGATGCTAAAAAGAAGGGTGAGCAAAATACACACAGGAGGAAATATGGAGACGAAGTGTGGAACAGAGATGGAAGGAAAGAGTCAGCTCTTAAAGATGGCCTTTAGAATTAGTTGCTTTGGATGCTTCTTGGACATTTGATATTCCTCAGCTGAAAAATTCTTTGTTTAGCTCCGTACCCCATTTTTTAATAGAGTTACTTGATTCTCTGGAGTCTAACTTCTTAATTTCTTTGAATGTATTGGATATCAGCCCTCTATCAGATGTAGGATTGGTAAAGATCTTTCCCCAATCTGTTGTTTGCCTTTTTGTCCTATTAGCAGTATCTTTTGCCTTACAGAAGCTCTGCAATTTTATGAGGTCCCATTCGTCTATTTGATCTTAGAGCATAAACCATTGGTGTTCTGTTCAGGAGAATTTCCCCTGTGCCCATGTGTTAAAGAATCTTCCCCATTTTCTCTTCTATTAGTTTCAGAGTATTTGATTTTATGTGGAGATCCTTGATCCACTTGGACTTGAGCATTGTACAGGGAGATGAGAATGGATCAATTTGCATTTTTCTACATGCTAACTGCCATTTGAACCAGCACTAGTTGCTGAAAATGCTATCATTTTTCCACTGGATGGTTTCAGCTCCTTTGTCAATGGTCAAGTGACCATAGGTGTGTGGGTTCATTTCTGGTTTTTCATTTCTATTCCAGTAATCTTCCTGCCTGTCTCTGTACCAATACCATACAGTTTTTATCACTATCTTGAGGTCAGAGGTGGTGATTCCCTCAGAAATTCTTTTATTGTTGAGAATAGTTTTCGCTATCCTGGGTTTTTTGTTATTCCAAATGAATTTGTAAATTGTTCTTTCTAACTCTATAAAGAATTGATTTGGAATTTTGATTGAGATTGCATTTAATCTGTATATTGCTTTTGGAAAGATGGCCATTTTTACTATATTAATCCTCCCAGTTCATGATCATGTTCAACATCCTTAGTCATCAGGGAAATGGAAATCAAAACAACCCTGATATTCCACCTCACAGCAGTAAGAACGGCTAAGATCAAAATCTCAAGTTTATTACTTAGCAGATGTTGGTGAGAATGTGGAGAAAGAGGAACACTCCTTCCTTGTTGACAGGACTGCAAGCTGGTACAACCATTCTGGAAATCAGTTTGGCAGTTCCTCAGAAAATTGGATATAGTACTACCTGAGAACTCAGCTATATACCACTCTTGGACATATACCCAAAAGATGCTTCAACATATAACAAGGACACATGCTCAACTGTGTTCATGGCAACCTTATTTATAATAGCCAGAATCTGGAAAGAACACAGATGTCTGTCAACAGGGGAACGTATACAGAAAATATGTAACATTTATACAATGTAGCACAACTCAGCTATTAAAAACAATGAATTCATGAAATTCTTAGGCAAATGGATAGAACTAGAAAATATCATTCTGAGTGAGGTAACCCAAACACAAAACAACACACATGGTATGTACTCACTGATAAGTGATTAGCCCAAAAGCTCCAAATAACCAAGATACAATTCACAGACCACATGAAGCTCAAGAAGACCAAAATATGGGTGCTTCAGTCATTCTTAGGTGGACCAAAATACTTAAGGGAACAAATATGGAGACAAAGTATGGAGCAGAGACTGAAGGAAAGGACATCCAGAGACTGCCCCACCTGGTGATCGATCCCATATACATTCACCAAACCCAGACGCTATTGTGGATGGCAACAAGGGCTTGCTGACAGGAGCCTGATATAGTTGCTCCTGAGAGGCTTTGCCAGAGCCTGCCAAATACAGAGGCATATGCTCTCAGTCAACCATTGGACTGAGCACAGAGTCCCCAATAAAGGAGTTAGAGAAAGGACTCAAGGAGCTGAAGGGGTTTGCATCCCTATAGGAAAAGCAATATCAACCAACCAACCAGACACCCCCAGAGCTCCCAGGATCTAAAAAACCAACCAAGGAGTACACCTGGAGGGCTCCATGGTACCAGCTGCATATGTAACAGAGGATGGCCTTCTTGGGCATCAATGGAAGAAGAAGCCTTGAGTCCTGTGAAAGCTCGATGCCCCAGTGTAGGGGAATGTGAAGTCGGGGAGGTGGGAGTAGGTGGGTGGGTTGGAGGAATACCTTCATAGAAGAAGGGAAGGGTGATGGGTTAGGGGGTTTTGTCAGGAGAGTGAACTGGGAAAGGGCATCACATTTTAAATGTAAATAAAGAAAATATCCAATTTAAAAAAAAAGAAAGAAAAAAGAATTAGTTGCTTTGGCTATTATTATTTCCCAGCTTCCTCCTCTTTACCTGGATTCATTAAAATTTAAAAGTAGTGCTTATTCAAATTAGCTTTCCAACTGTTCAAAAGGACCTTGTAAAACACCATCTTCATAAATCTTAAAATCAAGGTTTCCTTTCTCTTTACATCCACTCAGAGTTTAAGCAATTTTGAGTTAAGAATTACAATTTTGAGGATTTTGCTTTACTCAAGGTAAAAATATATGAGATACCTTCAGACCGCCTGACTTAGTAAAACTAAAAAGACTGAATGTGGAATGCTGAGGCGTTGGGGATACCATCACTGTTCTGTTGGCTTGGGACAATACAACTACAAAAGGGAATAAGCAGCTTGGAAAAGTTATGGAGATGTTTAAAAGGCTGAAAATATATTTACTCTTTCAATTTTACTTCCAAATATTTACTACAGAAAATGAAAACATTTCATAAGAGATTTGCATAAGATTGTGTACAGCAACTTACTCATGGCCAAAATGGAAAAGGCTCAGTGTGTTTCAATAAGAGAAAGGAGAAACAAACTGCCTTATATTTAGGCAATGAAACTGTTAGCCATCAGAAAAAAGAGCCAAACCATGAACACATACAGCACAGTGGTAGGTTTCAAAAGCAGAATCTCACGTTAAAGAAGCCTAAACAAACAGAACATACTGCACGGCTCCCGGTAAATGAAGTTATATCTGTAACAATTTCTGGTTGAATCAAAACAACGACGAATCTTGTTGAGTGAGAAGTTTCCCAGGAGGGTATGGAAGAAACACCTGAGCTAATGGTACTATTTCATGCCCAAATGGGAGCATGGGTTGAACGGGCATTTGCAATAGTGTTAGATCATGAATGTACCTAAGATTTCCATGAAAGGCATGTACATTTTACACTAACAATAATGTGTTTTAGAGTTAGAGAAAAAACTGCTCCTGCATGCTTGCCCAAAATACCACACTGTCATTTACTATGTCCAGCCATAGGGCCACCAGGAGCTGGTCTGATCAAGAGCAAGGGAATGGATCCCAGGAAGACCTTTGAAATGCAGGAAAGACATAAATAGACAGAAATCTACCTTCAAATTACTGAGCTAAAAAAGAGAGCAACGAAAGCTATTCTATTGGAAAACACAGCACAGAAGTTGTTCTCAGCAATCTTTAAGTTCACCAGTTCCATCTTGCTCCCTCTCTCCCTGCTATACATGTATATAGAAGTGCTGTTAAGTTGTGATCAGACTCAGATTCCAGTCCTCCTGTATCCAAGGGTGTTTGTGTATATCTAAAGGCCATCATTGGTGGCACTTTTCTCTTTTCAATAAAAAACATTTGTTGAGATTCATGCACATGTTCTTGGAGAAATGTGTGTCTCTGGTGAAGACAGAGCAGATGCCAGTGTACCAGTCCTGAGCCTTAAGAAGGCATTCATCACATAGACTTCAGAATGTAAAACTCTATTTTATGAAATTGCCACTAGATAAAGCTCTGCTTTGAGGGGGTCTATAGTTGAGCCCTTTTTCCTGAAGTAATGGCACTGGGGTGGGAACTCCAAGGCTTGACCTTCTCCCTTTGTCATGAATCCTTTCCTGCTTCAATTTTCTTCTTCTGGTTAGTTGAATTTCCAAAGTTTCCATAGCTAAGGATAAATAGGATAAATAACTAGCAAGAGGTACGGGAATTCTTATAAAATTGAAATATATCTACCATGTGACCTGGTGATTTTACCTCCAGACATTTAAAGAAAATGAAAACATATCCATTAGAGACTGGATAAGAATGAACTCGGATGCTCACAGTCAGCTAATGGATGGATCACAGGGCTCCCAATGGAGGAGCTAGAGAAAGTACCCAAGGAGCTAAAGGGATCTGCAACCCTATAGGTGGAACAACATTATGAACTAACCAGTACCCCGGAGCTCTTGACTCTAGCTGCATATGTATCAAAAGATGGCCTAGTCGGCCATCACTGGAAAGAGAGGCCCATTGGACACGCAAACTTTATATGCCCCAGTACAGGGGAACGCCAGGGCCAAAAAGGGGGAGTGGGTGGGTAGGGGAGTGGGGGTGGGTGGGTATGGGGGACTTTTGGTATAGCATTGGAAATGTAAATGAGCTAAATACCTAATAAAAATGGGGAAAAAAAAGAATGAACTCAGCAACTTATTCATAATTTTAAGTGTCCACATCTGTATCAGTAAGAGGACAGAGAAACTGACCCATGAGAAGTTGATTTAGATCTTATTGCAGATCATTTAGGTAAACACCTGTTACATAAATTTCCTGTTGAGCTATTAATATTGTATTGCTCTCATTGTATGAAAATTTTTCCTAGCCATGTCTGCATAGTTAATTTCACTAGTCAATTCTTTTTAAATAGCAAAGGGACAACCTTCCAAAAATAGTTTAAATCAGCTACCCAATTATACATATTTCATCCAAAATTAATGAGTTAATATATCCATGGACAATAAAATATAATCTCTGAGATTCTTTGTGTTGCTGAAAAACATAAAAATAAATAATAAATTGTTAAAAACAATAACAATATTTTACAATAAAGTAAACTTTAGACATTGAAGTGGTCATAATAAACTGACTTAAAACATGAGTGCAAATAATATTCCCAAAGGACAGAATATGTGCATGCACCAAAAGACAGAATACGTGTGCACCAAAGGACAGAATATGTGTGCACCGAAGGACAGAATATGTGTATGCCAAAGAACAGAATGTGTGCATGCTTCTCAGATACTAAAAGAGTTGTAGCCACAGAAAACAATGTCACATATTAACCTTTTAAAACTCTCATTCCTCAGAGGAGGCTCCACTCCCAGGCACTCTAACACACCCAGGATCTTAGGATCAGGAGTGAGTAGGACACAACATCTGTTCCTACACCACTGAGAATAACTGGGACCAGCAGGATCCAGTGATGCAGGAACCCCACCCAACCAGTGGCTCAGGTTCTTTCCAGCCTGTGTCAGTTTACCTTAGAAGCAAACTCTGTAGCCAGTTCCACAGGACCCAGAGGAGACTCAAATCCCAGGTGCTCTAACACAGCCAGGATACCAGGATACCAGGATACCAGGATACCAGGATACCAGGATACCAGGATACCAGGATACCAGGATACCAGGATACCAGGATACCAGGATACCAGGATACCAGGAGCTTAATCACACCAGGATATCAGGGTCCCAGAGGCAGCTTGACTCCCAGGAACTCTGACATACCCAGAATCTCAGGATTAAAGAGACAGCTGGACTATGAGGAGTTCTATCACAACCAGGATCACAGAAAAGACAGGCTGAAGCCAAATAGTGAGGGCAAGTAGCATAGAGATATTCAGGCAAGCATGAGAATGTAAGCAACAGAAACCAAGGTTACTTGGCATCATCAGAACCCAACTATCCCACCATAACAAGTCCTGGATATGCCATCACAATGGAAAAAAAAGACTCAGATGTAAAATCACTTCTCATGATGATGATAGAGGACTTTAAGAAGGACATAAATAATTCCATTAAAGAAATACAGGAGAACTAAGGTAAACAGGTAGAAGCCCTTAAAGAGAAAACATAAAAATCCCTTAAAGAATTACAAGAAAACACAACCAAACAGGTGAAGGAATTGAACAAAACCATCCAGGATCTAAACATGGAAATAGAAACAATAAAGAAATCACAAAGGGAAACAACTCTGGAGTTAGAAAAGAGTTAGGAAAGAGATCAGAAATCATAGATGGAAGCATCACCAACAGATACAAGAGCTATAAGAAAGACTCTTTGGGGCAGAAGATATCATAGAAAACATTGACAGAACAGTCAGAGAAAATGCAAAATGCAAAAAGCTCCTGACCCAATACACCCAGGAAATCCAGGACACAATGAAAAGACCAAACCTAAGGATAATAGGTATAGAAGAGAGTGATGATTCCCAACTTAAAGGGCTAGCAAATGTGGGACCATGAAAGGCAGCCTGTTTTCTGGTTGAGCTAGGTTCAAACCCAGGAGACCCAACACATTAATCTGCAAGAGACAGAAGGCCCGTTTGCCATGCTCCCAGACATAGGCTCCAGACACGAGAACCCAGCTTCATCATTCTGTGCCCTTCAGTCACCTGGGCTGTCCAGACTCCACCCTCACAGTTACCTGGCAATATCCAGGTATGCTCCTCCCCACAGTTACCCTGCAACAGCAAGGTAGCCCAGCCCACTATAAAAGGGGCTGCTTGGCCCCTTGTCTCTCTCTTGCTTCTCTTGTTTCCTCTCTCTCTCACCTTTTGCTCTCCCTCTTCCCCACTTCTCCCCTCTCTCCACATAGCCATGGCAAACCTCTACTTCTTTACTCTTCTCTCTCTGCTTTTCTACAATAAAGCTCTAAAACCATAGACTGTCTCAGCTCATCAAGACCCACCATGCTAGAATAATGGAATAGGCCTTCCCCTAAAGAGCCTCATCTAACCTCCCGCTGGGAGGCCTTCCTGTGCTCTAGCCATGGCTGCCAGCCAACTTATGCCACCCTATGGCACCCGCCTAGTTAGCAGCCTGAGCTAGCCAGACCGTTGCATACCTGGAAACCACCCAGTGCCTTCTCCACTGCCCATTTTCCCTTTGGCCTCCAGGTAGACCGAGCTGCCCCCAAGCCTCTACCTGTTCTCAGCTCTTCCACAGTGTCCAGTGATGTCCTGCAATGCCCAAGAGCTAGAACCTGTTGTCCCTGGCCCAGGGACCCTGGACTGCTCCCTCTCCACCCCTGCATACTGGTTTTCCATGGCTTCCCACATTCACACTCTCACCCAGGTCGTGTGTAGAGTGCACAGCAGTTCCCCACATCTGCCCGCCCAGAGCCCCGGAGCTCTGGCAGGACATGGGTCATCTCTCCCACCCCCTTAATTTCCCCATGTCCAGTGTCCAAAAAGTAAATATCTTCAAAAAAATTAAAGAAAAAAAAAAACCAAAAAACAAAAAAACCTTCCCTAACCTAAAGAAAGAGGTGCCCAGGAAAATGCAAGAAGCCTACAGAACTCCAAATGGACTGGACCAGAAAAAAAATTCCTCCTGACACATAATAATAAAAACACCAAGTGCACTAAACAAAGATAGACTATTAAAAACAGCGAGGGAAAAAGGTCACGTAACATATAAAGGCAGACCCATCAGAATTACACCAGACGTCTCACCAGAGACTATGAGAGCTAGAAGATCCTGGGCAGACATCATACAGACACTAAGAGAACATAAATGCCAGCCCAGACTACTATACCCAGCAAAACTCTCAATTACCATAGATGGAGAAACCAAGATATTCCATGACAAAACCAAATTTACACAATATATTTCTACAAACCCAGCCCTATACAGGATAATAGATGAAAAACATCAACACAAGGAGGAAAACTACACCCTAGAAAAAGCAAGAAAGTAATCTTTCAACAAACCTAAAGGAAGATAGCTACATGAACAGAATCCCAACTCTAACAAAAATAACAGGAAGTAACAATCACTTTTGCTTAATTTCTCTTGACATCAATGGACTCAATTCCCTAATTTAAAAAAAAAAAACATAGACTAACCGACTAGATATGTAAACAGGACCTGAAATTTTACTGCATACATGAAATGCACCCTCAGTGACAAAGACACCACCTCAGAGTAAAAGGCTGCAAAACAATTTTCCAAGTGAATGATCTCAAGAAATAAGCTGGAGTAGCCATTCTAATACTGAATAAAATCTACTTTCAACCAAAACTTATCAAAAAGGATAAAGAAGAACACTTCATACTCAGCAAAGGAAAAAAATCTACCAAGGAAAACTCTCAATTCTGAACATCTACACTCCAAATGCAAGGGCACCCACATTCATAAAAGAAACTTTACTAAAGCTCAAAGCACACATTGCACCCCACACAATAATAGTGGGAGACTTCAACACCCCACTCTCAGCAGTGGACAAATCATGGAAACAGAAACTAAACAGAGACACAGTGAAACTAGCAGAAGTTATGAACCAAATGAATGTAACAGATACTTATAGAACATTTCATCCTAAAGCAAAAGAATATACCTTCTTCTCAGCACTTCATGGTACCTTCTCTAAAATTGACCATATAATTGGTCAATGCAACCTCAACAGATACAAGAAGATTGAAATAATCTCATGCACTCTAACACTCCTCTATTGCTGGTGGGAATGTAAGATGGTACAACTGCTCTGGAAATCAGTTTGGCGGTTCCTCAGAAAATTGGACATAGTACTACCTGAGGATCCAGCTATACTACTCCTGGGCATATACCCAGAATGCTCCAACATGTACTAAGGACACTTGCTATGTTCATATGTTCATAGCAGCCTTATTTATAATACCCAGAAACTGGAAAGAACCCAGATGTCCTTCAACAGAGGAATGGATACAGAAAGTATGGTACATTTACACAATGGAGTACTACTCAGCTATTAAAAACAATGAATTAATGAAAGTCTTAGGCAAATGGACAGAACTAGAAAATATCATCCTGAGTATGGTAACCTAATTGCAAAACAACGTATATGGTATGCACTCACGGAGAAGTTGATATTAGCCCAAAAGCTCCAAATAACCAAGATACAATTCACAGACCACATGAATCTCAAGAAGGAAGACCAAAGTATGGGTACTTGGGTCATTCTTAGAAGGAAAACAAAATACTCACAGGAGCAAATATGGAGATAAAGTACAGTGCAGAGACTGAAGGAAAGGCTATCCAGAGACTGTCCCACCTGGGGATTCTTCCCATATACAGTTACCAAACCCAGACAATATTGAGGATGTTATGAAATGCATGCTAAAAGGAGCCTGATGTGACTGTCTCCTGAGAGACCCTGCCAGAGCTTTACAAATACAGAGATGGATGCTCACAGCCAACCATTGGACCGAGCATGGGGTCCCCCAATAGAGAAAGGACTGAAGTTGAAGGGGATTCCAACCCCATAGGAAGAACAACAATATCAACCAACCAGTCCCCCAAAAGCTCCCAAGGACTAAGCCATCATCAAGGGAGCACACATGGCTCCAGCTGCACATGTAGCAGAGGATGGCCTTGTCATGCATCAATGGGAGGAAAGGCTCTTGGTCCCATGAAGGCTCCATAGATGCCCCAGGGTAGGGGAACTGTGGGTGGGGATGTAGGAGAAGGTAAGTGGGTGGAGGAACACCCTCATAGAAGCAGGGGGAGGGAAGATGGGATAGGGGGGCTTCTGGGGGGGTGGCGGGAAAGGAGATAACATTTGAAATGTAAATAAAGAAAATATCCAATTTAAAACAAAAACTCTCATTCTTCATACAGACTGTGCTGAATGCTAATAGTGTGATGTTTCTTTTACTCCATTTGTGGTTCTGCATAGTTATTCCAGAAAGCCTCTGAGCTGGATACAAAAAGAAAATCTAGTAGTGGAATCTCTGAACAATCATTTTATGTACCCAAAAATCCTAGGGCCTGGTAAACCTGTATTTTATAATGCAGAAAGTTTCACCTCTTCCCAGCTAGACTTCATTTCCCACAAAGCCTTTACAAAAATTTTATAAGAAGATAATCAAAGATTTATGGTCATGTTGGGTGAGACCACCCTGAATGACTGTTCTGTATGTAACTGACTTCACAAGGTTTGGAAAAGACACACTCAAGCTGAGCCTGTTGGCACAAGCCTAAAATCCCAGCATTTGGGAAGCTGAGGCAAAAAGAAAGATTTTGAGTTGAGGCCAGCCTGGGGTACAAAGCAAGATTCTGTCTCAAAAAATCAAAAATATAATTCTATTAAACCCTTAGGCACAATGAGACTCAATTCTGCATATACTTATTATGTACCTACTAAGTACTATGCTGCTTTCACTGCTAAATGTGCTCAAATGGGATACTGATTGCACCTGTTTTCTATATAGTATAGAGCTTGGGATTTTTTCTATAAAGAATTTATAAACAAACTCCATGGCATTTAGTAGAAAGCATACTGTACTATAAAATAGCATAAACTACCCCTAACTGGTTCACCAATGACTGAACTTTACCATAAAGAGTTAATGAGTTATATTGCATTATGGGAGAAAAGGTTCATAACAGAAACATCTCCAGAAAAATAACACAGTGAGGCAAATCCAAATCCAAGCAGCAGTTTTTTTTGTTTTGTTTTTTAAATTTTTATTTACTTTTTATTAGGTATTTTCCTCATTTACATTTCCAATGCTATACCAAAAGTCCCCCATACCCTCCCCCCCACTCCCCTACCCACCCACTCCCACTTTTTGGCCCTGGTGTTCCCCTGTACTGGGGCATATAAAGTTTGCAAGTCCAATGGGCCTCTCTTTCCAGTGATGGCCGACTAGGCCATCTTTTGATACACATGCAGCTAGAGTCAAGAGCTCAGGGGTACTGGTTAGTTCATAACGTTGTTCCACCCATAGGGTTGCAGATCCCTTCAGCTCCTTGGGTATTTTCTCTAGATCCTCCATTGGGGACCCTGTGATCCATCCAATAGCTGACTGTAAGCATCCACTTATGTGTTTGCTAGGCCCTGGCATAGTCTCACAAGAGACAGCTATATCAGGGTCCTTTCAACAAAATCTTGCTGGTGTATGCAATGGTGTCAGCGTTTGGAGGCTGATTATGGGATGGATCCCCGGATATGGCAATCTCTAGATGGTCCATCTTCTTGTCTCAGCTCCAAACTTTGTCTCTGTAACTTCTTCCATGGGTGTTTTGTTCCCAATTCTAAGAAGGGTCAAAGTGTCCACACTTTGATCTTCGTTCTTCTTGAGTTTCATGTGTTCTGCAAATTATAACTTATATCTTGGGTATTCTAAGTGTGATGATTTGTATATCCTTGGACCAGGGAGTGGCACCATCTGAAGGTATGGCCTTGTTGGAATAGGTGTGACCTGGTTGGAATGGGTGTGTCACTGTGGGTGTGAGTATAAGATCCTCACCCTAGTTGCCTGGAAGTCAGTCTTCCACTAGCAGCCTTTGGATGAAAACATAGAACTCTCAGCTCCTCCTGCGCCATGCCTGCCTGGATACTGCCATACTTCCACCTTGATGATAATGGGCTGAACCTCTGAACCTGTAAGCCAGCCCCAATTAAATGTTGTTTTTTATAAGACTTGCCTTGGTCATGGTGTCTGTTCACAGCAGTAAAACCCTAACTAAGACACTAAGTTTCTGGGCTAATATCCACTTATCAATGAGTACATGTCATTTGAGTTCTTTTGTGATTGGGTTACCTCACTCAGGATAATGCCCTCCAGGTCCAACCATTTGCCTAGGAGTTTCATAAATTCATTCTTTTTAATAGCTGAGTAGTACTCCATTGTGTAAATGTACCACATTTTTTGTATTCATTCCTCTGTTGAGGGGCATCTGGGTTTTTTCCAGCTTCTGGCTATTATAAATAAGGCTCCAAGCAGCAGTTTTAAATCTCTACCTCATTAATTTCTTGACCCATGGGGGTCCCTCAGTCTCTCAGTTCAAGTAACTCAAACTCTGTTATGCATATTTAAGTTCCTACTCAATTTTATTTTAAAGGAAATAATATTTGGCTAAAATAACATATGTCTAACAGGTAAAAACCAAATATTTCAATAAAAGATGCATGTGTAAAAAAGATAGCATTCTAAAAAGATAAAAATGAACAGCTGTAAGTCAAGGCACTCTTGGCTATGCCAACCATGTTTCAAGCATGGGTGGTTGCACTTGACTAGTAAATAACATGTTGTGCCTTCTCTGTTTGGCGAGTGACCACATTGTCAAGTCATGCTTTATACATGGCTTGTTCTGAGAGTTATTAGATTAGAGGAAAAGATTCTTCAAAACAATTACAATGTCTTGAACTGCACATTGATTAGGTAGCATAGGTACTCACCTACTCCTTCAGGTATAGCTTCTGCAGGTGCCATGATGGGCAGGTAGAGCTGGGGTTATCCTTTTTTGAATGTTGAACACCACTGTTTATGAGTGATAAAGATGTGATGATCACTTATTTTTAGATATTTCATTTATTCATGCATAAATAAAATGAATAACACTTATATTGCATACTCCTGATCTAAAACTTCCTGGGGATATATACATATATATATACACACACATATATATACATATATATATATGTGTGTATATATATATATGTATGTATATATATCCAGAAAGATTTGTGTGTGTGTGTGTGTTACCTTATGGTCATTAATATTTTGTCTGCATGTATGTCTGCATGCACATGAGGTTATCAAAAGCCCTGGAACTGGAATTACAGATGGGTGTGAGCTGCCACGTGGGTGCTGGGAATTGAATCCAGGTCCTCTGGAAGACCAGCCAATACTTATAAACACTGAGCCATCTCTCCAGCCCCCTGATCTAAAGCTTTCAATATCTCTTCTTTGTTGTGTAGGAATCTAGTGTATGAAGTATTTGCATACATCCTTATTGATTCCAAACAGCTTTAAAAGGGTTTGGACATCTTTAAATTTATTCCCAAAGGTTCCCATGTTGGAAGCATGGCCCTTAATGTGATAGTGATAATATAAAAGACTTAAGAACTAGTGCAATGTCTTTAAGTCACCAGGAGTATGCAATCGGATTAGGCTGGGGTACCCTTGTCCCTCTGGCTTCCTGCTTTTTGAGCTTCCCCACTGAAGCTGGGACAAAGCTAGCACCATGCTCTTGCATCTCTGAAACTGAGTTAAATGAACCTCTTTATACACTGAACTTGCTCAGACATCTCATTTATAGTAACATCTCATTTACAGTGAGCAGCCTGCTATAGCTACTGCCTCGCATTTGGTAGGCCTGAAAACAAACATGTGGAGAAATGAAATCAATTCTCCATGTAAACAGCTATTGTGAGGCATAAAAGAACTCAGATTCAAATATTTTAGCTTGAGACCCTATGAGAGCTCATTTAACCTCATTACTTTCTTATTAATGTCCAATTTATACCCGGCACATACCTTACATATCCCCAAGCTCTGAGCTTAGATTTGTGTTCATCTTCAACTTAAAAATGCCTGGGATTTTTGTTCCCATCTCATTTGTGATTTGTCTAGTCTCAATCACTTATCTCTGCTTTAAATGTCATACCTAAGCTATCTATTTTATCTGTGTAAGGAGCTAACACTAGGAGAGGTATATCTAAAAGTCCCATAACCCCACACAGACTCCATGCACCTTGAAAGCAAAATTATATAAAAATACTAGAGATTATACGTTGCTCATCCTCTACTCTGAACAGCCATCAAAATGGCTTTAAGACCTGGGAATCTTAAAGAACATACCAGTCTAGAACAGAATCTAAGAACTTTATTTTATAAGTTTACCTCTGTCTTGAACCTTCGCACAGTGGTTTCTAGTTCAGTAGTCCAGATTCTGGATATGCTCAAGGACTGATACATGGGCTGAGCTGAGCCCTCTCTCCTACATTTAACACCACATTTCTTCAAAAGCATTATTTACAATGCATCACATGCCTCTACCGCTACAGAATCACCTCCACTGGTAGAGACTCTGTAATCAGTGGCTGCATGATTATAAACAAGAATACTACATGCCTTGCCGGGACCCATAGAGCATCTTAGTCTAGACTTTATATATAACTGTTTAGTTGGCTGACGTGTCCAACAAGCTGTGAAGAAGAGTTTAACAATTTGGGGGACTATTGGAATAAGCATAAACTCTGCCCCATGAAAGTCACAACTATAGTCATGTGTGCACAGATAAAGAGGTATAAAAATTTTCCTTGGCTCCTACGAAGAGAAAGAAACTACTATAACCACATATTAAAATCCAGAATTCTAGAAAACCTATTTATCCAATTCTCAGAATTATACTGTAGGCAGAAGCACAGACTATGTCCTAGGTCTGCCTCGTCCTATGAGTAAACCTTGGTAAATCAAGCACAATACCTCCCTTAGAAAGTAAAAGTCAGCCTTGTCTTGTGTAATTGTTGTCTTCTCATATTTCAATATAAGAGGAAATTTAAATTGCTTTGTGCTATATCATTTTCTTATTTTTATCTCTATAGAAATCAATGCCTTTTGGGATGCTTGCTGCTTTACCTTAATTCAGTGTGCCATGGGTGTCATCCTATATTAAATTGTCTGGAAAGAGAGATATACCATTGTTCTTTTAATGCAGAAACTCACTAAGCATCTGATGGGGTGTTTTCTTGGCAATGCCCCCACAAAACCTAGGAATATGGGGAAAACTGAACCAGGAGATGGATGAAAGGCAGATGCAGATGGCAAGATTGCTGAGAGAATGCACAATGACACAGAGCATCAAGAAATTGGGTCCTGTCCACTTTAAGTACACTACGAGAACGTGTGTCTCAAGGTATGAAATGTAGTGCCTTCCTGTATAAGAGACTTGCCATCATCAATTTTGGAAGAAAAAGCAAAAAGAAATTAAAAATCACAGAAGTATTTACCAAGTATCAGAGGAAAGTCTATAGCTCTGTGGAAGCAGTGTTATAAAACTGTGAGTGTAATTAGTTTTAAATGAAAATGACAACATCAAGGACTGACAATGAGATGGAAGGTTCAAGAGACATCCAGAAGGGTCAAACAGTAATCATAGTGAAATTATTTCAGGTACCAGCCAATCAAAACAAGATTCAAGCTAGTACAATCCTGCTCTGAATATCAGTCCTGACAGAGCATAGAATGTAGCCTAAGCAAACCCGAAAATGTGGCTGAGTGAAAGACACAGGCACAGAAAATACCAGGCAAGAATGCACATGGGGTGGTGGGCAGTGAATAGTGTGCCTGATTGGAGTGAAGGACCTGATTTTCTGGGGCTGAAAGAGACAGTGAATTATTTGCTGTTGTTTTATTTTGTTTTGCTTTGTTCCATTTTTGTTTTGTTTTGAACAAGGTGTTTAAATAACCAGTGTTCTGGGATATAGCTTTCAGAAATGCAAGAACCTAGTTTTCTTCCCTGCAATGTTCCCAGTACTCAGGACAGGGCCCAGAACACAGAAGCAATAAGAAATGGTTGTGAATTGAGAACTTATATAACAGGATACCTGGCAGAGACATCCTTCCCTCTCATGCCTACTTCAGTGCATCCTGTGAACGTAACCCTTTACCTTTTCTGTCCAAGTAGGTGCAACTTAAGGCCCTCCAAATTGATAAGAGGAAGCTTAGGATTTGTAATCCTATTCTTATAGGATAAGAGACAAACAGAATTAGAACTTATTTCCTCCCTGATCTTCATAAAGTAGTTGACTAATCAGAGTTGGTCATAGGATATACTATATAGGATATTAAAATTTCCCCCAAAGGTCTATATATTAAAGGCTTGATCTATGGACTATAAAAGTATCAGGAGGTGGTGGAATTTCCTGGTAGGAGGATCTCTAGACATTGAGGCATACCTTTGAAGGGAATACCAAGACATTAGACACTCTCCTTCCACTTGCCATGATGAGCAAACTTCTTCTATCATATGCCTCTAGTTTAAGATACTGTGCCATCATAGACAAAAAAAAAAAAAAAAAAAAAAAAAAAAAAAAAAAAAAAAAAAGATGGAGTCAAACAACTTCGGAAAGTAAATTCCAAAACCATGAGCTAAAATAGAACTTCTGTCTTTACACATTGATCATCAATATCCTGGGAATCTAGGCAAAGCACTAGAAAAATAACAATTATTGTATCTTTTATAAAGAAGCATTTGGGTCCAAGATGTGAGGCATACAATACAATGCAGAGAAGTAGATCATACTTTAGGAACCTGGAGAAGGTGGCTCAGCAGGTAGTATAAGAACAAAGGACAGAAAAAAAGAGAGAGAGAAAAAAAGAACAAAGGACAGAAATTTTATTTAACCCTAACTTTTTCCCCACTGCCCCTCCATCCCAAGTCACTAAACGTCCAGTTCAACTTTCACCTCTACGCTTTGCTCTCAAACTTTACCTATATCCACCTGTTCCTGGGGTCTTGTGCCTCAAAACATCTTATGCTTTTATTTGCTTACATTCAATCCATCAAGCTGTGCATATTATTAACTCCAAAATACAGCTGCATCTCACTGTCTTCCCTCTGTCTCAGATGCAATCACTTCACCCCTGGACAAACGCAACAGCTTCTGAACTCAGCTATTCTTGCCCTGTTCCAGATCAGCCTTCTCAGAGCAGCATTCATCTTCCAAACTGTGGACCAGATCATTTCCTTTCCTCAGCTTCTGATTGCATTTAGAGACGTTGCCTTGGCCCTGGGCTTTTTTTAAATCTCATCAGCCTACATAAATATGAATAAGCAACTTGGGGCTGAAATTTTAAAATTCCACAAATTTGGAACTAAGTCAATGGGCAGACTTGACTTGTTTTAGTTTAATTTTCCTCATTTAAATGATAAAATTACTGGGATAAAATACTTTCAAGGGCCCTTCTGATTTTAAAACTATTAGTGTATTGTTTTTATATATTTTGGAATAAAAAAGAACAGCTGGTTCCAAATGACAAAACTCAACTATGTGGTCAAGATTGCCCAAGTCTCCTTTGTACACTTCCTGTGTTTTCAAATGCTCCAGAACCTGACATAAAGGAAAAAGGCCAGGCCAGGCCTCCTGAGTCACATGACTTCCCACAACCCCCAGCACTAACTCTCATGCCATAGCCTCTGAGGAATCTCTCCTGTAGTCTGTTCTGACCACTGTTCCCATTGTCTGCTACATTATCTTCAAATTAACAAGTGTGATGGTCTACCCTTATTAGCCACTGGACTAGATCCCAGTCCATCAGAAAACACACTTCTGAGCAAGCCTTTGAGGAAGTTACCAGAGAATGCCAGTGCCACCATGCCATGGGCTGGGATACCAGATAGAATAGAAAGGAAAAGAGGATTCTCGGCAGTCCCCTCCGTACTTTCTGACTGTGAATATGGTGTGACCAGCCACCTCTTGCTTCTGCCACAACTGGAATCCTTATCACCAATATGCCCTTCTATGCAATTTCCTTAGACTGACTACAAACAGAAAGAACCTAACACTGTTCATTTTCCATACTTGTATCCAGACTTCCCTGCCAAGTCTTTCAATTCCTCTGAACTGATGATCAATATGTCTGATAGCAGCAAACTACTTGACTAAGAAAAAGAAACTCAAGTGAACAGCTTCCAGCAGGGACCAATATTCCTAGCAAATATTAGGTTCATAAAGTAGACAAAAGTATGCTAGATGACAGGAGGATAAAATATTATGTACCTAATTAGTCAGAAAGCCATAAATGACACAGCCAGAAAATATTATATAATCTTATGACCCTGAATGTCAGGCAATATGGGAGCCTTGGAAGACTAATGAGCCGCATGGCAAACACATTGAATAGCAGTTATTTCCTGATGTGGACATTGCTCTATGATTCACTAAGTCAGGGTAATAGGTTATCCAGAACCAGGAGGTAGAAAAGAAAAATATCTGCGTCATTAGACTCCCTATCGCTTAACACAAATCACTGGAATCTTGGAACTTTGTGGTCCTTGCAAACTCAAATCCAGTCCCAACCCTTTCAATGCCAAAGTACATAATGTTTTCCAAGCCATTTAGCATCCCTGAGTCCTATTTTCTCATAGAAAAAAAAAAAGATGATTGTAAATAGACCAATATTTGACAAATGGGAGTTTCATCTACCTTTAAATTATTTCTCAGAAGGCAATGGAGACACCAAATGATCACCTGGCTGTCCTGATGAGAGAGGAGATCACAGCCTCCCCAGGGTGCACCCCTTCCATCTATCCTTAACCACAACTTTCCAAGTCCAGAGATGTTCAGCTTAACTGTTCATAAGATGGTTGTTATAGTCAATTCAATGATGGTCAAGCAACAACATACTAAGGTGTTTCAAATAATTTTATTCTTATACAAAATCTTAAGTCTTTAAGCCACAAAAGAAAATAATTTTTTTCATTTTTAAATTCTAAAATCATTTTAAAAAGGAGATATTAAACTGAGAACTAATAAACCCCTCTCATTATAATTATTTGAAACATTCTGATTAATTAAGTTATGATGGTTAGAAGGAAAGTGGACTCCAGCCAAGGAAGCACGTAAGCTAACTGCAGATCTTCAAGGCACCCTCTTCTAAACCCAACCTCACCCACAGCTCTGTAACAGACCACCTGCTTCAGCTTCCTGGCTTTCCCTACCCCTGCTGCAGTGGGTCACACATATCTTCCCCTCCAAACTTCCATTCTCCCACTCATTCTGTTATCCCAGCCCTCAACTCTAGCAGGCATTACCTGGGAGAACATAGGTAGGTCACTTCAGCCAGGAAAGCAGGCAGCCTACAGCAGAGTTTCACCTCGCCCTCCTGTCTAAACCCAAGCTCGATTCTCACCATGAAATCTGTAGTAGATCACCTAAAGCAGACTTTGCCTCCTTTTTGCCCCATCTCAAACCAATCATAAAGATCCCCTCCTCCATCCATCTTCCCCATTCATTCTGTTATCCAAACAATACAACTGTCAAGCAAAAGGAATCACCAGACTGGTTGGTTTCATTGAAAAATGCTTACAAATATTTAAAGAAGAGTTAGCCCAAGTGTGTCAATCTGTTCCAGAATACAAGAGAAAAGACAATACAAGTTCATTTTACCAACCAGAAAACACTGTCAACTGTAATAACAAACAACAGCACCAAAAAAGCAACGGAGCTCAAAAGAATAGACATAGAAACTGTTAACATGATCACAAATAGAACCTAGCAAGTGTTTTCAGACTATATGACATTACCGAGCAGACTTTCTCCAGAGATCCAATGATGAATAAATAATCAAAACTCAAGCAACTGTATTCACTATATTTATAAACTAAAGCAGAAACTTTATAGAATTTCATGAAAATGAGGGCACAACATACCTGAACTAATGGGACACAATAAAAAGAGTGCTAAAAGAAAAGTTCATAGAACTAAATGCCCTCATAAAGAAACTGGAGAGTTCCCATGCTACGTAATTAAAAGTATACCTGAAAGCTCTAGAACAAAAAGAACCAAGCACACCCAGGAGGAGTAGATGGTAGGAAATAATCAAACTTGGGGCTAAAGTCAATCAAATAAAAACAAAGAGAACAATATAAAAATAATTAAACAAAACAAAGAGATGGGGTACAGAGCTAAACAGAGAATTCACAACATAAGAATCTCCAATGGCTGAAAAGCACTGGGAAATGTTCAAAGCCCTCAGTCATGAGAGAAATGCAAATCAAAATCACCCTGAGATTCTACCTCACCCCGCTCAGAATGGCTAAGATCAAATACTGAAGTACATACTCAGCACACGCTGGCATGGATGTGTACAAAGAGAAACACTCTCCCATCACTGGTGGGATTGCAAACTGGTACAACCACTTTGGAAATCCATCTGATGCTTCCTCAGAAAATTGGAAATAGTTCTACCTGAAGACCCAGCTATACCACTCTTGGGCATATACCCAAAAGGTGCCCTACTATACCACAAGGACATGTGTTCCACCATGTTCATAGCAAGCTGGAAACATCCCAGATATCCCTCGACCAAAAAATGGGTACAGAAAATGTAGTTCATTTACACAATGGAATATTATTCAGCTATTAAAAATGAGGACATCATGAATTTTACAGGCAAATGGATGAAACTAGAAAATATCATTCTGAGTGAGGTAACTTAGACCCAAAAGGACATGCATGGTATGTACTCAGTGATAAGTGGATATTAGCCAAAAAGTATAGATTATCTATGATACAACTTACTAACTGTAAGAGGTATAACAAACAGAAATGCCCAAGTGAGGAGGCTTCATTCCCACTTAGAATGGTGAAGAAAATAATCATGGGAGACAGAGGCAGGTAGAGACCTGGGGAGGTGGGAAGGAGAAAAGGGAAACAGGATTAGAAGTGGGGAAAGTGAACAGGAGAGAAGCCCAGAGGGTCAAGAAAATGAATGGAAATAAGAAGGGAGTGGATGGTGGAGGGACCCTCTAGAAAGTACCAGAGAACCTAGGAGGTGAGACACTCTCAGGACTCATTGGGGTACCCTTAGCCAAAATTTCCAACACTGGGGAAAGGGCACTCGAAGAGTCCACCTCCAGTAGATAGACAGGGCCTCAAGTGGAGGAAAAGGGTTATTAACCCACAGTCAAAATCCCTGACCCAGAATTGTTCCTGTCTAAAAGAACTGCAGGGACAAAAATGGAGAAAAGATTTAAGGAAAGGAGGTCCAATGACTGGCCCAACTTGGGATCCAGTTCATGGGGGAAGGGGGCGGAAGGAGTGAGAGAACCAAGGCCTGACACTACTGTGCTATGATGTGCTTACTTACAGACAGGAGCCTGGCATGGCTGTCCTCTGAGGGGCCCTACCAGTAGCTGAATGAGACAGAAGCAGATACTTACACTCAGCCATTGGACTGAAGTCGGGGTCCCCTAAGGTTGAACTATGAGAAGGACTGAAGAAGCTGAAAGAGAGACACTGACCCCTAGGAAGACCAACAGTCTCAACTAACCCAGACCCCAGGGAGCTCTCAGGGACTGAGCCACCAACCAGGAGCACACACAGGCTGGTCCAAGGCCCCAGCATATATGTAGCACAATTATTATCCAATAGATGACTATGGATACCTGGTCAGGTCTTAGTGGAAGGTTTGCTTAATCCTCAAGAGACTTCAGGCTCCAGGGAAGCAGAAGGTCTAGTGGAGCTGGGGGAGCACTCTTAGAGGCAAGGGGAAGGAGGAATGGGATGAGGAACTGTGGGAGGGGGAAGCCATGGGGGAACAACAACTAGAATATAAAAAATAATAATAATAATAATTGTTTATTAGATATTTTCTTCATTTACATTTCTTTTTTCACTTCTTTTTTAAAATTAGATATTTTGTTCATTTACATTTCAAATGTTATCCCCAAAATCCCCTATACCCTCCCCTGGCCCTACTCCCCAACCCACCCACTCCCGCTTCCTGGCTGAGGTATTCTCCTGTACTGGGGCATATGATCTTCACAAAACCAAGGGCCTCTCCACCCATTGATGGCCAACTAGGCCATCCTCTGCTACATATGCAACTAGAGACACAGCTCGGTGGGGGGGGGGGGGGAAGGATACTGATTAGTTCATATTGTTGTTCATACTTTAGTTCCTTGGGTACTTTCTCTAGCTCCTTCATTGGGGCCCTGTGTTCAGAAGGAAAGACCATCCAGAGACTGTCCCTCCCGGGGATCCATCCCATATACAACCACTAAACCCAAACACTATTGCATATGCCAAAAAGATTTTGCTATAGGACCCTGATATAGCTCTCTCTTGTGAGGCTATACCAGTGCCTGGAAAATACAGAAGTGGATGCTCACAGTCATCTATTGGATAATAATAATTTTTAAAAGAATAGTAAAAACCAGAAAACATATAAATGAGGAAGGAAGACATAAAACTCCCTATTTGTAGTTGTGTTTAGAACCAACCTACAAATCTACAAACTAAAAATAGAAGATCACACTTAAAAAGATGTAGAAATAAATATGTCTAATGTAGTGATGAAACTGCAAACACAAAAATTAAAATACAACACAATTTACAACACTCAAAAATCAAGATAAATATATGTAAATAAAATGAAGCATAGGTAAGACTGATCACACAGAGTTGATGAAAATGAGGCGGATCTAAATAAGGAGACATAAAACATCATTATGGAGAAGACTAGAGTAAAATTGCCAATTCTCACCTAAAATTAGCACAATTGTTAGGAAATCACTTGCTAATTTTCTGCAGGAACTATGAAGTTCTAAATTTTACATGAAAACAGAAGGGATCTAGAATCACTGATTGAAACTTTATGGAAAAGTTAGAGAAGTTCTCCCTCTTCCCCCAAATCCTATATCCCACAACCCCATTCCACCCATCTCACCCCCAGTTCTGTAGCAGACCACCTGCTGTGGTCTGCCCTCCATCTAGACTTCATCTCTAGTGGATCACACACACACACATCTTCTTCTTCAACCTTCCTAACATCAATTCATCCCCCTGTCTCTGCCCCAAACTCCAGCATTCATTCCCTGGGAACCAATTCCAGCCCTTTGGACAACCAAGCTTGCCAGAGAAGCAAGTAGACCAGCAAAGCAGGAAGGGAAATTCACTCTCCTTCCTCTCCTCCAAATCCATTGCCCAAGTCTCATGCGCAGCTCTGTAGCAGAACACTTGATGTGGCTTCTCCACACTCTGTCTCCTTTCCCAGGGTACTAAGCAGATTCTGATGTAACAAAAAACTTTCCTCCCTCCTGTGGGTCCACTTTGTAGCCCATCTCCACCTCTAAGTGTCAGCTCCCAATACCTGGAAATATATCTTAGCTAGAATCCCCATTGGCCACGCCTTCCATGATCCCAGGAGCATCCCCACTGGGCAACACTCAACCACTTCATCCTTCTCAGAACCAGAAAGAGCAAGAGAAACCAAGGAAGAAAACAAAGACAGGATATCAGCACCTAGAATTCCAATCCTCAAAAGCCAATTGTGTAGACTCCAGTGTGAAAACAAGAACAGCAAGGACAATGTCTCCACTAGAGCCAGCAACCATACAACAGTAGGCTCTGAGTATTGCCACATAGCTTAACTACAAACAAAAGACATTGAAGTGGCCTTTATGAATATAACAAAGATCCTTAAAGAGGAAGTGAGTAAATATACATTATGGCTTCCAGCTTTGTCTTTTCATGGGATTCCTGAGTGTAAAAATGAATGGATCACAACATCTGTATTTGTTAGTTTTGCCTTTCCTTAGGCTCTGTCCTTCTGTTTATTTTGTCCTTTTCCAATGTGTTAGATTTTGTTTCATCTTTATTTTATTGTATTAATACATAGAAGCCTGTTTGTTTTCTAATGAAAGAAAGGATGTGTTTTGGATTGGAAGGGAGGAGGAACTGGGATGAGTAGGTAAAGGGAAAAGTGTTACCAGGATACATTATGTGAGAGGAAAATTGTATTTTTAATAAAAGGGAAAAAAAGAAACTGACTCTGCCGAGTCATATTCAATAAGCCATGAAGGTTTTCTGTCATCTCACATGACTAGTGTTTTAATACAGTGATGTAAGAAATATGATTTGGTGAGCTAGGAGGTGGCTCAGTGTGTGCTTGCCCAAACACGAGGACCTTGATTCAAATGTTCAGATGTCATTTAAGGCTGGATGGGACAGCATGTGCCTCTAGCTCATGTGTGTATAATGTTAGGGAAGAAAAGACAGGATGGTCCCTGGAACTTGCTGTCCAGCCAATCTACTTAAATCTCCTGATTCAGTGAGATTTGTCGAAGAAGAAGAAGAAGAAGAAGAAGAAGAAGAAGAAGAAGAAGAAGAAGAAGAAGAAGAAGAAGAAGAAGAAGAAGAAGAAGAGGAGGAGGAGGAGGAGGAGGAGGAGGAGGAGGAGGAGGAGGAGGAGGAGGAGGAGGAGGAGGAGGAGGAGGAGGGGGGGGGGAGAGAAAGATAGAGAGAGATATAAGGAAATATACTCAATGTTACTAACTCTAGCTTCCCCCATGGATATACACAAACTTGCACATACATATACACAAGTGATTTAGCAAAATCAAACACATACATTGAAGTTCTTGGGAATCACATGTTACTGGTGGCAGATTATGCCTGCATTGGTGAGATTAGGCCATTGTCAGGTGGAGCCATAGTTGAGTAAAAGGATTAACTGCTCCAAGAAGCTGAAATGTGTAATTTTAGTCTCTAAATAATCTAACATTGAAGACACAAACATCTAAAATGTTTTTACAAATCAGTAAAATTGTAACAAAAAGAAATAGTGAAAAAAATTTGGACGGCAGAATTCTAAATGTAAATCAAATAGGTAAAATAATATTCAAAATGTATGTTATTGGGAAAAATAAGGCTAAAATCCACAATCACATACGCTAATAAATGACTCTTTAAAACTACCAAATGTTGGCAAAGATATAGATCAACTCAAATATTCACTCACTGCCTATTGGAGTATTAACTGTTTATCATTGTTTAACTAATTGGGAAAAATCTTCAAAAACTGAATCTACTTATGAACCAGACCTTCTGTCTCCTTATGGAAAAGATAATACCACTTACCAAAAGATACAAGTAAGAATGATCACAGTAGCACTAAGTAAAATTGAAATAATAGGAACAACTCAAATGTCCACCAAAAAAAGGATAAATAATCTAAACATTACGTACACAGTGAAAGATTTGCAGCCTTGACACTGGACTTAATCAAAGATAATTGGTCCTCACAGATAATCTTAAAGAACGTAACTCAGCATAAAGAGGATACAATTTATGCTTTAGTGGATAAAAGGTTCAAATCTAAGTATCACAACCTCTAAGGAGAAAGTTTAGTGTCTCAGGTGAGGTTGTAGAACAGCTTTCAGGTCCTGGTAATCTCTGACATTTATGGAATGTGCTTTACAATATGTTCCCTTTGTAAATATTTATTATTCATTAAGCTATGCCCTTGGGAATAGTATGCACTTTTCCAATATCTCATTTATCATCTAACATGCATTTACTGACACTATTTCTTTTTCAAAGTGAGACATAAAATTCTGAAACTAAGCTCTAGTTTTCACAGATATTTTTATTTATCATAAACGAATTCTCCTTCAAAAGAAATATGAAGTACAGTGCCTTGCTTAAAGCCAGATGTATCAGAACTAGCTTGGAAGACCCACCTGGCCAAGTATAGCTTTTGATTTTTTTACTTATGTCTCCATTGATTGTGTATATGGCTAAGCACGTACTATAATGGCATAGCAAGCGGTGACTCTGCTGGGGAGCTAGCACCTGCTAAGCAAATGTGAAGACCATAGTTCAAATCTGTCTTGGGGATTTTGTGTGAGTAAGGACACGCAGGGCAAGTGTTTGCTATTCCAAGGCTCCAATAAGGATATGAGAAGTGGAGACAAGAGAATCCCAGAGACACTCTCAGGCTCAATACCCTAGACAACACAGTGAACAAACAATAGTGATCCCATCTCAAACAAGGTAAGATGGTAAGAACCAACACCTAGGGTTTTCTTTTGATCTCTACATGCACACCATAGAATGTGCACATCTGGACACGTGCGCACACACATGCACACTTTTGCTCTGATGTCTTGGTTTTGTATTCTTCTCAATTTTCCAAGACCTCCTACTCTTTAGAAACCTTATTGCTACTAAAACCTCCATATAACCTGCCATACATTTTGCAATGTGACTAATAACAGTGATCATGACAGGAAAACATATCTATCCAAATGAGAAATACATCTAAGTACTTTGGTTCAAAATTATCAATGAGCACACAAACAGCTGGCTTCAGAAAGATCCACATTTTACTACATTTTTGTGGGGAGCAGGTGTGGCGGCAGTCCCAAAGGCGCCAGGGACTGCAGCTAAGTCATATGACTTGCACCTGACTTCCTCATATAAGAAACAAACATCTGGAGTGCTGGGCAGGTGTACCAGGATACCGGTGAATCCAATTTGATGGAGATATGCCCCTGCTGCCCTGATTAGCTGAAGCTGCGTGCCTGGTGAGGTGGCGTGGCCTGCTGTGCGTGGATGAGAGAGAGTATAAAAGGAGTGAGAGGCCCAGGGTTCGGGGGAGATATAAAAACAAGGGAGATATAAAAACAAGGGAGATATAAACAAGGGAGATATAAAAACAAGGGAGATATAAAAACAAGGGAGATATAAAAACAAGGGAGATATAAAAACAAGGGAGATATAAAAACAAGGGAGATATAAAAACAAGGGAGATATAAACAAGGGATATATGGATATATGGAGAAAGAAGAAACAGGACTGAATAAATGTGTGCAGAAGGATCCTGTTGTAGCGTCATTCTTCCTGGCCAGTTGAGCGCGCGCGACAAGTGGTGCCGAAACCCGGGAGCCGGGACCCAGGACAAGGGAAAAGAAACATCTTCAGGCAAGAGCGAAGACCCCCTGCTACAGGGAGGATTCAGAACTGCATAACGGGGAAGAAGGGGTTAATAAAGGTTCCTGTAAAACAGACTGTTGAGAAGGATCCAGTGTGGATTCAGAACTCTTCAGCTGGGGAATGGTACTGGTAAGTCTCCCAAATTGATCCCCAGGTTAAAGGGGGATATTTTTAAGAGAAAGAAGAAAGATGAAGACTGAATAAACTGCTGTTAGAAGGACTGGTGGTCGTGTCGTTCTTGCTGGTCGAGAGCGGGCGCGACAATTGGTGGCCCGTACGGGGAACCGACTCCCCCACCGAGTTCAGAACTTTCAGCAGTCAGTGGTTGCCAGCAGGGTAAGTTCACGGTGAGTGAAACTTGCGACCCCAGGAGTTTGGGAAGGACCTCGGATAAAGTAGAGGTGAGCATAAAGTTGCCAGGAAGTAGGCACAAAGTAACCCAGGAGTTTGGGAAGGACCTTGGATAAAATAGAGGCAAATATAAAGTTGCCAGGAAGCAGGCTTTGGGACAAGTTAAGGTTCCTGGTTTGGGGACAAGTTAAGGAACTATGATAAGCTCAGTGTAGTGATCAATAGATCCTCGCTGTGTAGTTATGTTTTTTTCTCCCATTGACCCTTTGTGGGTAGGTCTGATAGTTTTGGTCTTGTTTGTTCTGATATATGGACTCTGTTACTGTTTGAATCGAGAGACAGTCAAGACAGGTCAGAAAATCCTTACAGAGCAACAAGAAAATATGTCGGAGGAAGAGAAGGGCTTAAAAAGAAAAAGGAAAAAGAAAGGAGACACAGTGTTATCAGGTGGACAGAAAGGACAAAATAAAAGAGCCGAGGTGGAGGAGGAAGGCGAATTAGCTTCTGTGCCTCCTCCCTATGCCTCCTCAGCAGCCACCTGTAGGTGGACCTTCTGTCTGGAGATTTGGAGAGGATCGACAGGATCAGGTGTTGATGTGGGCGAGAGGGTCTGTTTGTGTGTTTCCACAGGACCAGATGGAACCTCTTTGGGTGCCGGAGAGATTGGTGAGACGCTGCAAGAATGAGGCTCCTGATCCAGTTGCCCCTGTGGATGTGGTGGATGATCCCACAAGCACAAAGGATGGAGCCGAGATGAGAGATCCTTTCGGTATTCCAGAAGCCGATACCAGCTCGACATGATATTCTTTCCACGCTTTTTGATCCCTGAATTCCCCTTAAAGAGATAGCCCCGCTGGCCATCTATCCCTTGCTTCAGGGAAGATGAGCGGGGATGAGAGCCCTGGGATGTATGCTTGTTATAGTGTGTGTGTGTTTTGTGTTTGGCACATGTGTTAGGTGCAGAGTGTGCGGGTCCGCACTTTCGCCATGGTAGCGTAGGCTTTTGCTGCAGTGGAGGCGGGACAATCTCCTCAGATTCGGTTTGCCGCTCTAAAAGAAATTATGCTGCGTTATGCCGTGGGGTGCGAGGCTAAGCACTGCACAGAGGATAGCTTGCTGTTGGCATCCTGTGGAAGGCACGTCTGATTGCATGAAGGGTCAGTGTCCTAGTTCCCTTCCCCCAGGAAAAATGACACGGGAGCTGGCCAAGACCTCTCTGGGTGATGAGCCTAAGGGATGGTTTTGTGTAGGGCCCCTATGCTTGCACACTGGGGATCAGACCTCTACCTTCACCCATGAGGCTTGCTTGCAGCAATTAAGATCTGGCCATAGGTTAATTAACATCCTGGCCTTTTGATGCACCTGCCGCAAGCAAAACACAATCTCCCCAGGTGTGGCTTGGCATGATTGAGAGGTAGTCAGTGATAAGACTCCCTGGGCATGTCACCAACCTAAGACAGGGATCAAACCAATGCTGTTTGTCACCCAAGGACGGGTAAGGGGCATGGCTGCTGGGGGCTATCTACAGACATTCTCTCTGCCAAAAAAGAAAAAAGGGGGAATTGTGGGGAGCAGGTGTGGCGGCAGTCCCAAAGGCGCCAGGGACTGCAGCTAAGTCATATGACTTGCACCTGACTTCCTCATATAAGAAACAAACATCTGGAGTGCTGGGCAGGTGTACCAGGATACCGGTGAATCCAATTTGATGGAGATATGCCGCTGCTGCCCTGATTAGCTGAAGCTGCGTGCCTGGTGAGGTGGCGTGGCCTGCTGTGCGTGGATGAGAGAGAGTATAAAAGGAGTGAGAGGCCCAGGGTTCGGGGGAGATATAAAAACAAGGGAGATATAAAAACAAGGGAGATATAAACAAGGGAGATATAAAAACAAGGGAGATATAAAAACAAGGGAGATATAAAAACAAGGGAGATATAAAAACAAGGGAGATATAAACAAGGGATATATGGATATATGGAGAAAGAAGAAACAGGACTGAATAAATGTGTGCAGAAGGATCCTGTTGTAGCGTCGTTCTTCCTGGCCAGTTGAGCGCGCGCGACACATTTTTCTCACCTCAAACTCCCATAACATAAGAACTTAAGCTTTTCTTAAATAAAATGTTCAAATATTATGTCTTATTATGCATTTTTATGTAAAAAGTTTGGTAAGATAAGTGGTCAGCTCTGGAAACATACACATATACAAATAACACTATACAGACTGTGCAGGTCTTATTTATGCATTTATGAATGTGTGTGTGTATGAATGTGTGTGTGTTTGTGAATATGTGTACGTGTGTGTGCATGTGTATATGTGACTGTGTGTGTGTTTGGTATGTGTGTGTGTGTGTGTGTGTATTTGTGAATGTGTGTCCATGTATCAATAACAAAAGAAGCCATACACATACACATATACAAATAACACTATACAGACTGTGCAGGTCTTATTTATGCATTTATGAATGTGTGTGTGTATGAATGTGTGTGTGTTTGTGAATATGTGTACGTGTGTATGCATGTGTATATGTGACTGTGTGTGTTTGGTATGTGTGTGTGTGTGTGTATTTGTGAATGTGTGTCCATGTATCAATAACAAAAGAAGCCATAAATTTGAGAGACAGAAATAAAAGGGGATTCAAGGAAGAAAAATGGTATAATTATATTTTAATTTTTAGCAATTTTTAATGAAAACATTTTTGATAAGAAAACTCTAAATAGAACTACATATGCCCAGGGACAACAATAGAAGGATATAATACTTCCTCGTATATGAAGCATTATGACACATCAAGTTTGGTATCCAATATCTCATGAAGATTACCAAGTTAATACATAATAAGTGAAACATGCTGTGCTTGTTTTGTGTTATTTTTGTCGAATTAAAACGGTGCTATTTTAAAAGTGTATTTGGCTTTAATCATACATGTCTAAAATAGAAGGCATTAACATTTTATTAATAATACAGAGCAAAAACTCACTTTACAAAATAGTTCCCTATCGATATGTTTGGGACATTTTGTAAATAGGTAAAAACAACAGTGAAAATACTACAAAAACTAATTAGTTAAGTGAAGAATATATAAAAGAGTAGAACAAAAGAAAGAGGAAGGTAGGAATAAGTTTTCTTTCTGGAATGGAATGAGGTAGAGATGTACTTTCAATCCACAAAAAGGACCCCAAAGCAGAAGACAGTATAGTGGCAGGGATGAAGCTATGTGTGCAGTGTCCTAAGTCCCACAAGCAGGAAGAGGTTCCTGGGGGAAGGGGACAGGGATCAGCACTTCTGAAACACCCAGAATTCAGCATGAACCCTACAAAAGGCAATGAGTGGCACCTGGCTCTGCTAAAAACAATGGCCAAAGGGGGGGGGTTAGAAAACAAAACCCCTACCTGCTGCATGATTCATTTTAAGTTCCGTATTTGAAGAAGGAACATAAATGTGGTCAGACCAAGGAGCCATGCCAGCCCCTGGCTCAGGAACAGGATGTGCAATATTCCCAACAGTGCAGGGGCAGGAGTCAGAAAGAACCAAAGTGAAACCTGAATCTGAACTGGAAATCCTCCTGGCAGCCACAGTGTGACTCAGAAAGTGAGCATAGAAATAAATAAAATATAAAAACACACAAAAAAAATTTCCTATTCTGGGTAAACCAGGAGTTATAAGTTAACTTTAAAATCATAAAACATGTGCTCCACACAAGTTACCCAATGGAGGAGCTAGAGGAAGGACCCAAGGAGCTGAAGGGGTTTGCAGCCCCATAGGAGGAACAACAATATCAACCAACCAGACTCCCAGAGCTCCCAGGGTCTAAACCACCAATCAGAGTACACATGGAGGTACCCACGGCTCCAGCCACATACGTAGCAAAGGATGGCCTATGGGGCATCAATGGGAGGAGAGGTTCTTGGTCCTGAGAAGGCTCGATGCCCCAGTGTAGGGGAATGCCAGGACAGGGAAGCATGCGTGGGTGAGTGGGTGAGCAGGGGGAAAGGGGATGGAACTGGGGGTTTTCAGAGGGGAAACGAGGAAAGGGGATAACATTTGAAATGTAAATAAAGAAAATATCTAATTGTAATAAAACAAACTAACAAAAGCATGTGCTCCAAACCAACAACGAAAAAAGTAGCTAATAATAATCAACCATCGGAATGAATTACCATTCCATAGAGGATGGGAACAGTAAAAGGCCTGGGAAGGAGTTAAAATAAAATAAGTCAGACTCTAATGTGAGAGAGGAGGAGATGGTATGACTTTAAAAAAGAACAGTAAAATACGAAGTGAAGCAGTCAGGAGTAAAATAGAGATATTAAAAAGAATAAATATGAATTTTGGAAAACAAGAATGTATTATTTGGAAAAATTATAATCTCAAGGTACAAAATAAAGAGTAGATTAGACTAGATTGAGATTTAGAAGATAGCATGGAGGATTTTCCAGAAATGTATAGAGGGGAAGAAAAGATGAAATATCAAATAAAAGACCAAAGGATTCCAGTGAGCCCATGCTCACTGGAAGGAAGTTTCAGGAAAGGGAGAAATAGAAGTCAATATTTGACCCGTCAGTATTAAATAATGATGTGACTCTCAGCCTGAAAACACACTCCAGATGCCAAGCAATAAGAATAAAAATAAACCCACACTTCACAGCAAGCATCAGAAATAAAGAAAAAGTGATGTATGTGCTTTGTCTCCATTTTTCTGTCTTGCTGTATTCTGTTTTCAGGTTTTTGTCGTTTTGTAAACCTAACTACAATACATCTATACCCCTACTGGGTACTGAGAGGCACAATGCCAGCCACAAAGAAAGCAGTCCCCTGCTTCTGGAAATGCAGAGCACTACCTTGAGCTGTGACACTCCTCAGAATCACACTCTCCAGCAGTGACCTTCTTCAAAACCACACCCCTCTCCCAGGCAGTCCACTCTCAGTGGCAAGTCAGCCCAGAGTGATGCAGAGCCGGACAACTGGCCCAACTCAGAACTATTCTGAAGGACTCCGAGGATCTGTGGCCCTTTCACTTGACTGTGGCACAGCCCAGTCTCCACCTCTGACCAGACTTTCCTCTTAATCGTGAGCCCGTGGTAAACTACCTTTCTTAGGAATTCTTGAACTGTGCTCAAGTTCTAGCTACAAGAATGTGGGTCAAGTAAGTGTCACATGCTGGCTGGTCCATATAAACACGCAGGCCAAACTTTGTCTTCTTTTCCTTCTTTGCCTGCAGAGCTGCAGGTGAAACTGGGGTGTCACGGACTCTGGGTGTTGAAAGTAGCTAAGACACAAGGAGAAGTTTGTGGGATTTCTAATAATTGCTTCGGGGCTAGAGAGATCACTCAACATGTAAGAGTTCATTCATGTTGCTCTTTCAGAGGACCAGTGTTCAATTCCTAGTACTCACATCAAGCAATTCACAAGCACCTCTAGTTCCAGTCCCCAGAGACCTGATACCCTCCCTCATCTCTACAGACATGCATTAATGTGCTAATGTCGACAAACATAACTAGTTTTTATCAAATAAAAATTAATAATTATTTAGAAGAGAATCTGCCTCATTGGGACAGTTCGATGAATAAGAATTATAAGACAAAAGTTAGTGATAACAAGGGGATTAATTTATGACTATCTTTATCTTTGCTTACATATTCATACCACAAATAATAAGGGCTATAAACACCAGGGTTTTGGGATTCCTTTTTCACTAATGCATCTGCAATACTTTGACACTCATTGGAAATCATTGTCTTTGAAGAATAATGAATAAATAAGTCACCTGAATTCTCACAGAAAGAAGAGACAATTTACAACAAGATGCATCTGACAGAAGAGTTTCATAAATATGAGGGATACCTATTGTAGATGAAATTACACTTTTTAAATATATATTGACTGATATATATGCATATATATCAATAGACAAGTAGTCTCTCACGAATATAATCGACTAATCTTCAACCAAGTAACAAAGGCATTGTAGTAGACAATAAAAGAGTCTTTCAACAAATATTCTGGAACAACTGGACAGGTAAGTGTAAAAAAAAAAAAAAAAAAAAAAAAAAAAACACCTACAAAAAAACTTTATACTGTCCACAAAAATCAAACCCAAATTTCCTTTTAGATAAGAAAAAAACCCAAATCACATTATTTGGATACTGGCTCTTCTCGGACATAACACCACAAGCATTATCTATGAAAAGGAATAATTAGATAAATGGCCTTCATTAAAATTAAATATTCTCTCCCTATAAAAATTTTTTTCAAGAGAACAAGAAGACTAGCCACAGACTGAAACAAAATTTAAATGTCTCTCTGATAAAGGTCTGCTATTCAAAATATTCAAAGAATACTTACTAATTTTAAAAAATGACAATCAGAAATATGGGTGAGAGGGCTGGAGAGATGGCTCAGTGGTTAAGAGCACTGGCTGTTCTTCCAGAAGACCCAGGTTTATTTGGCAGTTCAAAGCCATCTGTAACTCCAGGCCCAGGGAATCTGATGCACCCTTCTGACATCTTTGGGCACTGCACACACATCAAATATGTAGGCAAATACCCACACACATAAAATAAAAATAAAAAAGCTTAATTTTTAATTAAAAATTGTGCATAACTTTTAACAGAAACCTCAAGGATACACAAATGAAAAGCTTTTGTTTCATTGACACTTTATATTGGTTTTTGTTTGCTTGCTTGCTAGTTCCTATTTTATTGATTTTAGCCCTGAATTTGAAAATGTCTTGCTGTCTACTCCTTTTAGATATGATTTCTTATTTTAGTGTGGAGTGTTCAGGTGTGGTATCAAGTTACTAGTGTAAGTTCTCTTCAGAGTTCTTACGTAAGCACTTAACGCTGGGAACCTGCCTCTTAGAATCACCTTAATTGCTTTCCCCAATTTCAGGTATGTTGTAACTTTGTTTTTATTCAGCTCTAAAGAAAAATATTTAAATTCTTTTCTATTTTCTGTCTTTACCCATTTTTTATTCAGCAGTGAGTTGTCAAGGTTTCATGAGTTTATAAGCTTTCTGTTGTTTCTACTGCTGTCGAATCCAGCTTTCATCCATGGTGCCTAAAGCAGTGTAAATTCTAGTTGCATTCTAAATATCTATCCTTACAAACACAGTGAAATGTAGCTCTTATCCCTCATCAAAGGAGATTCTTTCTGTAGTGAACAGAAACCATCAGAAATTCACAACTGGTCAAATTGCAGTGAAGTGTCCAACCCAAATGATACATCTACAATACAACCCCTACACCTAAGGCTCAGGAAACATTCTGAAAGAGGAGGCAAAAGGTGTAGAAACAGAGAGTAACAACTGAAATTGTATCTTTTATGTATAACAGGAGCACTGCACTAATGATATCCCAACAAAATGGTAGTCTAAACAAGACTAAAACAATGGCAATACCAGTTTCCCTGCCAATATGGGAGGGAAAATACCAAAAGGCCTTACATCTAGATGAGTATTATAAAAGCTGCTGAGAGAGGGAGGATTGGTTTTTTCAGAGGGATGAAGACACTGATAGCTTATCCAACCCACAAGGTCAGCCCTAAAGACACACACACAGACACACAGATTATATATATACATAGTCTCACACACACACACACACCAAATGGACTCAGCAAGTTTATATATATACTTATGCATATGTAATAATAATTAAAAGACTGTGTAATAGATTTGAAAAGGAATCAGAGTAACAGAAAAATGTAGGGAGGAAGAAAGGAGCAAAAATAACGTAAGTACCTGTGTACAAATTGTGGATACCAAGAAGTGGATGCTGAAAGGAGCCTGATATGGCTGTCTCCTGAGAGGTCTTACAAATACAGAGATGGATGCTCACAACCAACCATTGGACTGAGCACAGGGTCCCCAATAGAGGAGTTAGAAAAAGGACGGAAGGAATTGAAGGGGATTCCAACCCCACAGGAAGAACATTAATATCAACCAACCAGTCCTCCAAAAGCTCCCAGGGGCTAAGCCATCATCAAGGGAGCACACATGGCTCCAGCTGCATATGTAGCAGAGGATGGCCTTGTCATGCATCAATGGGAGGAAAGGCTCTTGGTCCCATGAAGGCTCCATAGATGCCCCAGGGTAGGGGAACTGAGGGTAGGGAGGTAGGAGAGGGTAGTTGGGTGGTGGAACACCCTCACAGAAGCAGGGGAAGGGAGGATAGGACAGGAGATTTCCAGGGGTGGGGGACCAGGAAAGGAGATAACATTTGAAATGTAAATAAAGAAAATATCCAATAAAAAAATCTAAAAATAATACATTTTAAATGTTATATAGACTATAACAGAAAAATATAAGTATTTAGATCTGGGATTAGGAAAATATGCACAAGGACATTATACCTGTAGAATACACATAAAGTAATATCAAGCAAAAAAAATTGACTGCCTTGGAGTGTATTTACAAAAACGAAACAACTCTAATAACTCTGATAAGTACAAAGCAAAAAATTTTAATTCTGGAAAAAATAGAAGAAATTAAACAAAACTGTTCATGGTAGAAAACAATTCCATCAAATGGCACAGAAGAGGCAGGCAACAGAAGCAAAATCTGGCTCTTCACAAACAGTAACAAGGTACACAATTCTCCTAAATTCTAGCAACCAAAAAAAAGGAAATGAGAAGGGAGAGGAGGGAGGGACAAATAGGCAAGTGCAAGCTGAGCACAGACTCAGATATGGCTGGGCAATGATAACGCCCCAACATCCAGGGGAAGCATGAAGGCTTTGTAAGCCCCACACAGAAGAAGAAATAGTAGAGAATGGGGCGACCAAAAAGCATGAAATGCACTAATGGGAATGGCATGACGACGGTAGCATGGGGCAACTAGACATGCTAGCTCTTCCAGTATTTTCCTTTCTACGGAAAAAACTAGGATTGCACAAAATAAAATCAACTTAGAATAGAATGCTTTTTATTAAGAGCTATATATGTAAGATTAAAATGATATAGCAGGAGGCTGAGAGCGAATTAATTTTTTTATATCTTTAAATAGCTCATTAACAGAAATCAAGATACTCATTTAAGAAGCAGAGCCAATCATCCTGCATAGAAGAATCCTGCATCCTGCTACCTGTTAGGGTCTCTCCTGATTTCACTCATTACGAAATAATTTTCAGGCATGAAACAATGATTAGTTTGTTTAATTTTTACTAAATTTATCTATATAAAGGCTACAACACATTCAATATATTAAATTTACGTTTACATACATGTACTTATATACTAAATTGTGACATATTTCTGAGACATACTGTTCAATATCTAATAAGCACTGGTGAAACCAGTTCAAATAAAAACAGCTAGGAATGTACCTCAGGCAAAGAGCATGGCACATGTAGGCCTTGGTTTCGATTCTCAACACAAAAATAATAAGTACCAGTTCGAAGGGCTGGGGATATTGCCAGTGGCAGAACACATGCACAACATTCTCGAGGATCTGAGCACTAAATAAATAAATAACAATTGGGGTTCTATATTCCCCCAACACTTTTCACTGGAGATATCTTTCCCAGCAAGACTGTCAGACTACCTTCAGAGATATTTATATTATTATTATTATTATTATTATTATTATTATTATTATTATTGAGCAAAATGTATCATGGCATTGATCATGGCTTATTGAAATGTATGAACACATACACACAAACACACACATATATACAACCTGCTCAGACTACATAATGTTACTTAACTGTATCTTTTCAGTACTGCCCATTTGGTACTAGATAACCAAATGGTGTCTCTTGCCTGGAGAAGACTAGGGCTTGCTGTGGTGGGAAAAATGGGTTCTGATGATGTCAAGTAGCCTAGGTTTCTATTGCTTATCTCCTTGCCCTTGCCTCTCGATGGCTGGTTATCTGTGGTGTTAGCTGGTCTTGCTGTCTCTGACTGTGGCTTGCCCCTCCTGTAAGCCTGTGTGTCAACACTACTGTAAAACCAGATCTCTCTTTTAGGAATTTAGGTATGAAGAGCTATGGCACAGGTCAACTCCAGAGTTCCTGTTGTCAGCATTCCTTAGTTGTCTGTGACTCCAAAGACTTATGTAAATTATCATATCCAGAAAGGATGGCTAATGTTGCCTCATTGGAATAAGAAAACAAAGAGATGGAGCTGGCTCTGGGCCACAGCTCTCCATACCTAGGTCCCACTGGGAGTGAGCTGGTCTCCTAAGAGTGCTGACACACCTAGAGCACAGGTAAGATCACCACTTCTCCCAAATTCCTGGCCCAAAAGGGAGCCACCCAGAGCCAACAGGACACAGGAACAAAGGAGCAGCCTGGAACAGGATCTTTCCGGTATCCATCTGAACCTGGAGCTTTACCTGTACCACAGCCCTCGATACCCAGATCCCACAGGGAGAGAACAGGTCCCAGGAGGGCTGACACACCTGACAGTACAGCCCTCCATACCCAGGTCCCACCCGGAAAGAGCTGGACTGCCAAGAGTGCTGATATACCTGAGAGCACAGGTGAGATCACCACTTCTCAAAATTCTGGCCCAAGAGGAACCTGCCCATAAACATAAGGACATGAAAACCAAGAAATAGACAAGGACAGGATCCTTCCTGTTTCCATCTGCACCCTGGAGCTGAAAACTGTGCCACAGCTCTCCATGCACAAATTCCTACAGGAGAGAACTGGTCTCAGAGTAGTGCTGACACACAGGCTTACAGGAGGGACAAGCCACAGTCAGAGACAGCAAGACCAACTAACATAACAGATAACCAGATGATAAGAGACAAGGGCAAGAACATAAGCAGCAGAAACCAAGGCTCCATCAGAACCCAGTTCTCCCATTGTAGCAAGCCCTGGATATCCCAACACACTGGAAAAACAAGACTCTGAGTTAAAATCACATCTCATGATGATAAAGAGGACTGTAAGAAGGAAATAATAGTCTTGAGAAAAAAAAAAGAAGAAGAAGAAAATAAATAAGTCCCTTAAAGAAATATAGAACACAGGTAAACAGGTAGAAGCCCTAAAAGAGGACACTAACAGAAGTTGTGAAACAAATAAATTTAACAGATTCCTATAGAACATTTTATTTTAAAACAAAAGGATATACCTTCTTCTTAGAACTTCATGATACCTTCTCCAAAACTGACCATATAATCTGTCACACTGTCAAGGAAGAAATAAAGAAAGAAATAAAAGACTATTTAAAGTTTAATGAAAATGAAGCCACAACATACCCAAACTTATGGGATACAATAAGGGCAGTCCTAAGAGGAAAACTCATATCTCTGAGTACCTCCAAAAAGAAACTAGAGAAGCATACACTAGCAGTTTAATAGCATACTTAAAAGCTCTAGAACCGGTTCCGGGACTCCGCCGAAAAGTAGTCTGCACAGGTAAGAGTATGCACACCGAAGCTGACAGCTTCTGGGATAGGCGGGAGCCACAGAGCTTCTGAGGCAGCACCCTTTTTGGGCCCGAACATCCGACCACCTTCCCTGCCAGAGGACAGGTGTCTACCCGGCCCAGGAGGCTTTTGCCTCAGGAATGGAGGGAGCCATCTTGATTCCGGGACTCTGCTGAAAAGTAGTCTGCACAGATGAGAGTATGCACACAGAAGCTAACAGCTTCTGTGATAGGTCAAAGCAACACAGCTTCTGGGAAAGGTCCTGTTTTGGGCCTTCACCTTCGGCCAGAAAGGAGGTCCGAACACCAGATATCTGTGCACCTTCCCTGTAAAGGGAGAGCTTGCATGCAGAGAGTGCTCTGACCACTGAAACTCAGAGGAGAGAGCTAGTCTCCAAGATCTGCTGATAGAGGGTAACAGAATCACCAGAGGGACAATCTCTAAACAGAGACAACTATAACAACTAATTCCAGAGATTACCAGATGGTGAAAGGTAAACGTAAAAATCTTACCAACAGAAACCAAGACCACTCACCATCATCAGAACCCAGAACTCCCACTTTGCCCAGTCCATGGCACCCCAACACAACCGAAAAGCTAGACCTGGATTTAAAAGTATATCTCATGATGATGGTAGAGGACATCAAGAAGAACCGTAATAACTCACTTAAAGTAATACAAGAAAACACTGCTAAACAGGTAGAAGACATTAAAGAGGAAGCACAAAAATCCCTTAAAGAATGGCAGGAAAGCACAACCAAACAGATGATGGAATTGAATAAAACCATCCAAGACCTAATAAGGGAAGTAGACACAATAAAGAAAACCCAAAGGGAGGCAATGTTGGAGATAGAAACCCAAGGAAAGAAGTCAGGAACCATAGATGCTAGCATCAGCAACAGAATACAAGAGATGGAAGAGAGAATCTCAGGTGCAGAAGATTCCATACAGAAAATCAGCACAACAATCAACGAAAATGAAAAATGCAAAAAGATCCTAACTCAAAACATCCAGGAAATCCAGGACACAATGAGAAGACCAAACCTACGGATAATAGGAGTAGATGAGAATGAAGATTTTCAACTCAAAGCCTGGCAAATATCGTCAACAAAATTATACAAGAAAACTTCCCAAACCTAAAGAAAGAGATGCCCATGAACATAAAAGAAGACTACAGGATGCCAAATAGAAAGAAAAGAAATTCCTCCCAACACATAATCAGAACAACAAATGCACTAAATAAATATAGAATATTAAAAGCAATAAGGGAAAAAGGTCAAGTAACATATAAAGGCAAGCCTATTAGAATTACACCAGATTTTTCACCAGAGACTATAAAAGCCAGAAGAGCCTGGACATATGATATACAGACACTAAGAGAACACAAATTCCAGCCCAGGCTACAATACCCAGCCAGACTCTCAATTACCATAGATGGAGAAACCAAAGTATTCCACGACAAAACCAAATTCACACATTATCTTTCCACGAATCCAGGCCTTCAAAGGATAATAACAGAAATAAAAACAATAAAAGGACAGAAACCACATACTAGAAAAAGCAAGAAGGTAATCCCTCAACAAACCTAAAGGAAGACAGCCACAAGAACAAAACACCAACTTTAACAACAAAAATAACAGGAAGCAACAATTACCTTTCCTTAATATCTCTTAATATCAATGGGCTCAACTCCCCAATAAAAAGACATAGACTAACAGACTGGCTACACAAACAGGACCCAACATTTTGCTGCTTACAGGAAACACATCTCAGAGAAAAAGATAGACATTACCTTAGAATGAAAGGCTGGAAAACAATTTTCCAAACAAATGGTAAAAGAAACAAGCTGGAGTAGCTATTCTAATATCTAATAAAATCAACTTCCAACCCAAAGTCATCAAAAAAGACAAGGAGGGGCACTTCATACTCATCAAAGATAAAATCCTCCAAGAGGAACTATCAATTCTGAATATCTATGCTCTAAATACAAGGGCAGCCACATTCATTAAAGAAACTTTAGTAAAGCTCAAAGCACACATTGCACCTCACACAATAATAGTGGGAGACTTCAACACACCACTTTCACCAATGGACAGATCATGTAAACAGAAACTGAACAGGGACACAGTGAAACTAACAGAAGTTATGAAACAAATGGATCTGACAGATATCTACAGAACATTTGATCCCAAAACATAAGAATATACCTTCTTCTCAGCACCTCATGGTACCTTCTCCAAAATTGACCACATAATTTGTCACAAAACAAGCCTCAACAAATACAAAAATATTGAAATTGTCCCTTGCATCCTATCAGATCACCAAGGACTAAGGCTGATCTTCAATACACAATTTATAATAGAAAGCCAACATTCACGTGGAAACTGAACAACACTCTTCTCAATGATACCTTGGTCAAGGAAGGAATAAAGAAAGAAATTAAGGACTTTTTGGAGTTTAATGAAAATGAATCCACAACATACCCAAACGTATGGGACACAATGAAAGCATTTCTAACAGGAAAACTTATAGCTCTGAGTGCCTACAAAAAGAAACTAGAGAGAGCACACATTAGCAGCTTGACAACACACCTAAAAGCTCTAGAACAAAAGAGAACAAATTCACCCAAAAGGAGTAGACCTCAGGAAATAATCAAACTCAGGGGCAATATCAACCAAGTGGAAACAAGAAGAACTATTCAAAGAATCAACCAATTGAGGAGCTGGTTCATTGAGAAAATTAACAAGATAGATAAACCCTTAGCCAGACTCACTAGAGGGCACAGGGACAGCATCCTAATTAAAAACTCAGAAATGAAAAGGGAGACATAACAACAGATCCTGAAGAAATCCAAAACACCATCAGATCCTTCTACAAAAGGCTATAATCAATAAAACTGGAGAACCTGGATGAAATGGACAAGTTTCTAGACAGATACCAGGTACCAAAGTTAAATCAAGATCAGGTTAATGATCTAAACAGCCTGATATCCCCCAAAGAAATAGAAGCAGTCATTAATAGTCTCCCAACCAAAAAGCCCAAGACCAGATGGGTTTAGTGCAGAGTTCTATCAGACCTCCAAAGAAGAACTAATCCCAGTTCTTCACAAACTATTTTACAAAATAGAAACAGAAGGTACTCTACCAACTCATTCTATGAAGCCACGATTACTCTGATACCTAAACCACAAAAAGACCCAACAAAAATAGAGAACTTCTGCCCAATTTCCCTTATGAATATCGATGCAAAAATCCTCAATAAAGTTCTCGCTAACCGAATCCAAGAACACATCAAAACAATCATCCATCCTGACCAAGTAGGTTTCATCCCAGGGATGCAGGGATGGTTCAATATACAGAAATCCATCAACGTATATATACAAACTCAAAGACAAAAACCACATGATCATCTTGTTAGATGCTGAGAAAGCATTTGACAAAATCCAACACCCATTCATGATAAAAGTCGTGGAAAGATCAGGAATTCAAGGCCCATACCTAACCATGATAAAAGCAATCTACAGCAAACCAGTAGCCAACATCAAAGTAAATGGTGAAAAACTGGAAGCAATCCCACTAAAATCAGGGACTAGACAAGGCTGTCCACTCTCTCCCTACCTATTCAACATTGTACTTGAAGTCCTAGCCAGAGCAATTCGGCAACAAAAGGAGATCAAAGGGATACAGATTGGAAAGGAAGAAGTCAAAATATCACTTTTTGCAGATGATATGATAGTATATATAAATGACCCTAAAAATTCCACTAGAGAACTCCTAAGCCTGATAAACAGCTTCAATGAAGTAGCTGTATTTAAGATTAACTCAAACAAGTCAATGGACTTTCTGTACACAAAGGATAAACAGGCTGAGAAAGAAATTAGGGAAACAACACCCTTCTCAATAGTCACAAATAATATAAAATTCTTTTGCGTGACTCTAACTAAGGAAGTGAAAGATCTGTATGATAAGAACTTCAAGTCTCTGAAGAGAGATATTAAAGAAGATCTCAGAAATGGAAAGATCTCCCATGCTCATGGATTGGCAGGATCAACATTGTAAAATGGCTATCTTGCCAAAAGCAATCTACAGATTAAATGCAATCACCATCAAAATTCCAACTCAATTCTTAAAACGAATTAGAAAGAACAAACTGCAAATTCATCTGGAATAACAAAAAACCTAGGATAGCAAAAACTCTTCTCAAGGATAAAAGATCCTCTGGTGGAATCACCATGCCTGACCTAAAGCTTTACTACAGAGCAATTGTGATTTAAAAAAACTGCATGGTACTGGTATAGCGACAGAAAAGTAGACCAATGGAACAGAATTGAATACCCAGAGATGAACCCACACACCTATGGTCATTTGATCTTTGACAAGGGAGCTAAAACCATCCAGTGGAAAAAAGACAGCATTTTCAACAAATGGTGCTGGCACAACTGGCGGTTATCATGTAGAAGAATGCAAATTGATCCATTCCTATCTCCTTGTACTAAGGTCAAATCTAAGTGGATCAAGGAACTCCACATAAAACCAGAGACACTGAAACTTATAGAGGAGAAAGTAGGGAAAAGCCTCGAAGATATGGGTACAGGGGAAATGTTCCTGAACAGAACAGCAATGGCTTGTGCAGTAAGATCGAGAATCGATAAATGGGACCTCATAAAGTTGCAAAGCTTCTGCAAGGCAAAAGACACCATCAACAAGACAAAAAGACCACCAACAGATTGGGAAAGGATCTTTACCTATCCTAAATCAGATAGGGGACTAATATCCAATATATATAAAGAACTGAAGAAGGTGGACACCAGAAAATCAAATAACCTCATTAAAAATTGGTGCTCAGAGCTGAACAAAGAATTCTCACCTGAGGAATAAGGACTGAAAGAGAAGCACCTGAAAAAATGTTCAACATCCTTAATCATCAGGGAAATGCAAATCAAAACAACCCTGAAATTCTGCCTCACACCAGTCAGAATGGCTAAGATGAAAAATTCAGGTGACAGCAGATGCTGGCGTGGATGTGGAGAAAGAGGAACACTCCTCCATTGTTGGTGGGATTGCAAGGTTTTACAACCACTCTGGAAATCAGTCTGGCGGTTCCTCAGAAAATTGGACATAGTAATACCAGAGGGTCCCGCAATACCTCTCCTGGGCATATATCCAGAAGATGTCCTAACCGGTAAGAATGACACATGCTCCAATATGTTCATAGCAGCCTTATTTATAATAGCCAGAAGCTGGAAAGAACCCAGATGCCCCTCAACAGAGGAATGGATACAGAAAATGTGGTACATCTACACAATGGAGTACTACTCAGCTATTAAAAAGAATGAATTTATGAAATTCCTAGCCAAATGGATGGACCTGGAGGGCATCATCCTGAGTGAGGTAACACATTCACAAAGAAACTCACACAATATGTATTCACTGATAAGTGGATATTAGCCCCAAACCTAGGATACCCAAGATATAAGATATAATTTGCTAAACACATGAAACTCAAGGAGAATGAAGACTGAAGTGTGGACACTATGCCCCTCCTTAGATTTGGGAACAAAACACCCATGGAAGGAGTTACAGAGACGGAGTTTGGAGCTGAGATGAAAGGATGGACCATGTAGAGACTGCCATAGCCAGGGATCCACCCCATAATCAGCATCCAAACGCTGACACCATTGCACACACTAGCAAGATTTTGCTGAAAGGATCCAGATAGAGCTCTCTCTTGTGAGACTATGCCGGGGCCTAGCAAACACAGAATTGGATGCTCACAGTCAGCTATTGGATGGATCGCAGGGCCCCCAATGAAGGAACTAGAGAAAGTACCCAAGGAGCTAAAGGGATCTGCAACCCTATAGGTGGAACAACATTATGAACTAACATTATTACTGAGCTCTTGACTCTAGCTGCATATGTATCAAAAGATGGCCTAGTAGGCCATTGCTGGAAAGAGAGGCCCATTGGACTTGCAAATTTTATATGCCCCAGTACGGGGGAATGCCAGGGTCAAAAAGTTGGAGTGGGTGGGTAGGGGAGGGGGTTATGGGGGACCTTGGGGATAGCATTGGTAATGTAAATGAGGAAAATACCTAATAAAAATATTTAAAAAAAAAAAAAGCTCTAGAACAAAAGCAGGTAATTTCACCCAAGAGTAGAAAGCAGGAAATAATCAAAATCAGAGCTGAAACCAACCAAGTGGGTAAAAAAAAAAAAAAAAAGAACTATACAAAGAATCAACCAAACCAGGAGCTGGTTCTTTGAGAAAGTCAACAAGATAAATAAACCCTTAGCCAGACTATCTAGAGGGCACAAGGACAGTATCCTAATTAACAAAATCAGAAATGAAAAGGGAAACATAACAACAGAATCTGAAGAAATCAGAAAATCTTCAGATCCTACTACAGATATCTATACTGAACAAAACTGGAAAACCTGGATGAAATGGAAAATTTTCTAGACAGATACCAGGTATCAAAGTTAAATAGGGATCAGATTAATGATCTAATCATCCCCATATCCTCTAAAGAATTAGATGCAGTCATTAATAGTCTCCCAACCAAAAAAAAAAAAAAAGCCCAGGACCAGATGGGTTTAGTGCAGAGTTCTATCAGACCTTCAAAGAAGACCTAATTCCAATACTCCTCAATCTATTCCACAAAATAGAAACAGAAGGTAGTCTACCCAATTCATTCTATGAAGCCACAATTATTCTGATACCTAAATCACACAAAGACACAACAAAGAGAACTTTTGACCAATTTCTCTTATGAATATGGTTGAAAAATATTCAATAAAATTCTCACAAATGAATTCAAGAACACATCAAAATTATCATCCATCATAATCAAGTAGGCTTCATCCCAGGGATGGTTCAATATACAGGAATCCATTAACATAATCTACTATATAAACAAACTCAAAGACAAAAACCACATGATCAGTATAGGGGAATGCCTGGGCCAGGAAGTGAGAGTGGATGGGTTGGTAAGCAGGGGCATGGGTGAGGGGATAGGGGGTTTTCTTAGGTGAAACTAGGAAAGGTGATAATATTTGAAATGTAAATAAAGAAAATATCTAATGAAAAAGAAAATAAAAGGCTGCCCACTCTACCTACCTATTTGAAATAGTACTTGAAGTCCTAGTCAGAGCAATTAGACAACAAAAGGAGGTTCAACAAATACAAATCGGAAAGGAAGAAGTCACAATATCACTATTTGTAGATGATATGATAGTGACCCCAAAAATTCCACTAGAGAACTCTTACAGCTGATAAACAATTTCAGCAAAGTGGCTGGATATAAAATTAACTCAAACAAATCAGTAGCCTTCTAATACTCAAAGGATAAATGGGCTGAGAAAGAAATTAGGGAAATGACACACTTTACAATATCACAAACAATATAGCATAGCTTGCTGTGACTATAACCAAACATGTGAAAGATCTGTATAAGAACTTCAGGTCTCTGAAGAAAGAAATTGAAGAAGACCTCAGAAGATGGAAAGATCTCCCATGGTAGTGGACTGACAAGATTAATATCGTAAAAATGGCCAACTTACCAAAATTAATCTACAGATTCAATGCAATCCCCATCAAAATTCCAACTCAATTCTTCATAGAGTTAGAAAGAACAATTCTCAAATTCATTCGGAATAACAAAAAACCCAGGATACTGAAAACTATTCTCAACAATAAAAGAACATCTGGGGGAATCATCATTCCAGACCTCAAGCTGTACTACAGAGCAATAGTGATAAGAACTGCATGATATTGATACAGTGACAGGCAGGGAGATCATGGGATAGAATTGAAGACCCAGAAATGAATCCACAAACCTATGGTCATTTGATCTTTGACAAAGGAACTAAAACATCCAGTGGGGGTGGAAATGATAGCATTTTTAACAAACGGTGCTGGTTCAACTGGCAGTCAGCATGTAGAAGAATGAAATTTTACCCATTCTTATCTCCCTGTACAAAGCTCAAGTCCAAGTGGATGAAGGACCTCGACATAAAACCAGATTCACTGAATCTAATAGAAGAGAAATTTGGGGAAGTCCTGTAACACATGGGCACAGGGTAAAATTTCCTGAACAGAACAGGAATGGCTTATGCTCTAAGATCAAGAATCGACAAATGGTACCTCATAAAATTGCAAAGCTTCTGTAAGGCAAAGGACACTGTCAATAGGACAAAATGTCAACCAACAGATTGGGAAAAGATCTTTAACAATCCTATATCCGAAAAAGGACTAATATCCAATATATACAAAGAACTCAAGAAGTTAGATTCCAGAGAACCAAATAACCCTATTAAAAACTGGGTAACAGAGCGAAACAGAATTCTCGACTGAGGAAACTTAAGTGGCCAAGAAGCACCTAAAGAAATGTTCAACATCCTTAGTCATGAGGGAAATGCAAATCAAAACAACTCTGAGATTCCACCTCACACCAGTCAGAATGGCTAAGATCAAAAACTCAGGTGACAGGAGATGCTGGTGAGGATGTGGAGAAAGAGGAACACTCCTCCATTGCTGGTGTAATTGCAACCTGGTACAACCACTCTGGAAATCCGTCTGGCAGTTCCTCTGAAAATTGGACATAGCATTAACTAAGGACCCAGCTATACCACTCCTGGACATATACCCAAAAGATGCTCCAACATATAACAAGGACAGGGATTCTACTATCTTCATAGCACCCATATTTATAATAGCCAGAAGCTGGAAAGAACCCAGATGTCCCTCAACAGAGAAATGGATACAGAAAATGTTGCATATTTACACAATGGAGTACTAATCAGCTATTCAAAACAATGACTTCTTGAAATTTGCAGGCAAATAGATGGTTGTAGTAAATACCATCCTGAGTGAGGTAACTCAGTCACAAAGGACCACACATGGTATGCACTCACTGATAAGTGGATATTAGGCACAGTGTGGAATACCCATACTACAATGCACAGACCACATGAAGCTCAACAGAAAGGAAAACCAAAGAGTGATTGCTGCAGTTCTACATAGAAGGGGAAACAAACAATCAAGGGAAGAAGAGGGTAGAAGGTGCTTGGGAGGAATAGGGGAGGATAGGGGTAAAAGAGAGGCAGAATCAGGTATGGGAGGAGATGGAGGAGATGTACAGGGTCAGAAAATTGAACATAGGTGTGTAGCAATGAGGGATGGGGAACTGGGGGTAGCAACTAGAAAGTCCAGATACCAGGAAAGCAAGAGTCTTCCAGAAACCCACGGGGATAGCATTAGCTGAAATACGCCACAGAGGGGAAGGAGTTGTTGAGACCAGAGATTAGGCATGGTCCCTCTTATTGAAAAATGGGGCCACCCACACATCTCCACATTTTTAACCCAAAATTTCTCATGTTTAAAGGAAATACAGCAACAAACAGGAGAGCATTGACTAAAGGAAAGGCCATCCAGTGACTGCCCAACCTGGGGATCCATCCCACATGCAGACACCATACCCAGACACTATTTTGGATGCCAAGAAGTGCTTCCTGATACAGCTGTCTCCTGAGAGACTCGGCCAATGTCCAGTACAGATGTGGATGTTCATAGCCAACCATCAGACTGAGCACAGGGACCCCAATGGAGGACTTGGGGGAAAGACTGAAGGAGTTGAAGGGTCCTTATCTAGCATCAATGGAATGGAAGGCACTTGATCCTGTGAAGGCTTGATGTCCCAGTATAGAGGAATGCTAGGGCATTGAGGTGAGAATGGGTAGGTGGGTGAGGTAACACCCTCATAGAAGCAGGGTAAGGGGGGATAGTATACAGGGTTTGCAGAGGGGAAACCGAGAAAGGGGATAATATTTGAAATGTAAATAAAATATTCAATTTAAGAAAGAGAGAGAGAGAGAGAGAGAGAGAGAGAGAGGGAGGGAGGGAGGGAGGGAGGGAGGGAGGGAAGGAAGGAAGGAAGGAAGGAAGGAAGGAAGGAAGGAAGGAAGGAAGGAAGGAAGGAAGGAAGGAAGGAAGGAAGGAAGGAAGGAACCAGAGAGGCAAAGCTTCGAGTTTCTGTGAAATGCTTTTCCAGATAGGATAAACTCAATCACCAAGAGCAGACCTGCAGGTTGGATGTACTGTTTCATGACTTGGATGCCAGCGCTCACAAAAAGGAGGAAGGCTAGCTGAGTACTCATATTGTTGCTCTTCTCTGTGTCCTAACCTACTCAGATGGAAGCAAGCAGCCTGCTGTCATGCTATCTCCACCATGGCTCAATCCATGGGTCAATATGTACTTCCTTCATTTAATTATTTCTTATCAGGTTGTTCACAGCAACAGGAAAATAATATGCTATCCTTGAAACTCCCTAAGTACATGAGAACCACTACAAGTCCATACTCTTTGGGCTCACAAGGACTTCTGTGGCCTAGATCACCATGTGAAGCAAGTAACAGAATAAAGAGCCAAGTAATGACAGGATGCAACTCATACTTTCTACACACATAACTTTATGAGTAACAATTAAACAATCATAAGAATATCCCTTGAGGGATTTCCCAATTATAAAGATAATTTCATAATAAATAATTCAAAACCACAAGCCCAGCTCCAAGCCACAGGCTCTCCTGATGCCCCTTTCAGCTTGGGCAGGAGTAAAAGATCTTCCTCTCCTCCTCCTCCTCCTCCTCCTTCTCCTCCTCTCCCTCCTCCTAGTCTTCTTTCTCCTTCTCCTCCTCCTCTTCCTCCTTCTCCTCCTCTTCCTCCTTCTCCTCCTTTTTCCGTCTTCTTTTTCCTTCTCCCCTCTCCCTGCTTTTTCCTTCTTCCTTTTTCCTCCTTCCTCTTCCTTCCTTATTTCTTTTCTTTTTCTCCTTTCTTTTTTCTCCTCTCACTCCTCTTTTCCTCCACCAAGAAGACTTCTGTAGTGGGTTGATCTGATGCTGCTTGTATTCTAATGCTAAATACTGGCTTCTCATGATATGGTTGTCCCCAACAAGCAGATTCTCAGGTACACCAAATGATGCTATGTAACCTTACTCCTCAGTTTAAAACTATTGGCTGAATAAAGATGCCTACAGCACATAGCTGAGCAGAAGAGAGGTAAATGGAACTTTGGTTGCCTGGCTTGGCGTCTGAGGCAAGACGTCTATGTTACAAGGAAATAGAGGAGGAAGAAGGGAGAAGGCATCATGAGGTTGATGGATCATGAGCCTATGGCCATGAGAGACTGCTAATTGGATTGCAAGCAGGCCTGATGGAACATAATAAGTTATATCTTAGGATTATTGACAATGAAGTAGAAAAAAATAGCATAGAGAGTTGATATCTTCCCAGCTCTGTTGTTTATAAGGCATTTTATAGATACAAAGGTTTTGTGTCTTTTATTTGGAACTAAATGGTCTACGGTGGGATAGAAACCCCCAATTACTATTTACCACAAGAGATATCCATTCACCTAAAATCCTACAGCATTTATGAAAACACTCCTTTACAATTTTTATAAACTCATTTACTTATTTGAGGAAGGATTTTATATATGTGATATGTGGATGAGTGTGTCACAGCTTCTGTAGCCTCAGAGAACAATCTGGGAATCAGTTCTCTCCTTCTACTATGTTGTTCCTAGGGACTGAACTCAGGTCATCAGGCTTAGCAACAGCACCTTTACTTGCTGAGCCATCTTGCCAGTTTTCTTTTATCATTTTTCTAACATATTTTAAAATATTCTAATTCACGCAATTGCTCCTTTAAATCTTGTAGTATGGCTATATGGAAATATAACTTTCACTGTTGTAATCTTAAGGATAATTTACCCCAAAGCTCCAAGACAAATTCTCAAAAGCAAAGTATTCAAATACCATTAGTATAACAACTGAAGTAACAAATCCAAGTGATTTTGTTAGTAAAGTAAAAAGCCATTGTCCAGAAATGTGTTGTATGCTATAGCTTCACTTTCCTTGGGAGGAAAGTGGTATTAAATAACAAATAATGGACAGACTTTTAATATAAAACTTATAAAGAGGACAATAGTAACATAAATGGTAAAAATTAAGACTTGTAGAAATAAAATAGATGTCATAAATATCCACTAAAGAAACAATGTTGCAGGTTACAGAAGAGAACTGAAGATTTGACCTCAGTTAACAAGGCATTCTTGTTAATAGAATAATACATACAGGTAGGGAAGATAACATTTACAGTAGGAAACATAAGAACTCACTTTAATACCTGTATTAAAGATATAAGCTTCTTGAAATAATCTTACAATTAAAGGTAATACATTTGAAAATGTCCAATCAAGAAAAACAAGAATAGGGAGGCAAGATAATTGCTGTCAAACTCAGGGAAGAAAAACCTCAAATAATCATGAATCAGCACAGCAAATAAGTAAGATTAATGTGTGATAAGATAATGTTTGGTAACAGAAAAGCTGTGTGGCAAACTTTTTAACCATATCTAAGAGCTTAAAAAGTGTGATAGGGAAAGTTCTTCATTGGTGGAGAAATCTGAGGCTTGTGTGAGTTTATAAGTAATGAACAGAAAAAACTCAGATTAACAGAATGATCCTTGAAGTCAGCTACAGAAAGTTTCTCAATGATAAGGGAAATGCTGCTTGCTTAGAAGGGTGACTTAAATGATAACGGCAGATGCTAGCCTTGGGGAAATGCTATCTTCTTCCAGAATTCATACTCAGCTCACCATGCAATTACTGCAAAGAACATCAGAAAGAACTATGTCAAATATGAAAGGCAATCAAGCATTTCACTCCATCTTCTATAAAGCAGAACTTCCAAGCAAGCTGTAAAGTCATTTTCTCCATGCACTCCTTCCGTAAGACAGAACCACTGATTACAGGGGCTGCAGCTGTTCCACACTGGTTTAAGATCATCTTGATCCTGCAGGCCCTCCCTGTTTATCTGGCCTTTTCTATGAGCCAACTGATACCAGGAGAGGAGTTACATTTAATTGCTTAGTTACCTAGTAAATTAGAGGTAGAGTTTCAAATGGTGGACTTGGAAGAAAGTCTTATGTCTTCTCCAGATTAATTTATCAAAAGCCTATTCAGTTGTAATTCAGGGATAAAGTTCTCCACAGACTTTGATCACTGTAAATAGACAAATCCCAAAGTACTTATTTAAATCACTTTTCCTAAATTACTCTCAATAGAGGTTCCTAGAGACATGAGTCCCTTGACATAAAGCATTTTGTAGCTATAGAATTTGCAAAAACATTACATTTAAATGCACATTTACATAAGGTATACAGACAACCAAGGCCATCTTTTTTAACTCCCATGAAGATGAAGGCTAAGGGCAAATGCAGTTAATGTAATTAAAATCAAACTACATTGCATCTGATATTTGCCTTCATCCTAAAAACATTATGGCTTCTCTTTTTAACATAACTGTAGCCATTTTGTATTTAGTCTCCATTTTGCTCACAAGTTAAAATTAAGTTCAGGTTCTCATATTATACTTTTCAGAAGTTATTATCCATAGCTGACACTAAAGAGTGTTACTAATAAGCCAAAAAGTTATGAATGAATCATTTGTACCCTGCTATCTCAGTGTTCTGAAATCCCCTTGTTCACTACCTGTCCACCACCCTTCTTATCTCACTCAGGACCAATCACCTTAAAGATTGGCAAAAAATGTCATACCATTTGACTGCTTGCTTTTAAACCTTAGAACCTGGCTTTTCTTATAATTAGCCTTCCCTAAAGACAGACTGGTGCCACAATTAGGTTTTCCTTTCTTGTGGTCCTGGACATCCAATGACCAATGGTGTGCATTCAATAAACTATTCTTGCTTAACTGAGATTGGCATATATATGGTGTGGAGATTCCCAGACCCCAACAATGTGACATCAGAAAGAACAAACAAGTATAGCCAAGAAGATAAATAAGTAGCTGCCAGATCCAGATTTGGGGAAATAAACATTAAAAATAATCATCAAGTGTTAATAGTGCTTTATATGAGCTTATATTCGTTGTATAAAATAATAGCATCATTTTTTGTACATGGACATAACTATATTCCCAACACTTGCTTATCTAGCCAATTGTTAGACTCTGTCCTCTTCTCTAGTAGATTTCTTCTAATTTCATGTCTTACATTTTTCTTTTATTTTTAACACATTTTAGTTAAAATATAATTACATCACCCCCCCCATCCAGCCCTTCCATGTTCTCCACTCGCAAATTGATAGTCTCTTTTTCTTTCATTGTATTTGATACAAAGATAGACTGATAGATAGATAGATAGATAGATAGATAGATAGATAGATAGATAGATAGATAGGAAGGAGGCAGGAAAGCAGGCAGACAAGTATATTTCCATTTGTATTCTTTTGATAAGAGAAAATTTGTTGTCATTCTGAGTCTGGTTTAATTTACTTAATATGTCATTTGTGTGTCTATGTGTTACTTTATTTAGTCATCTGTTAATGGGCCCCTTAGTTGATTCTATAACTTGGTTGTTAAATTTGCATACCAAGTTTAGGGTATACACAAATATGCAAATATGCAAAGAACAGAGTTTTCTACGAGGTTCCTAAATGAGAAAAAGATGCTAACAGAAGTATAAATTGCTGAAGTGAGAACCTTTTGCCCTAAACCATTATTACATCAAAGTCTCAACAATCTCATCTTACTGTAAAGCCCTCAGTCATGACTATCATTATGCTAAAATCTTTTATTCTTTTATTGAAGCTCCTCATCTTATAGTAATGGTTCTGCACATAGTAATAATTGTATAAATTTTCAAAGACAGGATTTGTTTCTCCAAGGCTAAAGATCAATAAGTGGCAGTGTCAGGAGTCATCCCAGAGACAACCATTCAAAGCCTCAACCACTGAGCCTGCTGTTTCTCACCAGAGGATAAGTGGTCAAAAATTACCACAAAAAGGTAGTGTATGAAGAATCAGAGGAATTTGCAACTAGGTTAAAATGTAGTTGGAGTAGAAAGTTATTTGATGGCTCTGGTGGAACCCTAGTTTTCAAGAAAAAAATACATTTTCCTGAAGAAAAAGACAGTCCAAATTTACCATGTATGTAGTGCTGGAATTCAGGGGTTGGATTGCCAAGGAAGAGCCTCAGCTTGGAGAGAGGTTCCTGAGAAAGGGGTGTTTGGGAGCAGTGAAAGAATGACTCGAAGTCAGTCATGGGTGCAAGCTGACAGCTCTTTGTTCTGCTTGAGCTGGCTCTTCAAGCAGCTGTGTAGATAGTTCAGCTCTTGCAGACCAAAGTCCAGTTCAAATATTACCCCAGCATTCCACAAATCAGCATTTTATGTCCTTAGTCCCTTGAGTCATAGAGACAGCACGTACATTTTTTTAACATAGCAAATTAACGGAATGAACTAAACACAAATAATAAGTTTAGCTGGGTGGGATCCCATCCTGAGGTTACTATTCCTACCACACCTGGACCTAAACTTGCTTTGTCCCATGCTGACCTTGAACTCAGGAATCTTTGTAAGCACAGACAATAAGCTAGCTAGGTAGGATCTGGCTCTAAGATTAGCATTCCCACTATGCTTGGACCTAAATTCACTCTGTGCCAGACTGACCTAGAACTCAGAAATCTGACTACATTTGTTTCTTTCTGAAAACATGGCTCATTAGTGCAGCTGCCTTTGTTCTTTTAGGTCTGTGAAGCCCCTCATATAATTCATATTGCATCCTTATATTGTGCATAGTTGAGAAAGTATACATTCTTAAACTCATGTTTTCAGAGTTTTTTCCCTCAGCTTTAAGAGCTGTCCTGAAAATCATAGAGTTTACCATTTTGTTAAGGAACACATTCTTGCTTCCCAGACTCATGCTGTTTCTAGTTATCATGAAGTCATTAACTTTGGCAGGGAGAATATTTCCCAAAAGAGGAACATAAAATAAATATGTACATTATTATACAAATGAGCCTTACACTTAGCAACCGTCAACACTCATGGAGGCCCATTCCCTACTATATATATATAAAGAGAAGGAGATCTATATATTTTTATAGATATATAGAGCTATGATTTGGATTATTTACATTAAAATTCCACTTAAGTTTTTATTACTGTAACTATTGATGATCTCAAAAGCAACATTGTTTCAACATTTGTTTCAAAGCCAATATTGTAGAAATCAGGAGTCAGGAAGAATCAGTACCAATATAGAAACCCATGAATAGACTCTCACTATAGCTTCAGCATCACCCCATAACAGAGAGAACTGTTATGACAGAATCTTAGCATTACACAAATGCTTGATGAAAATAGGACATTTCCTGGGTCCCCATAGGTACAGGAATTGATTCTCAGGTTGGTGAGTTAAGAAGTTCAATGACTCTTGTTGGCATCTACCAAAGTGTCTGGGTTTGGTGGTTGTTTATGGGATGGATCCCCAAGTAGGGCAGTCTCTGTATGGTCGTTCCTTCAGACTCTACTCTGAACTTTGACTCTGTAATTCCACAAGATCCTGCTGACAGGAGCCTGATATAACTGTCTCCTGAGGGCCTTTGCCAGTGCCTGGCAAATACAGAAGTGGATGCTCACAGTCATCCATTGGACAGAGCACAAGGTCCCCAATGAAGGAGTTAGAGAAAGTACCCAAGGAGCTGAAGGGGTCTGAAGCTCCATAGGAGGAACATCAATATGAACTAACCAGTTCCCCCAGAGCTCCTTGGAACTAAACCACCAATCAAAGAAAACGCATGGTAGGACATGTGGTTCTAGCTGTATATGTAGTGGAGGATGACCTAGTCTGTCATCAATGGGAGGAGAGACCCTAGGTCCTGTGAAGGTTCTATGCCCCAGGATAGGAGAATGCCAGGACTGGGAATGGGAATGGGTGGGATGGTGAGTAGGGGAAAGGGGGAGGGGATAGAGGATTTTCAAAGGGGAAACTAGGAAAGGGGATAACATTTGAAATGTAAATAAAGAAAATATCTAATGAAAAAAAGAAAAGGAAAAGAACAAGGGAGAAAGCATGAGAACCATAACTTATCTTCCTCTTCCTGACTGTATTTACTTTTGTATTGTTGTGATCAAATACCATGTTTTGCCTAAAAAAAAAAAAAAAAGCTCAATGAACATAACTTCCTGGTTGTTGAAATTCAGTGACCCTGGCTTCTTGCTGTTGCTTCTATGCTCACAGGGAAAATGGGGAAGAAGGCAGGGGTTAATGCAGTAGGACCTGGACATTTTCTTTACTGAGTGCTAATCACACACTACATTTACATAATGATTTTATTAATATGGCATTTGTGCTGCAAAAAAGTACAAATAAACGATGATAACAGCTCTGATATTTTTTTTATTTATGTTTTTTTTTCTAAATCTAGCACACATTACACACAACATTTTAAAGAGAAAATAAGGAGAGGTCAAATCTAGTTAAATTATGTTAATCAGTCAAAATCACCTATTGCCATAGTAGAAACTTATACATTTTAAACTATCATACAGATCTTCATGAAACGACATATAGTTCAGACACTATCATCAAATACTATTCAATATAATGGCATCTTTCTTAAGAAACCTTGACAGATACATTTTTGTGGTTTTATTGAAAATTTTCTCTATAATGCAATTTTCATACTTACATGAACAATCATTTCCTGATTTCACATCAACATAATAAAAATGTACATTTTCAAATTATTTTAATTGTATGTAAATATGTTTTAATTAAAATATGGTTGCATCACTTCCTTCTGTTTCCTCTCTCCAACCTCTTCTATATCTTCCTCTCATGCCCTTTCAAATTGATGGCTTCTTTTTCTTTGATTACTATTGTTGTGTGTATATGATTTCAGGATTTAATACTTCATATTGGATTACCAGTTAGGAGGCTCATGGTGAGGAAGACTTAATCGCTTGTCCCTCTCTCAGCACTCATTGGTTGATTATAGTCCTTTATCCAGGAAAGGGATGCAGTGAGATTTCCCCTTCTACAGTAGCATGTGCATTTATATTGTCATTGCTAGAGTCTTGTCTAGGCAGCCATTTTTAGTAGACTCAATCTTACAGGAGACTTCTGACTTATCTGGCTCTTATCATCTATCCAGCCATCTGTGATGTTCCCTGGGTCTTAAGTGCAAGAATATGTTATTATATTTTATTCATTTTATCATTACCAAATTCAGCCCTGTTCTTACAAAATGACTTCTAAAAGTCACTGAAAATAGCACATTCTACCTGTGGATGATGCTGATCATCAGTCCCAGTGTACATTACCTTATCTTGACCCATCTCATTTTAAGACTGGTGAATTTTCAGTACTATAATTGTGTGCTTTAGTTCAGAATATGAAGTGGTGAACCAAACTGTGCTATCATCATGGCTGATCATTAGTTTTTATCATTAAGATAACAAAATCAAGCTGGTTTGGGAAACCTAGTGACTTATATGCAAATATTTTGAAAAACTAAATAGGAGCTATAAATAACACAGAACACAATATTCCAAGTATATATGTGCTAATAGTGTCTTCTACAGCTTAGAGAATAGAAAAAAAAATCTGAAATGAATGAGACAATTAGTCTTGTGTCTTAAAGAAAATCACTTCCGTCCTGTACAGAACATTATCAACCTAGACAATTCAATGGAGATAATGTTCTAGTTACACATTGTGAGGGTTTGTATATTCTTGACCCAGGGAGTGGCACTATTTGGAGATGTGGCCCTGTTCGAGTAAGTGTGGCCTTGTTGGAGTAGGTATGTCACTGGGGGTGTGGGCTTTAAGACCCTTATCCTAGCTGTGTGGAAGCTAGTCCTCTCCTAGCAGCCTATGATGAAGAACTCTCAGCTCCTCTTGTAACATGCCTGCCTGGACAATGCCATTTTCCCACCTTGATGAAAATGGACTGAACCTCTGAATCTGTAAGCCAGCCCCAATTAAATATTGTCCTTACACGAGTTGACCTGGTCATGTTGTCTCTTCACAGCAGTAAAACTCTAAGAAACACATACTATATTTTACTTTCAATTAAACTTTTATTTTGATTTTAAAATGGGAAATATGGGTTTCAATACTGACATGATTTCACAATCACTTTGAAACCCCCTACAACTTAGAGACTGGGATAACTATAATGCTAATAGAATGGCTTTCCTCATAACATGATCTCTACCAATAAAAATCAGGATTAATAATTCAAATTTTTAATTTAATATATAAATCACATTTTAAAAGAATCATATGATTTTTTATTTGTTTGTTTGTTTGTTTGTTTGTTTGTTTGTTTTTTGAGACAGGGTTTTTCTGTGTATCCCTGGCTGTCCTGGAACTAGCTCTGTAGATCAGGCTGGCCTTAAACTCACAGAGATCCAGCTGCCTCTCCCTCCTTAGTGCTGGGATTAAAAGTATGTGGCACCCTATGATTTTTTTTTAATCATGTGTTTAGATTACTTTACGTATAATATATTTTTTAAAACTAAGACGGAAAGAAAAAAAGCTAAAGAAAAAGATTAATGATATCACTGTATCTCCTTAAAACCTTTTGAGCAGTTTGTTATAAAGTTAAACTAAAATTCTATTTAGAATCAATATTCTGTGCAGCCTACGCATACCTCAGGAACTTGACTGTTTGCTGCCAAGAGTCTCAGCATGCAGAATCTGAATCTAGCTTGTGACATTTCTGCCTATAATAGGATTATCCCAATACTTTCTCACCCCTAGTCAGCATAGAGTTACTCAGCAATAGGAGCACTTAAATAGAGGCCAGGGGTCATATGGGAAATAGGAGACTCAGGCACTGAATTACATTTCTACTTTAGGCTGAAGATATGTAAATCCTCTGTGGTATTCCTTAGCACTTAGGAGTTACAAGCACAACAGCTGACAAACTTGAGGCTTTTAGATACTTTATGTAAAATGTTGCCCAGTAGGAAAATTAAATTCTTGTTTACATCCAAGGCTACATTTAAGTGGATAACAAGCTACCTGAGTATTATAATTGTATCAAGTACTTTCAGAGGGAAAATACACACACACACACACACACACAGACAAACATATCTTTATGTTTATAAGGTGGTAAACTTACCACCTTAATATATGCCCCACTCAAAGGCAATACTGTTTAGCTCAGACTACAAATAAAATTCAGACAAAAGAATAAAACAAAGACCATCTTAAAATAGTTATATCCCCCACAAAAAAAAAATGCCATATTATCTCTCAAATTTTCCTCTTATTACAATAGGCTTACTAAACTATATTGTGTTGTATCTTATTGCAGAATGAATCCTTACTTAATCTGGGAGGTAGGAAATACAGACTGATATAGTTCTTTCATCATCTTTATCATTTCCTTGTGGTTATTTACTTGGTTCCAGACTCTTTACAGCAAAGCTTTGCCTGCATCTGCTCAGAACTGTTTTACAGTTGAATGAAGAGCCCACAGGGCAGATGCTAAGAGTGCATGTGACTTCTAATGCTCACTTCAAGGACTCTCATGCTCAGTGGTAAACAGACTTCAGTAGACAAAACAAGCATGTGTTCTGTTCTGTATGACGATTGCTGAGGCAATATATTTTATTATTTTCATTAAAAATAAAAATGCTGATAAGGGATTAATTATTTTGTTCTAATTGGGGGTAGTATTAATTTTTTTTTATTTAAAGGAAAGAATGGCATTTCTTTAGCATGATGACCCTATGTTTCCCATTTCAAAGACAAATTTTTGTGCCTAAAAACCACATTCCATCTGTCTGAGTGTTTGGTCAGGTTAAGTATATGATTAAGTGTATAGTCATCTGACCTTTTAAAGGAATATCCTGAGCCTTAGCAAATAATGTTTTTGATCCATTAACCTTTCAAAAAATCTATACAAGGAAGTAATCACAGATTCAAATACATATATTTATATGCTAATAATGTCTATTATGAAACTTATAATTCTATGACTATAAAAAACTTAAATGTAGTATTCTGCAGGGATTGCATGCTTTTTAAAAATGTTCAATGAAAAGTAGATACTTGGTCATGGTTGTGGTCTTTGTGAGTTCAAATGCCCTGTTGTGTCTGGGGGGAAATGCTGTTTCTTTAAAACATCCCACCACCTCTAGGTCTTGCAACTTTTCCTGGCCTCTCTTCTGCAAAGGTCCCTGAGCCTTGAAGGTATTAAGAATACATCACATTCATGGCAGCAGATCACTCCAAAGTCTTTTGCTTTCTGAACACTGTCCAGTTATAGGTCTGTATGTTAATTACCATCTACTGAAAGAAGATCTTGAGAGTCGAGTGATATCCTACTCAAGCTAGACAAAATCCCCACAAATTCCTACCCCTAGCCAAGAAGCTATTCACAAATGATTGCTACAGGGGGAAAGAAAATCAATTTTCTTCAGTTGAGCAATACCAGGTATATCAACCACACTCCAGGGCAGGCCCCATACTCAGGAGGCGTTAGTCAACACGAAATGAACTCCATGTTTTTTAGTGCCTTTTCCTTTTAATTTGTTTGTTTTTTTTAAGGGAGGAAACAACATGAAGTTGTTCAGAGTCTGACTTGGGACAAAATGACACAGTTTCCTGCACCTAGAACAAGGCCAGCAGGGCGTAGGCCTCCAAGAGTGTTATGGTTGCTGTGAGTGTAAGGCTTGTTTATTTAATACTGTAGATATTTTCAAGTTCCTCCTTTGAGGAATGTCCTCTCTGACAAGGTTAATGACTCCATGACAATCAGAGACAGAATTAGTGTGGGAAATAAGGATATATCTGTGTCTCGGAAAAAATTGTAGAATTCTGTGACCTTCAGGATAGCCCTTAAGACTTCGAGATAGAATGCTGAAAATGTGATTCAAAACTACATTATTTCTCACCTATGCAAAATATAAAGATGCAATGTGAATTGTATTAGTTTCACAGATCTAAAGGACCAGAGGCAGGTTCACTATGAGCAAGCTTGTCAGAAAGATACTAAGGAAGGAGAGAAACAAATTTAGAGTGGTGATCATAGAGCAAGATTCCATCCAGCTAAATTTTGTTTCTTTGTTTGTGCTTACAAAGGCAGGTAGATTCCTTAGTTCAAGGTCAGCCTGGAACATAGGGATTTCAGGTCCAGGAACAGGCATAGTTGGAATGGTAATTTCAGGGTGGGATTTCACCCAGCTATCTTATTGTCTATGTTTATGCTTGCTGTCTCTTTCTAAGAATCAAGGGACTAGAGTTATTGGATGCTGATTCATGTGAAAATAAAAAGGGAACCTGGGGCAATGACTGAATTGATATGTAAATTAAAAACTGGGCTTTTGATCTAGAATGTCTATACTAGGAAAGGAAACTTTATGTGGACATAGAGTCTACACCCTATAGTGAAAAGGTACTTAGTGGCCATTGCTACACAAGAGTGACGTGAGATCTCCTGTAGGCAACAAGCTCCCTATTCAAACTGGCTTCTCTAATGATCCCTCCAAATCTGGCACAATGGGATGCTAATACCACTAAGACCTAACCCACAGTTCTTTCTATATCCAGCCAAAAGATAAAACTGCCATGCCATCATGTCATTGCCACTTAATGATTCTTTTCAGTTGCTTCACTAATCATTGGCACTCCCACCAGAGGTGGGTGCTGCAAAGAAGGGTTCATTCAAATGGGTTGAGGCTGAACATATTAAAAGTTAGAATGGTGATTCAAGCATGAGCTTAATATCACTGACAAAAACAGTTAATTGGTATCATGTTCACACTCCCGCAATACTATCCCTGGTCCCTATTTTTCTTCATCCTGGGGTATTCTGCCAGTTATCTACCCTGTATTTAAGGATTTAGAATGCAGTTAAACCAACTTCCTAAAGTGTCAATTAGAACCAATATTAATATGACAATGTGAGCTTAACTAACTCAGTTTTCGGATTTTATCCGGACTGAACACACATTGAACAAGTACAGAACTTGCTGTTCCGTCTAACGAGCCTGAGTGTTAGGATCTCTAGGCTTTGTTGCTCTAGATTTCTGGTTGGTTCCTCATTCAAACACGTTGTCTTGTAGAACAGAAACTAAATAACTTTCTATCTTCTTTTGTCCTCTAGCAAATACCTAGTAAGTAATATTCTTTCTAATAATTCTTTTAAGAATTTTTGCATGTGTTGCATTTTCAATTTTCTATTATTCTTAGCATGTGTTAAAAATAGAAAGAAAGGCAGACTAATATTGCAGTTCATGGCCTTTTAAAAAAATATCTACTCTGTACTGAAAAACTCCTCTAGATGCCACAGTGCATGTTGCTTTAATATCACAACTGTGTAAGCAATGTGAAGACAAATTAGCATGTCCCCTTTTCAATGTTGGTTTTGTTCTTTTGACAAAATTTCTACAAATTTATTTATTTTTACATTATGTATATAAGAGTTTCTGCCTGCATACAAGTTTGTGTACCCATAGAAGTAAAAAAAGAAAAGGGTACCACAAACCCTGGAATTGGAGTTAATGGGCAGATGTGAGCCACCATGTGCATCCCAGTAGCAAGGTCCAAGTCCTCTGCAGGAGCAGCAAATGCTCCTAACTGCTGAACCATCTCTCTAGTCCCCTTTTTGTTTTCTTTCTAAGTTAGCAGACAAAAGTAATGAGTCTTATGGTGGAATATTCAAACATCCTTTGTAATGATTGATCATGTCCTCCTATTGCCTGTCCTCATACTCCTCTCTCCAATAAGCCTCTTGCTTTCATGTCACATGACCTGAATTACCCTTTCTCTCTCTGCCCTAAAGATCTCTTCTGCCTTTCCAATAGTCCCTTCCTTAGAGATGTCCCCTGGGCTTCTGGGGATGATGCAGATGACCCACCCGTGGCTGATTACTCAGTTAGTGATCCCTAGCACTTTGGAATTATGAGTCTCTCCATTAACCACAGCCCTCTTCAGAAATCAGCTTCTCTAACCACAGTTCAGAACATCACAGACTTATGTGCCCAGGCTCTATGGGATATAGCTCAAGGGTTCCTGGCAGGTCTTCAGGGAGAAACACACACACATACATAAATATATATATACACATAATAAAATATGGTGTGTGTGTGTGTGTGTGTGTGTGTGTGTGCTGTTAGATCACAGAGGCTGCCCCGGATTTCTTATTATACCTAAAAAGTGGTTAAGAAAAAAAAAAAAAAACTCTGAGACATTTACATCATTTTTCTCACTTTTCTTGAATATAGTAAGAATATCATTAGCTGAGCAAGTTGGCTAACTTTATAATATATGTCACTTCCTTAACTTTCAAACCTGAAGCACCAACAAGCTTTGGAATAGAATAAAAGACTTTTACTTCCATTAAAAAACTATACTCTGAAAGATGAAACAAAATATTTGCAATTTTCTCTCTTTCCAAAGAGTAAAGCATACATTTTAAAAGGTTTGGACGTTTATGTTAGTGAGTATTTCTTGTGTAGCAAGTTAAGATGCTGTGATAGAAGAAATTTGTTTTTCTCACCATCAAGTACTCAGTCCCCACTACTGGGCAGTTTCACATCTGCCAGATCCATTGCCATTTAATTACTGTGGGAATAAACTAGCAATTTAGGCTCAAGGTTTGATGGTTCAGTCACTCATGGCATAAGCTACAGCAGATGCTTCTCACAGTTGATCTCATGATGGGCACAGCCAGTGGGCAAAAAGAGATAAGGACTGAGGAGCAGTCTTTCTACTTTCTATTCAGTCAGAACTTTATTAACTGAAATGGTGCTTCCCACACTGAGGGTAAGTCTTCCTACCTTGATTAACTATATCTAGAAACTTCCTCAGGGATGCCCAGACATTTGTCTCCATGGTGATTATAAATCCACCAAACTGACAATTGGTATTACAGCTCCCAAATAATAAGAACAATCTTGAACAAAGAGAAATAATTTAAAAAATCAAAGATGGAAACACCATCATGACTTCAAACATTTTCAAAGCTGTAAGAATCAAAGTAGCATAGTATTGGCATTTAAAAAAAAATGGGTGAACAGATCAATACAATAAAAGAGAGAATCCAGAAATAAACCTATACATCCACAGTCAACCCTCAACTGGTTTTTAAAGACTGTGCCAGAGCAAATATGGAGAAAATGACACTTTCCTCAATTGATGGAAACCTGGAAAGGCAGAATTGAACTGTACCCTTCTTTTGTATAACCCTATACAAAACCAACTCAAAATGGATCAAGTACTTAAGTTTAAGGTTTTGTAACTATCTCACACACACACACACAACTAAGATAAATAAGGAAACTGGTATAGGGGTTGTTATATTTTTACATAAAACACAAAAGACAAAAAAAGAGAGTAGACAAACAGGAGTATACTAAACTAGGAAAGTTCTACACATCTACGGAAATTATCAACAGAGCGAAGAGAAATCCTACAGAACAGGAAAAATGTTTTCAAATCTTTCATCTAATAGGCACTAATATCTTGAGTGAATATAGAACATAAAAATAATGAAACTTAAAAATTAATGTTGAAAATCCCATTAAAACAGGCAAATATTCTAAAGAGCCATTTCTCCCAAAATGGTATACAGAGTACCAACATGGACATGAAAAATATTTAAAACACTACTAATGAAATCATAAGGAGACCTTAACTTACCCAAGTTAGCATGATTAATTAAATTTTAAGTTTAAAATTAGATGGAACTGAATGACAGAATGTAAGTAAAATAATACAGGTACAGAAAGAAAACTAATAATCTCACATTTATGCAGAAGTAAAAACAAAAAAAAAATTAAAAGTTGACCTCATAGACTTAGAAAGCAGAATAGGGGTAAAAAAATGCTATAAAATGACTACTATATTGTGTGGTTTAATTTAGTATATTGACAGTATAGCATATTATTTAAAACCACAACAGAGTGACTATTATTTTTTATTAGATAGATAGATAGATAGATAGATAGATAGATGATAGATAGATAGATAGATAGATAGATAGATAGATAGATAGATAGACTCATATTTTTTTAGTCTTTTTAATTTTTTTGGTTTTTTAAAACAGGGTTTCTCTGTATAGCCATGAATGTCCTTGAATTCACTATATAGACCATGCTGCTTTCAAACTCAAATCTGTCTGCCTCTGCCTCTCTGCCTCTCTGCCTCTCTGCCTCTCTGCCTCTCTGCCTCTCTGCCTCTCTGCCTCTCTGCCTCTCTGCCTCTCTGCCTCTCTGCCTCTCTGCCTCTCTGCCTCTCTGTCTCTCTGCCTCTCTGCCTCTCTGCCTCTCTGCCTCTCTGCCTCTCTGCCTCTCTGCCTCTCTGCCTCTCTGCTTCTCTGCCTCTAGTGCTGGGATTAAAGGTGTATGCCACAATCAGGCTAAAAATGACTAACAGATCTCATTGCATATTTCAATGAGCTAGGAGAGTTTAAAACAAAAACAGTAAATGTTTCAAGAACTAAATGCTAATTATCTTAAATTATCATACCATATCCTACAAATATGTACAACTATCACACGTTAATTTAAAGTTAGAGATAATGTGAACATACTACAGAAATGTTCTGAGGGAAATGCAAAGCACTGGTTCTTGTATTAGAAAAGACAAGACTTCTCTAGTGTTCTGTGTCTACAGGTCCAAACAGTCCAGCAAGGAAACAGAACCTAACCCCCACAGGTAGAACCTGTTGCAAAGGAAGTGGGGAGAAAGAGGAGCAGAGACAAATAATGGGTATTTGTGTTGCTACCTGAAAGTCTAGAAAAGGACAAAACAAAAACAAAGTTCTGGTTCTTTAATATTAATATAACTGAAAAATATAAAGTACAAACTTAAAAAGAAAAACTATTAATACCAAAAATTAAACAGTAATGTTCTACAGGTCCTGAAGGCATAAAATGATGATGATGATGATGATGATGATGACGACAATGATGATAATGAAATACAAATACTTCTTTATACACAGATATGAGATAATAAACAAAACAGGATAATTCTTAGAAAATTATAAGATATAATAATCTTCATCTAGTTATACGCCCATCCTTTGAATAGCTGTGTAACTATCAGGAAAAAAAAAAAAAAAACACCAGACAATTTGGTTTCATTGAAAAATGCTAACAAATGTTAACAAAAGTGTGCAAATCTGTTCTAGAATACAGGAGAAGAGGAAATACAAGTTTATTTTACCAAACCAGAAAACACAATTAATTGTACTAATAAATAACAATATCAAACAAGCACTATAGCCCCCAAAAGTAGACCCAGAAACTCCTAATATAATCACAAACAAAACTTAGAGAGTATTTGCAGACTATATGCCATAACCAAGGAGACTTTCTACAGAGATCTAATGATAAATAAATATTCGAAAACCAAGCAACTAGATTACTATATTTACAAACTAAAGTGGGAAAATGCATGATCTTATTGACCAATACACAAAACCAACAAGACAATACGTGTTCATAATAAAGAAGAACGGAAAATATAGGTGTAGAGGAGAATGTTTTTAATTTGATAGAAATACTATGAAAACTGTATGATTAACATGACTAATGATCAATACAATATTTTCCCTACAACGGAGATATTGTCAATAATTTTTGTCACCCTTCTCAAAAGAAACATGAAAATTCTAGCCACAACAATCAGACAATATAAAGAAACAGAGAATATATTGTGAGGAAGGGAGGCTTATAATTCACTATTTGTAGTTGAAAAACTATGTTAATAGATACAGAAATGTCCTAAAGCCACAAATTAAATTAGGAAAATCATATTGCACAAGATAAAGAAATGAATGCCTATGTTTAATGTAGTGATAAAACTACAAACACTAAAAATTAAAATATGGCAAAATTTACAATCAGTCAAAAAGCAAAATAAATAAATAGATGTAAATATAACAAAGAATAGGTAGAACTGATTACACAGGTTTGATAAAAGAAAACAAGGAGGATATAAGTAATGGAAGGATAGGCTGTTGTCATAGAGTAGAAGATTGATGAAGTAAACTTGCCAATGCTCTCCTGTCTTAATCAAAGTACTATTACTGTAAAGAGATGCTGTGAGTACAGCAATTCTTATAAGAGAAAGCATTTAACTGTGGACTTCATCATTTTTTGAAAATGGTTTGGTTTAATCCGCTATCATGCAGGAAGCATGGTGGTACAAGGCAGACACAGGACTGTACAAGTAGCTGAGAGTTATAGATCTGGATCCATAGGCAGAAGAAAGATAGCAATACTACTCAAAGTCACAATATTAGCACCTAGAATTTCAATCTTCCCAAACCCAGATGTCTAGGTTCCAGCATGAAAACATAAGAAATGACTAGAACATATGTTTCCACTACAGTCAGCAACCATATCACAGTAGGTCCTGAGTATTGCAATGTAACTGAAGCACAAGAAAAAAAAGACCTTAAAATAATATTTATGAATATAATAGAGGTCCTTAAAGAGGAAATTACTAAACTGCTTAAAGAAATATATATGGAAACAAAAACAGTAAAGGAAAATGAATAAAACAGTACAAGATCTGATAGAAAGAGAAGGAAATAAAGAAAAAAAAAAGAAAATATAAACTGAGAGAAACCTAGAGATGAAAAATGTAGGAACTTAAACAAGAACCTAATAGTCAATTCTCACTGGCAGAATAAAAGAGATAGAAGAGATTTCCAGACACTGAATACATAGTAGAAGAAATTGATATCTTTCTCAAATAAAAGTTAAATCTAAAAAAGACTTGGAATAAAACATCCAGAAACAATGGTACACTATAAAAATACCAAAGCTAAGAGTATTAGGAATAGAAAAATAGAAACCAAAAAACAAAACAAAAACGGAAGAAAAAAAAAAGAAAGAAAATTAGAAACCAAAGTCAAACACATTGCATACATTGTCAATAAAATCATAGAAGAAAATCTCCCAAACCTAAGGGAGGAGATGTTTATCAATATACCAGAAGCACAGAACACCAAAGGCTGTAACAGAAACGAAAGTCTCATTAATACAAAGTAATCAAAACACTAAATGTACAGAACAAAGACACAAACATTAAAAGCTGTGTACTGGCTAGTTTTGTGTCAACTTGACACAGCTGGAGTTATCACAGAAAAAGGAGCTTCAGTTGAGGAAATGCCTCCATGAGATCCAACTGTAAGGCATTTTCTCAATTAGTGATCAAGGGGGAAAGGCCCCTTGTGGGTGGGACCATCTCTGGGCAAGTAATCTTGGTTCTATAAGAGAGCAGGCTGAGCAAGCCAGGGGAAGCAAGCCATTAAATAATATCCCTCCATGGCCTCCCTCTGCATCAGCTCCTGCTTCCTGACCTGTTTGAGTTCCAGTCCTGACTTCCTTGGTGATAAACAGCAGTATGGAATTGTAAGCTGAATAAACCCTTTCCTCCCCAACTTGCGTCTTGGTCATGATGTTTGTGCAGGAATAGAAACCCTGACTAAGACAAGCTGCAAACAAAAAAAGAGAAACAAACAAAAAAGGGAAAAAGCACAAGAAACATATAAAGGCAGACCTATTAAAAGACACTTGACTTCCCAACAGAGACTCTAAAAGCCCAGAAGGACCTACATGGATGTTCTACAGCCTCTAAGAGACCCCAGATGCCATCCCAGACTACTATATCCAGCAGAACACTCAATCACAATAGATGGAGAAAATAAGACATTCCACGATAAAGCCAAATTTAACCAATATCTACCTACCTACAAATCCGGTTGTAAAGAAGTTTCTAGAAAGAAAACTCCATACTAAAGAGGTTAACCACACACACAAAAACACAAGGAAGAAATAATCCCAGGCCCAGCAGACCAAAATAGGATAAATACACACATACACCACAACAAAATAACAGGAACCAACAAATGCTGCTCATTCATGTCTTGCAACATCATCCTTCTGCTGCATTCAAGAAACTCAGCATCAAGGATAGACATTCCTTGGGGTAAAGGAACAAAAAGATGCTCCAGTCAAGAGGATCTAAGAAACAACATAGCTACTAATAATAATATCTGATAAAGTAGACTTCAAACAAAAACTAATAAGAGATAGGGAAGGACACGACATACTTATCATAGGAAAAGTCCACCAATTTTTAACATCTATGCACCAAACACAAGGGCACCTGGGTTCACATAAGAAATACTACAACAGTTTCAATCACATACAATCCTCAAACACTGATAGTGGGAGACTTCCATAACCCTGTCTCACCAATAGACAGATTATCCAAACAAAAACTAAAGAGAAACTCTGGAGCTAACAAATGTTATCATCTAAATGGACCTAACAGTTATTGACAAAACATTTCACTTAAACCCAACAGAGTATATCTCTTCACTGCACTTCATGAAACTTTCATCAAAGTGGACTATATATTCAAAATGCCAAGCAAATATTAACAGATAAAAGAAAATTAGAGTAACACCTTGTGTCTGATCAAACCACTACAAGGTTAAAGCTAGATATCAACAACAGAAGCAGCAGAAAGGTTACAAACTCATGGAACCTCAACAAATCACTTCAGAATGAAAGATGGATCAAGACTGAAATTAAGAAAAAAAAATTAGATACTTATTTTGTGTGTGTGTGAGTGTTGGAGTAGTCATTATACTACCGATGTTAACTCCTCTGTTGCTGACAATTCTTCAATTGTGGTGTGGTGCTGAGCACAAGCCTAAACAGTTCAAGTAGCCAGGTGTAAAGTTTCTTAGAAAGGGGTTTTGGATGTAGCATGATTGATAAGAAATATGTAAGGGGAGTAGCTTTGTTGTTGACACTATCTATGTCTGTTACCTTTTTGTTTATTATGAATATTTTACTCATACACACTTGTTGTAGGGAGATGATTTGACATACCCATAGATCTGAGGTAGTTAGTATTTCCATCTCTTTAAACACTGAACATTTGTAGTAGGTAATAATGATACATATTAATGGGAAATTGTACATATTTCAATATAGTTACACAGTGTATGAAATTCAAATAGAGTAACATTTTTATCTTCTCATTATTACTTTTTGTTCAGAGGCATCGAAAACACTTGTAGTTATTTCTGAAAGAATAACTTGTGCTGTAGAGTAGTGGAACTTGTTAATGCTTGGTACTAGCATTTCTAGTCCCTATATTGTGTCCCTCCTCTCTCAGTGTTTCCCAATCTCTACCTCTACCATCCAGCATTGTCATATGCTGAGACCAACCTTCCCAGCTTCCATACTTGGAAGAGAGCTTGGAATCCTCACCCTTGCTGAGTGTGTCATTTAATCACACGTGAATGGTCACTGGATTCACCTATTTCTTGCAAACATTATTTTTCTTGATCTCTACACAAAAGACCCATTTCCATATATGCCCTAGAGTCCAACATGGATGGGTAGGAGAGTTTCACAGGAAACATACAAAAAGCCATGGAAATTTTGGGTGACATGGAAGTTTTTTCTAAAAAGAAAATGTAAGATTTTTTTCTCTCTAATATAGTGCAATACATTCTTTCTTTTTTTTTTTTTTTTTACATTGAATGGCATTATCTTTTTTATTAGCTATTTTCTTCACTTACATTTCAAATGCAATCCCCAAAGCCTCCTATACCCTCGCCCAACCCTGTTCCCCAACTCACCCACACCTGCTTCCTAGCCCTGGCATTTCCCTGTAACTGGGTCCTATGATCTTTGCAAGAACAAGACCTCTCCTCCCATTGAGGTCTGAATAGGCCATTCTCTGCTACATATGCAACTAGAGACATGAGCTCTGGGGGGTATGGGCTAGTTCATATTGCTGTTCCTCTTATATGGCTGCAGACCCCATTAGCGCTTTGGGGACCCTGTGATCCATCCAATAAATGACTGTGAGCATCCACTTCTGTATTTGCCAAGCATAGCCTCACAAGAGAGAGCTATGGCAGGGTCCTGTCAGCAAAATCTTTCTGGTATATGCAATAGTGTCTGGGTTTGCTGATTGTATATGGGATGGATCCCTGCTTGGGGCAGTCTCTGGATGGTCCTTCCTTCCATCTCAGCTCAGAACTTTGTCATTGTAACTCCTTCCATGGGTACTTTGTTTCCCATTCTAAGAAGGAACAAAATATCCACACTTTGGTATTCCTTTTTCTTGAGTTTCATGTGTTTTGCAAATTGTGTCTTGCGTATTCTAAGTTTCTGGACTAATATCCGCTTATCAGTGAATGCATATCATGTGTGTTCTTTTCTGAGTGAGTTACATCACTCAGGATGATATCCTCCAGATCCATCCATTTGCCTAAGAATTTCATGGATTCATTGTTTTTAATAGCTGAGTAGTATTCCTTTGTGTAAATGTAGCACATTTTTTGTATCCATTCCTCTGTTGAGGGACAGCTGGGTTCTTTCCAGCTTCGGGCTATTATAAATAAGGCTTCTATGAACATAGTGGAGCATGTGTCCGTATTACAATTTGGAACATCTTCTGGGTTTATACCCAGGAGAGGTATTGCTAGATCTTCTAGTAGTACTATGTGCAATTTTCTGAGGAACCACCAGACTGATTTCCAGAGTGGTTGTACAAGCTTGCAATCAAACCAACAATGGAGGAGTATCCCTCTTTCTCCACATCCTCACCAGCATCTCCTATCACCTGAATTTTTGATCCTAGCCATTCTGACTGGTGTGAGGTGGAATCTCAGGGTTGATTTGATTTGCATTTCCCTGATGATTAAGGATGTTGAACCTTTTTTGATGTGCTTCTCAGCCATTCAGTATTCCTCAGGTGAGAATTCTTTGTTTAGCTTTTTACCCCATTTTTAATAGGGTTATTTGATTTTCTGAAGTCCATTCCTCTATCTGATTTAGGATTGGTAAAGATACTTTCCCAATCTGTTGGTGGCCTTTTTGTCTTATTGACAGTGCCTTTTGCCTTAGAGAAACTTTGCAATTTTCTGAGGTCCCATTTGTCAATTCTCGATCTTACAGCACAAGCCATTTCTGTTCTGTTCAGGAATTTTTCCCCTGTGCCAATATCTTCGAGGCTTTTCCCCACTTTCTCCTCTATAAGTTTCAGTGTTTCTGGTTTTATGTGGAGTTCCTTGATCCACTTAGACTTGACCTTAGTACAAGGAGATAAGAATGGATAAATTTGCATTCTTCTACATGATAAATGCTAGTTGTGCCAGCACCATTTGTTGAAAATGCTGTCTTTTTTCCACTGGATGGTTTTAGCTCCCTTGTCAAAGATCAGTGACCATAGGTGTGTGGGTTCATTTCTGGACCTTCAGTTCTATTCCTTTGATCTCCCTGTCTGTTGCTGTACCAGTACCATGCAGTGTTTATCACAATTGCTCTGTAGTACAGCTTGAGGTCAGACATGGTGATTCCATAAGAGGTTCTGTTATCATTGAGAATAGTTTTTGCTATCCTAGGTTTTTTTGCTTTTCCAAATGAATTTGCAAATTGCCCTTATTAACTAGGTGAAGAATTGAGTTGGAATTTTGATGGGGATTGCATTGAATCTGTAGATTGCTTTTGGCAAGATAGCCATTTTTACTATATTGATCCTGTCAATCCATGAGCATGGAAATCTTCCCATCTTCTGAGATCTCCTTCGATTTCTTTCTTCAGAGACTTTAATAATAATAATCTTGGAGTAATTCTAACCAAACAACTGAAAGATTTTATATATATATTAAAGTCTCTGAAAATGAAATTAAAGAAAATATCAGAAGATGGAAATATTCCCCATGCTCCTAAATCAGATGTTGGCTCTTGAAAGGACAATGTTCAACTTCATATAGAAACACACACACACACACACACACACACACACACACACACACACACACACACATTTATTTATTTATTTATTTATTTATTTATTTATTTATACAGTTAAAACATAAAAAACATACTAGAAGTATCACCACCCCCAAACTGAAGACCCAGACGTAAATATCTACAATCATGACATGATTTTTGTTTGTTTTTTTTGTTTGTTTGTTTGTTTGCTTTTTGTCAAGAAGTCAGAAATACACACTGGAAAGGAAGAAAGCATCTTCAAGAAATGGTGCTAGTCAAACTGGATGTCTGTATGTAGAACAACTCAAATAGACCTTACACTAAAATCAACTCCAAATAGGTCAAAAAGCTTAACATAAAACAAGATACAATAAAGCTTATAGAGGAGAATATAACCTTGAACTCATTACACAGGGACTTTCTAAACAGAAAACCATTAACACAAGCATTAAGATCAGCAATTAAGAGATCGGACCTTATGAAACTGAAACTTCTACATGGAAAAGACACTATTATTTAGACAAAACAGCAGCCTATAGAATGGAGAAAGATTTTTACCAACTACATACTCAGTAGAGGGCAAATATACAAGATATATAAAGAGTATAATACACTAGATATTAAGAAATCAAGTAACTCAATATAAAAAAATAGGGTTAAATATGAACCAAGAACTCTCAATAAGGAAACTCAAATAGCTGAAAAACACTTAAAGTGATGTTTCACATCCTTAGCCATCAGGGAAATGCAAATCAAAATTGCTTTGATATTTTACCTTACCCAAGCCAGAATGACTAAGATCAATAAAACAAATGACAGCTCATGCCGGCAATGATTTGGAGTAAAGGGGACACTTAGTCATTGCTGATGGAGCAACAAATTTGCACAATCACTATGAAAAGTATGGTGGTTTCTCAGGAAGATGGGATCAGTCTACTTCAAGGCCAAGCCATATCACTCTTTAACATATACTCAAAGGACACTTTATCCTACAGAGACACATACTTAATCATGTTCATTGCTGCTCTATTCATAATAGCCAGGAATTGCAGACAGCATTGATGTCCTTCAACAGCCGAATAGATAAAGAGAATGAGTGTACACAATCAGATATTGCTTAGACATTAAAAAATAAAATCATGAAATCTGAAGGTGAATGGATAGAACTAGAAAAAAGCCAACCTGAAGAAATTCACAGCTAGAAGACAAATATGGTATGTAATCACAAACATGTGGATATTAGTTTTTAAATCAATGATAAGCAAACTACAATCTGTAGAACTATATATGTTAGTTAGGTATAAGATAAGGAACTAAGGTACACAAATCTCCCTAGGAAAGGGAAATAGAATAGGTATAGACATAAAAGTGGGTTGAGAGAACTAGAATGGAAGGATCGAGTGAGCAGAGAGAGAGAAGAGGAGACAAATGTAGGAAATACAGGGAGAGATATTAAATTAAAGGCCATTTGAGGGCTACTGAAATTGGCAAATAATGAGAGATATGGCCTGAATAGATGGCACAGGGTAAAATTAAATACTAGTTTGCTGTTAAAGGAACATAGCAATAAAATGAATCCTAATGACATCCTGCTGTACTCATAGCATAGATCAATGCATTGCTCAGCCATCCTCATAGACGCTTCTTCCCGGGGCAGATGAGAAGAAATACAGAGATCTATAGCTAGACGATATGCAGCAAATGTGAGGCCTCAGAAAGCATGGAGCTCTAAATGTGATGTCTTCACCAAATCTCTCTCCTTAGAACTCAGAAAAACCCATAGAAAAGGAGGTTGAGAGGATGAAACCCATAGAAAAGAGGCAGAGAGGATGGAGGACACCAAGGAAACAAGTCCTTCTAGACCAACAGGCTCAGTGCATGAATGAACTCACAGAGGTATAGATAGCATGCACAGGGTCTGCACCAGTCTTTACCAGCTGGGATCTTAGAGCTGAAAAAGGAGTAAACACATGCCCCTGTCACTATCCCAGAAGCTAGCTGCAACTGATATTTACTTACAATGAAAATTTAGTTTTCATTGTAGAGTAGGCCAGCAGTGAATAGTCTAGAGAAAACAAATTCAATGGCTTTTTTTCAGGTTCCTTGTCAGGGCTTCTCTCTCTCTCTCTCTCTCTCTCTCTCTCTCTCTCTCTCTCTCTCTCTCTTTCTCTCTCTCTCTCTCTCTTTCTCTCTCTCTCCTCCCTCCCTCCCTCCCACTTTTTGCCCTAAAAGTTCTTTTTGTAAATGTTATCTTGATCTTGTGTTTTTATGGGATTCCTGAACGTGCAAATGAGTGAATCTCTGCATCTATAACTGTCCATTTCTCAGGCTCTTCCCTTCAGTTTGTTTGTTTGTTTGTTTGTTTTATCCGTTCCAATGTGTTAGTTTTGTTTTATCTTATAAAATCTTATATTATTCCATTGTTATCCCTTAGATGCCTATTGTTTTTTATGAGAAACGGAAAGGGGGTAGATCCAGATGGGGAAAATGGACTTGGAGGAGTAAGGTAGAAGAAACCATAATTGGGGTATACTGTATTAAAAAAATCTATTTTCAATAAAAGAAAAATAAATAATCTGGAAAAACAATCTACCCAGTTTCATGACTCACTACACAGCAATGATGTCCATCACTATGTGGTATTGCTTTAGACATATATATCAATGGGAAGAAATGAAGATCACAGAAATATAAAAATATTCCCAATTCAGTTTTAACAAGAATGAAAATAAGTTTGACGAACGTCAAGCCTCTTCAAATGGTGCTAAAATTACTAACTACAAAGCAATTGACCCTCAATAACTTTGCATGAAGTTATCTCAAATAAATGAATATTTATGTGAAATTAGTATGTTTGGGAAGAAAGTCAAAACTAAGAAATGAATCACTTATAGCTAATACAAATGAGCAAGCAACTCACTCAGGGAAAGAAGTTATGCAGCTATTCAAATGGCTGGCTTATAAATTGATGAATTATAGAACCTATACTGCCTAGTTGATTTAAATGCTCTGGTACAGAATTTCTAAACCTGTATTTGATATTAAATGTTCTGCAAATATGTACTGACTTATATTAACTTTTAAGCACTGAGTTGTCACTACCTATCAGACAGCAGATCAATTTTAGAGCCTTTACAGTAGAATGTTTATGCAAATATTTGAATTTGTATGGATTTCACCTCATTATTGCACAGGAGTAAAAACACTGAAGAACCTACTAGCTGTTCCTACACGTAAGTCATATAAATCCAAATGAATATGAAAGAGAGATGAAAAATATTATATAGCCAAAATAGAAAATCCTTATCTTGAACATGGTATTTGTTAGCTTTAAGACATTAATTCTATGTGAGTTATAAAGAGACAAAATTAACTATAACACCATAAAACACTAAAAAGGAAAAAAGCTATTGCTGAATAGTGTTTCTTACAAGAGAAATGTAACTAGAAATGTGATAATTGTCCACAGCTATAAAGAACAGTTACTCATGTTGTCAAAGGCAACAACCTGCTCAGACTTTGTACACTGGACTGTGGACACGTATATAGGACATATTCTTGATGACATTGTTTGGTGGATCAGTCTGAAAACAAAACTCAGAGTAGAGAGTAAAATTATTCTTCAATGAACCTCATTATGAAGATATATAATTGAATATTGCTTTATTTGTATTATAATATTTAAAATTAAAAAATAACTAGTGATAGGGTGACTACTATACCCTATTCACCATGGACACCATATGTAATCTAACCTGAAAATTGTTTTAAACTAATTGTATTATTTTACACCCCAAAAATCATACCATAGCATTTAGAATTTCCACCTCTGGCTGGGATTATATAACAAAGATTGGATTTGCTCTATATTTGAAGCAAATGAATAAATAAACCAAATATATAGTTAGAAACCAAATATATACTTAGAAATCATGCAGTGAAGGATTGGTGAAGCCTGAGACAAAAGACTCAAAAAACAATTAAGATTTGAGGTTCTGGCCTCTCTTTGAGGAGGAGGCTCTGAGAATCACTGAAGTGCCCTCGTCACTCTCGTCATCCTGTTGAGGACAACATGAACCAGGTCCTGCTGAGATTTACTTTGGAGTCTGGTTGGGATGTAACTGGCTCAGAACTATGATATACCAAAAATTGGCCTTAAAAACTTGAACACATTAAAAAGGACATGGAAGCCCAGATTAAATGCCCTCGTTCCTGACGTCTATGCCACCATTAGTTCAACCATTCGAGGGGTGTGCCTCCTTTCCAGCCTCCCCCCAAAACTTTGTGTTCCTCTTCATCTCAGACCCTGTGTGCTGCCCCAGAGCCATAGTACATAGTTCCAGGAACCTCCTCTCTCCCGACTTCCTCTTCCCAGCTACTTGGGAGGTCTTGAGCCTGCAATTATCATTCTAGACTAACAAACAGAGCCTTTCAATAGTAGCTGTTCACCTGTCCTCTGGGATTACCACTATTTATTGTCAAAAGAAAAATTAATAAGCTTTGTAAAGCAGATCAGATACAAGTAATGCTGATTTCATTGTCTAGCAGTTAAAAATGGGAATTCATTCCACATTTGTTACTAAATTATATTGTTTCAAAGTAATTAAAATTAGTATCTCCCGGCCAATTTCTGGTGAATTATCCATTTATTTTCATTTATTTGTTATCAAGGAGTTCCACGACTGATAAGTTAGCCAATGAATAATAATTTTAAAAAAGTTAGCCTTACAATGGTGATTGCCTACCTCCTTAGGACATTTTAGGCCAAGAAGAAAGTGGAAGCCAATCATGGGAGTAGAAAGATTCTACAGAGAAATTCAAAGATGTCTAGAAACGTACAAAAAGGACTCCTCATAAGCCTCCAGCTAAAACTGAGAATCATCTGATTCAAGTAACATTTAGTATAGTCCAACTTAAAGAAAACTATTTTTATCTCTGTATCATTTATTCACTTGAACCAAACACATGTGTAATACTGAAAATGTTCATTTAATTGCAAATGCTATTAATAATTACACAAAGTCAGTATTAACACTTTTATAAAAAATTTTAATAGAATGAAGGCATCATTAATTTAGGACACAAGAAAACCTGTTAGCATAGCAGCATAAAACTAGTGAACAAGAGTATTTTAAAAAGGAATATGTAACTTAAAGGATTAAATTCAGGATGGAGGTCAGCAGAAAGCTGACCATACCACAGCTTCCCTGAAGTGCTGGTGTTGATACCTGATGGAAGGGTGTTAATCCCTGAGTGACAAGCGAGGCAGTAGAGAGAATTACTAAGCGTTGACTTGAGACACAGAGCATTGAGAAGGTAGTAACAGTATCCAGAGCAATCAGAGAGGAATTGGAAGATTATTACAATTTTATCACTAATAAAAAGAACTAGAATTGTGAGGTCTCTGAAAACACCATGGCCAGCAAAGTACTGAGAGGAAAGAATGGACATCCAGGTCAGCATGACTGCTGCTGTTGCTTCAAACTTTGAGAGTCTGACCTGGAGTCATATTTAAATACAGCATACTTTGAAAATAAGTTTCCTGGTGGTAATTAACTCAATCTCATGTGTACAGCAAAGCTGAAGGCATGATTACATTGAAACTCTTAGTAAAGTACATACGACCTCTTCCATAAAGATGGCTTCTCTAGATTTTCTGCAGAAACAATGCTCAGGATTGTGGAGAGCCGCAATAACATTTACCATCATAAGATGGCGCCGGCTTCTGCAGTGCCTTATGCCACCTAAACAAAGATCAAGCTGTGTGCACATGTGCAGGAGTAAAAGCACCCCAAAGTCTCAAGCCCACCCCCAGGGCATATGAGATCGTGGGTAAAGCAACCAGTCAGGTGTGGACACGCCACACCAGGGGGTATTTAAGCAGCGCCTTTCTGAGGCTTCTTGGTCTTCCTCATCAATATGTAATAAAGTTTGGCTGCAGAAGGATCCTTGTGTCCCGTGTGTGTTCCTGCGGGCGAGAACAATAGCTCGGGACACAGGATAAGGGCATAGGGAGGATGAGGTAAACACAAGAGTCTCAGGAAACCAGTCTGGCCTGGCCTAGCACAAAGCTCACCAGGCTGTTAAATATCTACACTCCCACTGGGAAAGTACTTGTGATATCTTCCAGAAAGATGAGTTCTATTGACTGAGAAAAACAGTGTTCAAGAAAACAGTCTGGGAAGGACTCCTGAGATAAACAAGTCATAGGTCAGGAGCAGGCCTGGGAGAGGGTAGGGTGGGGCCTGAACATACGGAGAGCTGCAAAGATCACCGGACTATTAACCACGCCCACGCCCAGTCTTGTGGGTACAAAACAAGTTATGCATATCCTCCTAGGAACTGGCAACCCTGCGTGTTTAACATTCCTGGTTTCCCTAGTAATCATCTGTGAGCACAAGGATGTCTGTGCCCCTCACATAGGATATTTATGTAATGCCAATCGTCTCAAATAATAGAACAATGAGTAACATGAGACCAACATCCACCAAAGGAAAGAATCTATTTCTGTCCATATTTAGGGGAACAGAAATGATATGACATAAACGATATTTTTTCTTCAAAAGAAAAGTAGATGAGATTATACTTGCCCTGAGAATAAAGTAATTTTCACCCACAAAATAAAGTTGTTCTGAAGGATACAAAAACTATATCTTAAAAGCAGTCAATTAAATGTAGAGAACAATGTGATGAAATTAGCCTTGATGTATCATTAAAATTGGATATACTTTACAAGAATGCTCTGCATATATTACCAAAAAAAAAAAAAAAAACCAAACAGATAAATCTGCTTTACAAAGTCTATGTACAGAATTTCAAATTGTTCCTTAAATATGTTACTGTAGATGCAATCACATTCCTTAATACAGAAATCACATTCCTTAATACATCCTGGGAATGATCATCTTTGGGCTTCACATCTTAAACAAGGAAATAAGTTAAGTCAATTTCAGCACAAGACATAGTCAATAAGACAAATGTGCAACCTATAGATTCAGGGGAAAAATCTTCACTAACCCCACATCCAGTAGAGGGCTAATATCCAAACTATATAAAGAACTCAAGAAGCTAATCACCAAGAAACTAAACAACCCAATCAAAAAATGGGGTATAGAACTAAAGGGAGATTTCACAACTGAAGAATCTCAAATGGCTGAGAAGCACCTAAAGAATTGTTCAAAGTCCTTAGTGATCAGAGAAATGCAAATCAAAACGACCCTGAGATTCCACCTTACACCAATCAGAATGGCTAAGATCAAAACCTCAGGTGACAACAGATGTTGGAGAGGATATGGAGAAAGAGGAACACTCCTCCATTGCTGGGGGTATTGCAAACTGGTACAACCACTCTGGAAATCAATCTGGAGATTTCTTAGAAAATTGGAAATAGACCTGAAGACCCAGCTATACCACTCTTGGGAATATACCACCATGCTGCAGGGCACGTGTTCCACTATGTTCAATGATGCCTTATTGTGATAGCCAGAAACTGGAAACAACCTAGATGTTCCACAACAGAAAAATAGATACAGAAAATGTGGTTCATTTACACAATGGAATACTACTCAGCTATTAAGAACGAGGACATCCTGAGTTTTGCAGAAAATATCATCCTGAGTAAGGTAACTCAGACCCAAAAGGACATGAATGGTATGTACTCACTAATAAGTGGATATTAGCCTAAAAAAAAAAGAAAAAAAAGTACAGAATACCCAAGATACAATCCACAGAACTCAAAAAAGTCAACAAGCTGAAGTGCCCAAGTGAGGAGCCCTCAGTCTCACTTGGGAGAGAGAAGAAAGCAGTCACAAGTGAGAAGGGAGGGAGGGGCCTGGGAGGGAAAGTGGTTGGAGGGAGGAAGGGGGGGGGGAGTGGAACCTGATCTGGTATTGGGTGAGGGAAAAGGACTGAAACCCTGAGGAACAGCAGAAAGAACAGAAACAGGCAACCTAAGGAGGTAGGAGGTTGGGAGGACCCTCTAGAATGCACCAGAGACCTGGGAGGTGTGAGACTCTCAGGAATCACAAAGAGGGACCTTAGATAAAATGCCTGACAGTAGGGAGAGGAAACTTATAGAGCCTACCTCCAGCAGTAAGACTGGGCACCAAATGAGGGAGAGAGAAACAATCCAACAGTCACAACTCCGAACCATAATTGTTCCTGTCTGAAAAAAAAAAAAAATTACAGGGATGGAAATGGAGAGGAGCCTGAGGAAAAGAAGGTCCAGCAGAGGCCCAAAGAAGGATCCAGCTCAAGGGAGGTCCCAAGGCCTGACACTATTACTGAGGCTATGGAATGCTCACAAAAAGGGACCTATCATGACTGCCCTCCAAAAGTCCCAACAAACAGCTAAAAGAGTCAGAGGCAGAGTTGCACCCAACCAATGGGTAGAAGCAGCTGACCCCTGTTGTTGAATTAGGAAAATACTGAAAGAAGCTGAGGAGAAGGGTGATTCTGTAGGAGAACCAGCAGCCTCAATTAATCTGGACCCCAGAGATCTCTCAAACACTGGACCACCAAACAGGCAGCATACACCAGCTGATATGAGGCCACCAACACATATACAGAAGAGGACTACCGGGTCTGTATTCATTCAGAGATGATGCACCTAACCCTCAAGAGACTAGAGGCCCAAGGAGTTTAGAGGTCAGGTGGGGTGAGGGATGGGGACATCCATGTGGAGACAGGGGCCTGGGGAGGAGGTATGGGATGTGGACCAAGAGGGTGAATGGGGCAGGGGAGATAAAATATGGAGTGTAAAATAAATAAATAATAAAGTTTTTTAAAGTTCTGATCATGTGACCATCTTTAAATGTCTCAGACTTTCAGGCTATATCTAGACATCCTTTTAAAAACTCCTAAATGTCTAGTAAATTTATATTGATCATCAATGAAAATGTTCTGCTTCATTAATCATTTATCTATGTATTAATTAAATTAAAACAGAATGGCATTCTCCTCAAAAAAAAAACAAAAAAAAAAAAAACTTCTCATTGTAACCAAACATAACATATGGTTAGGAAAGGCTATTTGAATGTTTGTGTGGTTTTTGTCTGTATGGTTTTCTGTGGAAAAAGAATGAAGATGGCCAAACACATGAGGGTCTTTTCCTTTAAATTGTTACTGGCAAACATTCTATGCACTTCACACACTCCTATCAGTGCCTAGCAGGAACGACCTCAGTATACTCAATCAGTTTTACATGATGGGTGTTGCAATTTTTAGAATACATATTAGGCATTGTCTTAGTCAGGTTTCTATTCCTGCACAAACATCATGGCCAAGAAGCAGTTGGGGAGGAAAGAGTTTATTCAGCTTACACTTCCATACTGCTGTTCATCACCAAGGAAGTCAGGACTGGAACTCAAGCAGGTCAGGAAGCAGGAGCTGATGCGGAGGCCATGGAGGGATGCTACATACTGGCTTGCTTCCCCTGGCTTGCTCAGCTTGCTTTCTTATAGAACCAAAGACTACCAGCCCAGAGATGGTCCCACCCACAAGGGGCCTTTCCCCCTTGATCACTAATTGATAAAATTCCTTACAGCTGGATATCATGGAGGCAATTCCTCAACTGAAGCTCCTTTCTCTGTGATAACTCCAGCTTGTGTCAAGTTGGCCGACAAAACCAGCCAGTACAGGCATAGTGCATTCTTTTTGGTTCTTGTTCATTAAAGAAGAACCTATTTTTGCCAGGGGATGTTGGCATATATAGACAACCTCTGGAACTCTCAAGACAGAGGCAGAAAGATATCTGAGTTTAAGGCCTGGTCTACAGAGTGAGTTCCAGAACAACCAGGGCTACACAGAGAAACCCTGTCTCAGGAAAAAAATAATAATAATAATTACTTATGGTGATAAGCATCTGTCTGTCAAGATGCATGGCTTTTGGATAACCAACACTTCTCAGGAAATTATCTGTTCAAATATTTTATCAATGATGTGGCACAGAAAGGAATAAAAAGTTCAGAGTATTTTTATAACTAGTAGCATGGTAACATGTAAGTGTTAGAAAGTATGTTTTATTAAAAAGTAAGATACACAATTGTGATAATGAAAGGAAAGGAGGGAAGAGAGACAAGCAGAGAAAGAGAGAACATACAGACACTGCCTACAAAAGAAAGCTCAAATCAGTAAAGTCCATTCTACTCTTGTATCACTGTTGCCTTCATCCAAATCCATTGTCAGAGTCACTGAAATTATTATGGAGATATATGATTTAGCAGATGATGTTTAACTTTCATCTCTTGTTACTGTTTAATATCCACCACTTACTAAGTTTGCAATGCATGCCTTGCACAAAATGAAGTCTGCACTGAGATCTCTTCCTACAGCATGATTCAAAAAGTAATGCTCTATGAACAGGAAGATTAAAAAAATGTTCAACATCTTTAGTCATCAGGGAAATACAAATCAAAACAACCCTGAGATTCTGCCTCACACCAGTCAGAATAGATTAACTCAAACACTCAAGTGACAGCAGATGCTGGCAAGGATGTGGAGAAAGAGGAACACTCCTCCATTGCTGGTGGGATTTCAGGCTGGTACAACCACTCTGGAAATCAGTTTGGCAGTCCTCAGAAAACTGGGCATAGTACTACCAGAAGATCCAGCAATACCACTCCTGGGCATATATCCAGAAGATGTTCTAACCCGTAATAAGGACACATGCTCCACTATGTTCATAGCAGCCTTATTTATAATAGCCAGAAGCTAGAAAGAACCCAGATGTCCCTCAACAGAGGATTGGATACAGAAAATGTGGTACATTTACACAATGGAGTACTACTCAGCTATTAAAAACAATGAATTTATGAAATTCTTAGGCAAATGGATGTATCTGGAGGATATCATCCTGAGTGAGGTAACCCAATCACAAAAGAACACACATGATATGCACTCACTGATGTGGAGCAATGGGTTATACACAGACAGGCTGGTCTCCAGTCGAGTTGAGGTTGTGAACCCTGGTGAAACCCAGTGCTGATAATTCACCTACATGAGACGGTAGGCATTCCCTCATGTCTCCTGGACTCAAGGCTCCTGTAGAAGTTGCCACCCCCACAGGCCCCACAGGAGAAGCGTGTAGCTAGTAGTCATGTAGACAATGTCCCAAGCTTATGACCTTCAGGCTAGACTCCTCCCAGTTACCTAGCAACAGTAAGATAACAGCCCACCATAAGAGGGGCTGCTTGGCCCCACCTTGCTCTCCTCCTCTCTCCTCTCTCCTCTTTCCTGTCTCCTCTCTCCTCTCCTCTCCCCCCCCCTCTTCCTCTCCCCCTCCCCTTCTTTCCCGTCCCCCTCTTCCCCCTTCCCCTCTCCCTCTCTCCCTTTTTCCCTCTCTCCCTCCCTCTCCCTCTCCCCCTCCTCCTCTCCCCCTCTCCCCCTCTCCCCCTCTCCTCCTCTCCCCCTCTCCCCCTTCCCCCACATGTTGCCCCAGGGCCCCTGGTATCAAGGGGCTGCCCCTTGTCCACCCCCCCACCCCACCCCCCGTCGAGTGGGGTCAGTGGCTTAGATGCCCACCTGGGGCTGACTGGAAAGGGACTGGCAGCCCTCCAGTGTCTGTCTGCCCAGAGCATAGGAGGAACTCTGGCCGGATGCGGGCTCTTTCCCTCCCCCTCCTTCCCCTGACACCCCCAAGTTCCCAACACACTGATAAGTGGATATTAGCCCAGAAACTTAGAATACCCAAGATACAATTTGCAAAACTCTTGAAACTAAAGAAGAAGGAAGACCAAAGTTTGGATAATTTGTTCCTTCTTAGAAGGGGGAACAAAATACCCATGGAAGGAGTTAAAGAGACAAAGTATGGAGCTGAGACTGAAGAAAGGACCATCCAGAGACTGCCCAACCTGGAGATCCATCTCATAAACAACCACCAAACCCAGACACTATTGCATATGCCAACAAGATTTAGCTGACAGGACCCTTATATAGCTGTCTCCTATGAGGCTATTCCAGTGCCTGGCAAATACAGAAGTGGATGTTCACAGTTATCTATTGGATGGAACACAGGGTCCCCAATGAAGGAGCTAGAGAAAGTACCCAAGGAGCTAAAGGGGTCTACAGCCCTATAGGAGAAACAACAATATGAACTAACCAGTACCCCCAGAGCTTGTGTCTCTAGTTGCATATGTAGCAGAGAATGGCCTAGTTGGCCATCAATGGGAGAAGAGGCCCTTGGTCTTGCGAAGATTCTATGCCCCAGAATAGGGGAATGCCAGGGCCAGGAAACAGGAGTGGGTGGGTTGGTGAGCAGGGGGAGCGGGGAGGACATAGGGGATTTTCAGAGAGGAAACTAGGAAAGGGGATATCATTTGAAATGTGAATGAAAAAAATTATCTAATAAAAACCAAAAACGCTCATGCTTCAGTCACATGTAGATGGAAGGACCTAAATAATTCATTAAGAGTCAGTTTCTCTCTCTCTCTCTCTCTCTCTCTCTCTCTCTCTCTCTCTCTCTCTCAGCATTTGTCACTAAGTTGTCATCAACCCTGAAAGAGTCCTGTGGATGATAAAAAGATGGCTTCCCACAGTTGTAGGTTTGTTCTCATAGCTTTGCTTTTAACAAAAATCTACAATTATTAGGCCAGAGGGCCTTGGCTTTGAGCAGAGCAAATCTCTGAACCAATGATTTTGGACAAAAGAAAATGCAATGTTCCCCATAGTTAAACTTGGGTTATACACAAAGTGGAGACATATCTAAACCACATAGATAGAAATGGTAGGCAGGTCCTTCTCTATGTAGGATCACAGAAAGGATATCAAAAGGATAAGCTCTGGTCAGGACAAACCAATGCAAGAAAAAAATAAGCCCAAGACATTAGGGCATGAGGTTTAGACTCTTTTTCTAGAGAAGTAGATGAAAATCTGATTACCCATGCCTTTTTTGTATACAAATGCAATATTACAATAAGACCAGGTAGTGCATTATAAAGGTATACTAGCCTAGAGAGCTTGAGTCCTAGGTAAGTTCCTTATCGCTTGTACTTAATTTGTTCTCTTCCTGCCTTATTTTCCTTGGCTATTGGATATAAATCATACAACATACCTTGCATGGTTCTTTTTCTTCCCTTGGATTTGTATAACAAAGTATCACTATTTAGCCTAGATTGGCTTTGAAATCACAGTACTCCTTCCTACACGTCTTGACTGTGAGTATGATAGACTTCCATCACTGTGTCTAATTTCACTTTTATAAGGATACATGTTAGATTATGAAAAGATAATTGCATGAATCATTCAATGAGCACTAATATTGTATGCAAGGTGGCTCACCAGAATTTGCTCCAGAATAGTAGCCACATTTGCATACAGATCAAGCTATGGCCTTTGCAAAATCTCAGCAATACTAATATTCTTTGATGCTGGACTCCCTGAATTCTAGGTGCCAAAATACACACTGTTTCTATTAGAAACTACCATGTTTCCACCTGATAAAAGCTGTCAGAAGGAAAAGAAAAAGAAAAAATGAACAGGTGTTAATCTAAACATTCTATATAATATATGATCAAGTGAATAAAATAAAAGTAAAATGATAGAATTTTTGCCTAGACTCAAAGCTACTTACTGCACCCAAGAGGGTTATAGTGGAGGCGGTGGGGGCAGGGGAAAGAAGGAAAGAAAGAGGAGAGAGGGAGGAACAAACACTGTTCAGTTCAGCCAGAAAATCCATCACTCTTCTAATGCTTGATCCCTTGTCCACTTATCACCCAATCACAAATCCAGCCCTGAATAAAGACATCCAACCTTGAAGAATTGAGAACCCTAGATCAACAGTCTGTACCAAATCAGTCTGACTACTGCCCCTCCTCCCCCACCAATTTTGTTCCTGAGCCTAATAAACTCTTGGTGCATTTCTCAAAGAAAACCCCCAACTTGTATTGTAGATGCAAACCTGCTTTGGACTTGAGTTCATTTTTCTGAATAACCTCAGCCCCTGAATCACCTACAAATGTCTCACCTATTTGTTCTGTGCATATTTGTTACACACCTAAATGCTGTGTTAGTCACAATAGAGATGGATGGCATCACTGCATTTATTGCCACAAAGTGTCTAGTCACACACTTTGTTGACCACTGGGATGACAGTAACTCACTAGTATCCCTCCTGACACCCATCACCTGAATGCCTGCTTTACAAGTAGCCTGGGGGGTGGGGGTGGGGGGGAACCAGCATCCAATAGCAACATGCTATGTCTGTGCCCTCCATAAGCACTAGAACAGTCTTTATAAAGGCTATTATAAATCAGTAAGCATGTGTTCATGTGGTGCTCATGTAATTATCCAGGACAACACAAAACAAAAACTGTCAGCCCAATGGTCTAATACTCCTGTACTTAAATCTATGGCAGTCTGATAGTTCAAACCAAAGTCTAAGGAATACCTTTAAATAATACTAGCAAGCTATGATTGCTTCTTACTTTCTCTAATATATTCCTTTTATTTACACATCATTTCTTCCAATAAATTGTCCATCCTTTTAATCTTCCAGGCATAGGCCTCAACACCAAGATCAAAGAATAAATATAATTTTTGTCAGACAGACTACATCCCTCATTATTGCTTTTTGGTTCAACCACCAAGAAATGAATCTCTTCTCTTGCCTAGTGAAGAATTTGAGATATCAGAAAACTTGGGGTGTGTGTGTGTGTGTGTGTGTGAGTGTGTATGTGTGTGTGTTCCATATAATTAGATTAAGAGTAATAATATTGGTTGACACTAAATACCAAGCTACAGCTTTTAAAGCTGTCTAACCTGTAGTGTTTCACAGTTCTACAGATGTTTGCACAATGATCTCAGCTGAAAATCTGGAAACATTAAAAATGTTAGCAAACTGCAACTGAAAGGGAGAATCAGAACAAGGCTGGCTCTTTGGTAAGTATATTCAGCAGAAGTTGGTAATGAAAAGGTCTACCCATGTTTGATGGTCACTGAGGAGATGAAGTACAAAAACAAAATCTCATCTCTATTGATCATAAATTGTAGGTTGGTGAACTGCACAGACAGCCTGGTCTCCAGTTGAGCACAGGCCTGGAACCCTGGAGACCTGGTGGGTGGTAACATCTGCCTTCATGAAACAGGTAGGAATTTGGCCACACTTCCTAGGCCCCTGGCTCCTGCACAGAGGTGTGTGATCATCAATCACATAGGCAATGCCCCAACCTCCTGGTATTCTGTCTATACTCCACCCCCATAGTTACCTGGCAACAACCAGGAAGGCACAGCCCACTATAAAAGGAACTGCTTGCCCCTTCCTAGCTCTCTTGTCTCTCTTACCTCTTATTCTCTTGCTCTTGCTCTTTCTTGCTCTTGCTCCCTTGCTCCCTCCTCCCCCTCCTTCTCCTTCTCCCTTCCTTTCTGTCTCCACATGGCCATGGCCACCCTCAGCTTCTCTACTCTCTCCCTCTCTCTGCCTTTTCTACAATAAATGCCTTAAAACCACAGACTGTCTCTTCTCATCAGGATCCACTGTGCTGGAGCAAGGGAGCAGGTTTCTGCCTGGAAGACTCCCTGCACTCCAACCACAGCTGCCACCAACCCAAGCAGCCCATTGAGCAAGCTGCCTGAGCTAGCCAGAGCTCTCCCCCACTTTGTTCTAAGTTCTTCCACAACATACAGCTGCGTCTGGGATGTCCAAGACTGAGAACCTGACGTCCCTGGCCTCCGTGAGGCCCAGGGACCGCAGAACCAGCTCTTCTGCAGTGCCTAGAGGTCTGTGGTGCCCAAGAGTTGGAGCCTGACTCTGGCAGTTCCACAGGGACCACAGACTGTGCCCTTTCCTCACCCCCGGAGTGGGATCCCATGGCTTCACACAGTCCAATGCCGGCCCAGTGGTTCCGTGGGGTCCATGGTGCAGTCAGACTTCCTGCATCCCACCTTGCCCAGTGGTCCTAGTCCCGAGCAGATGTGGGACCCTATTTTTTGCCCCACAATAATCCAATCATTACAGAGTTTAAAATCTTCCTATGCTTATAATGAACAGTTTTCAAAAAGTTTGAAAGGCCAATCATGAATGTCTGATTGTCAAAATGTTACCCAACTGTAGCAGCACTTCTTCCAAGCTCTCCAAATAACGACTTTTACTTCACCTCTCTGATTTCTACTTCATCTCTACCACCTTTAGCTTTACTCTCCAGAACACTATTCTTTCCCCTTCCAGGAGAACTATGTACTTGCTTTTCCCTCTGGAATGTTCCTTCATCATGGCCCCCACTAGTTAATTTCTACATGTCCTTCCTTTGCGTTCTCAGGCTTCTTGAGTTAACGTTACTTGGGCACATGGAACTGTATTCTATCCTTATACACATTTATTGTACTTGTAGTTGTATTTTTGGCATAATGAATATTTTAAAATCATGTATTATCTCCAATGAGACTAAAAATATAATGAAAGGATAAACTGTTTTTGTTCATCACCGAGTCTGCAGAACCAAGTACTATTTATTGACAATAACTCAAGAGCCACTGACTTTTGAAGGGTTGGCAAATGTTAGTTAAAAGCAAGATATTTGGAATTAGAAACTCCTAGATTCAAATCTTGTCTCCACATCTGCCCACTCTTATAATTTTAGACTGATCACATAATCTTTTAAGTCTTAATGGTTTGTTGTTTTTTATATTGATCTAACCAGACATAGATTAATCATAGACATTTAAACCACATAGACAGCAAACATAAATGAATAGTTCTTTCCAACTGTTTACCACTATTCTTTCCAACTGCTTACCACTATATCTCAAATATATTATTCTATTTGGAAGGAAGGTGTAATGGTTTAAATATATGCACCATCTTAACAGGGCTAAGAGGAAGCACATTATATAATGTAATGTTATATGAGGGTATTTCCAGAAGGCATGAGGGTATGGATCAATAAATTCAATAAGGAAGATTTGAGCTCACCAAAAGTCAGTAGGCATTATTCAGTCTGTAGAGAGCTCAGAACAAAAAATGTAGAGGAAAAGCAAATTTATGCTTTTATATTTTTCAGTTCCTTTAACCTAACATGACATGTTCCCTATTGCATTCTCAGGCATGTCACTGCACATGGCTCGAACTTGTTCCCCTCCAGGACTTCTATACTTGAACAGGGTGTGTACTGTTCCTGCCTTCCCTGCTCAGACATTTTGATCTGATTAAAACACACCCACATCTTTGGCTTTCTTGGATCTGTGATTTTTATCCCCTAACCTCTAGAATATTGAGAATAAATTCCTATAGCAAACCTATTTTTTATCTATACATACTTGTGAGTGTTTTACTGAGTGTGTTTCCTTAAAAAATCTGAAGAATACAAAAAATTAATGATGCTTTAATTACAGTTTTAACAATAAAATCACTTACAACTTCTATGAATTCAATGCAAACAAGATAAATTCAAAACATGTTCTCTGATGCAGGAAATCCTAAAGTGCTCGGTGAGTTTAACAACTCGTATGAGATAAGTTGAGATGGTAACTAAGCAATGATGACCTGGTCTTTAAATTAAGAGTTAAAGGCTACGCGGAGAATTCTGGCATAGTTAAAGATTAAATTCTTCCTAGAACATAAGCCAAAGTCTTAATACCAAAGGTGATAATGAAAAAGAACTGCTCATTAACTCTAAACCCTAGCTGGAGACAACTTGGGGTCAGGCCACATACCAAGGTAAAACATACACCCACATACATATTCACTTCCATCTGGTATCAAATTAACAGACACCTAAACTAGCTTTTATTTATGGAAATAAAGTCTAGGAATGGGGCAGTTAATTCAATCACTTAACTTTACTGTTTTTTATTTTAAATTATCCTCAATGTTAACATAATAATTATTAATTTATACAAATATCTCTTGTATGTTAGACCTATTGACCCAATTGTACAGCAGTGTTTATTTTAGAAAATCCAAAACTTCAGTCATTAAAAAGAAGATCATTATAAAGTGTAAATAAATTTATTTAGGTTCTAAATTCAAATATAAGCTTCAAAAATGTCATGCATTCACCCCATTTCATTATAAATAAGTCATTCTGTAGGTAACGCTATGTATGGATAAATTTTTATGACTATCCTTCGTTGCTTTTCTCCATCTTTCTTTCACTGAATCTCCTTATCATTTTAACCTGGAATTATCTTAATTACATTCTACAGCTATGCTTCTGAATCACTGAGAATTCTAAAAATGTTCACTGTATAAAACCCGAACTATTATGCATATATGTGCCTATTTTATACCACAGTGGGGCTTAGATAAAGAGTCTGTCTTAGAATGAGCAGCACTCTTGAATCCCATATGACAGACATGTAAGCTATCGCAAGTGAATTCTAAATTGTAAGCCCAACACAGAGATCAAATACCGATAGATAGATAGATAGATAGATAGATAGATAGATAGATAGATAGATAGATAGATAGATAGATAGATGAAGGAATGAATAAATAAATGTTGAGAACTGAAATTTTTTTCTTCAACACATGAAGAAGTATATTTACACAAATGGCACTGAGAACAAGCAAACCAGAGACCAAACTGACTCAGAGAAGGTGCCAAGCAAAACCCAGCTGTCTGCCAAAGCTTTCCCTGGGAGGTGAATAACTGTGGAAATTGCAGAATTGGTTTGGTAATGAAATCCTCTTAGCCATTTTTTATGTTTGATTTAACATTTCTGTTTTCTACTGAACAGTGTGGGTTACATTAATTATATCAGAAGGGAGCCATATTTAGGCTCAACGGAAAGATTAGCAGCATTTTATTTCATGGGAGAAATTTTACCATATGTATAAGTGAAATGTGCATCTAACACCTATTTTTGATAGCATAAGACTATTTATACAATTACAGTGCAACTCAGCAAGATTAAAATCATATACAAAAATCTCAGACAGTAGTACATGATATCATATTATGCTAATTTATAAAGCATTCTGATTAAAAATCATAATATTCATAAAGTCACATGTTTATCCCAGATCATCACTACAAAGTTAAATATCCAACTTTAGCCAAAGATGTAGATTTTCAAAAATATTGTTTCTGTTCAATTTTCCCTGAAGTACATCCTGGCAATTTTCAAACAACAGAACATTTTAACACGTGTTTCTGACTTTGTCAAAATGTTCATGGCTTTGACCCCATCTTCAGCTATCTTTTTTTTTTTTTGGTGTTTAGTGTGTTTCTAGACAGCAGCCATAACTGTGTATAAACACTCAAATGGAGTCATGGGAAATAGAAATGGTGCTGCAAGATTAGGATGATGCTCCTGACTGGTTTCCATCCTGAAGTCAATGCAGGCTCTTTGCTGTGCCCCATGCATTTCAGCGCTGGGGCAATTCCACATACACTAAACTACCTTCAAAAGAAACAACATGCCCATGGCCTCAGCAGTAGATTCAAGCTATTATGTATAAGACCAGCACAATTCCATTGGTGGCATTTTTGATGACCTAATTAAGAAATATTAAGGGACATTTGTGCTCACTTGATGGTTTACACAAACATTGCACTGAATTACATAATACATAGCTACTTTCTGATGGAGGAGAATAAGGAACCTATAGAAGGACTAATCAAGACCTAGAATTTGTTTTTCTTTCTCAGTCTGCAGTTCTAAGTGCCAGAGCCATCTCAGATCTTCCTTTCAAACCAAAGGAAGCAAGAGGCAGGTGAGGAGAAAAAAGTTAATTTTGACTCTATACTCGTAGGTAACTCCCTCCCTCCCCAATGTTAGTAGTTTTTTCCCTTTGAGCCATCTAGTGACCTCTCTTCAAACAGCAGCAGCTTTTATCTCACAACCTATGTCTTCTCCTGCTTTGTAGCTATGAACTCAGGCAAAAGCCAAAGACTGCTTAAGTAATACTTCAAGCAAGTGTGTATGTGTATGTGTGTGTGTGTGTGTGTGTGTGTGTGTGTGTGTGTGTGTGTGCATATACACATATATATATGGATGGGTATATGGGTATATACATATATGGATTTGGCTTTTGTTGCTTTGCCAGAATGTAAGTTTGCCACAACATAACTTGCACACATTCTGCTATAACACACTCAGCTATGATTCAGGTTTGTCGTTTCAAAAGTACCCATTCATTAAGTACTGACTGGGTCTGTCTAGTGTCCACTAAAGACAAACTCCATAAGGGGTAATGAAGAACAAATAATAAACTTGTCAGCCACTTAAATTTAAGTATGAGCTACTAAAATTTCTTTAAAACCAAAGGTAATTTAAAGTGATAGAACATTTTTTAAGACGCACGCTACTCCTGAGAGACAATGTCAGAATGAGACATTTACATTTTCCTCTCTCAAATCACACTCAAAGGAGCCTAGAAGTAAAAAAAGAAAACATACTGCCTAGGTGGATAAATTACAAAAGAACAATGGCCAGGAAAGCATGTTCAGTGTTCAGTGGACCTGGAGAAGGCAGATTGGAATGGGAGCGCTTTCATGGAAAACAGTGTGCAGTGGCAGGTAAGAGCTGCTGAAGAGTATGCTGATATCTTCCTCTGAGAATACCTCCTGCCTTCAAGGAGATCAAGCCTTTGCTAGACCTTGCAACATAGTTAATTGTATGCCTTGAGATCATTAGGGACTATTAAAGCTGGGGTCCTGCTCTGTACTCAGCATCTCTAAGTTTAACCTCCCTGTAACCAACCTTACTATGCCTTGGATTCCCCATGTAATCAGCTTTAACCTAAGGTGAACACATAGATTTAATCTTAAACTGTGTACTCTTCCATGCCCTTAACCCAGAAGTATGCATATGTGTGTGTATGCACATGTATGTGTGTCTCTGTGTGTGTGTGTCTGTGTGTGTGTACGTGCAATAAAATGAAATCAACCTTAAACAACATTACTATTCACTATAAACATTCAAAGCAACATTTGAATACAGGTTGCTAACATCAATATGCAGATTTGAGTGCTATTTCACATTAGTCAAAGTCAGTAAAATAACCTAAATTCTAAAAAGAAATTTTTTAAAAAATGCTTCAACATTTTTTGAATATTCCCCCATACTTCTTTTCTTTCTTTACTCTCCTAGTTCTGTATCTTCTCTTCCTCATCCCAGGTCTTACCCTGTGCCCTCACACTGCCCTTCAGATGTCAAAAGTGAGCTCACTTTGGCATTCAGCTCAGGCTAACCTCAGGGACAAAATTACTTCCCTTTTCTCTCTTCCTGACCCTCATCAAAACTTCTATTACCTAGAAAAAAAGCAATTTAATTAAACTAAGTCACATTGGACTGTGAATGATTGATTAATAGACTATTTAACCCTCCCTGGAATATATATTTTAAAGAGGGCACTGTAATGTAAGTAACTGTACAGTAGGGCAGAATTTCAATCAGTTCAAGAAAGCAAAGAAATATATAGGCTTCATGCAGGCAAATATGTTTTGATAGAAGAGCCTTCTGAGGGGCCCTTAAATTATCCCTGCTGGTGACCACTGCTCAGCCTCTGCTCCTAACTAGAAAACTACAGCAATGTCAGAAATACCCTTTTCCGGTTTTATAAGTGAACAGCAAAGTACTCTCAAAGGAAGGCATTTGACTTTGAAACAGACTTCAGAAGTCAGCGTATGCTTTAATACTCCTCTGGGTGAATAGATAAATTCAAATGCTTCTTTTAATTTGGTGACAAGTTCCCAAGAAACACTCTTAAACATCAAACATCACTATGACAGAGGCTAAATCCTTTGCCACATGGAAGTGACCCTACAGGTAGTCTTTTAAGATTAATTACATGCTCTTAACTCTTAACTTAGGCATGAGAAAGATCGCCAGAAATATATAATGTAATTCTGTATTGCAAAGATGTATGCAAGAAACATGTAAAGGAGCTCCTACAGGCTTCACCCCAAAATTCAGTCCCTCAGCAATTCTACCTTCTACATTCATTCCTACCACTCTCCTCTCTCTTCAAAAGCACCTATTTTTCAAAATACTTGCAGAGTATCTTCTTCAAATTTAGTAACATATAATCTAATCATTTTATAAGATTTATAATTAAGTGGTTTAAATTACACTGTTGGTACAACTACATTTTTGTGTAATTTCTCTACCTAATCTCATGTATTAAATGAAAAAAATGAGAAATAGTTTCTTTTTTGCCTTTTAAAATATATTTATTTTATGTGCATATATGTGTGCCTATGTATATGCATATTCATCACATACTTTCAGGATCCAATATGTGCAAGAGGAGGGCATAGTTTCCTTAGTATCAGAGTTATAGATGGTTGTATGTTGCCCAGTGAACCAAGTCAACTATCTACAAGAGTAACAAGTGATCTTAACCACTGATTCATCTCTCCAGCTTTTCTTTGCCTTTTGGCTTGGTTTGGTTTGAGTTGGGTTAGGTTGATCTTGATCTTGGTTTTTGACACCAGCTCTTGTTATGAAATCTTGGCTGTCCTGGAACTCACTATATAAAGCAGGCAGCCCTCGAACTCACAAAGATCGGCCTGCCTCTACCTCCCAAATGACTTTGTTTGTCTTTATTTCTCAAAGAAATTAAGGAAGACCCTCCGCTCTAGATACTTATAAATTTTGCCTTCCACCTATGACAATGCACTCCTGTCTGGTAATAATAAAAGCCACTGCCATTGTACTGTTTAATTAAATATTTAACCCTGGTTGTTGGTCAAATACATTACTAGCTCAACATTGTAAACTGTTTTTTAGAAATGTGAGGCTACACTTAGCTTCTAATAAATATGTTACATCATTAAAATATATACTTCATTCTTGGTAAATTTCTTCTCTACACTAAAGCATTATATTAATCCTAATTTTCAAAATTTGCTTGGAGTGGGAGTTGAGGGGTTTAAAGTTACTAAATCAGAGAGGCTTCTCCACCAAGCATGGTGGTGCACACCTTTAATCCCAACACTCAGGAGACAGAGGCAGTTGAGTCTCTGCAAGTGGGAGGTCAACCTGGTCTACAAGTAAATTTTATTACAGCCAGGGCTCCAAATAAATCTCAATAAGAAACAAAACGAGCATACCATGCATGTCCTTTTGAGTCTGACTTACCTCACTCAGTTGATATTACCATCCATTTGTCCGCAAAACTCATGATGTCCTCATTTTTAATAGCTGAATAGTATTCCATTGTATAAATGAACCACATTTTCTATGTCCATTCTTCGGTTGTGGGACATCTGGGTTGTTTCCAGCTTCTGACTATCACAAATAAGGCTGAGGGAAATGAGGTTCAGTGACCAGCCCAAATTGGGATTCAGCTCAAGGGGAGGTTCCAAGGCCTGACACTATTACTGATGCTTTGCTGTGGTTACAGACAGGAGCCTAGAGTGGCTGCCCTCCAAGAGACCCAACAAGAGGTGAATGAGTCAGATGCAGATACTTATACTCAACCAATGGACAGAAGTCGGGGACCCCTGTGGTTGAATTATGGAAAGGCTAATTATCTCAATCAAACGTGCTATTTCACGTTAGTCAAAGTCAGTAAAATAACCTAAATTCTAAAAAGAAATTTTTTAAAAAATGCTTCAACATTTTTTGAATATTCCCCCATACTTCTTTTCTTTCTTTACTCTCCTAGTTCTGTATCTTCTCTTCCTCATCCCAGGTCTCACCCTGTGCCCTCACACTGCCCTTCAGATGTCAAAAGTGAGCCCACTTTGACATTCAGCCAAAGCAGCAGTTATTTTAAGTTGGACATAGTACTTTACATTTTATCATTTCAAAGGAATAGACTTATCACGTCTTAGTATGTGTTTTAAAGTTCATAACAATTTTTCATAAAAAATGAAAAATATCAACCATGTTCTCAGAAGGGTTACATTTGGATGATCATCTCCCCACTTTTAAAAAAAAATCACCTCTTGTCCAGCTCATTTAGGAAAATTTAAGAATATTTTCATGGAATAATTAATTTGATCTATCTTTTGGGTCCAGAATTAGCATTTGACACAAAGGATAGCAATTATCAAAAGTAAAAGATATATACTGCTAACAAAGATCCTATATATTACTATACTAAGCCATCACCCCAGTTTCTGAAGACATTTCACAATTGGGGTAGTCCTATCTGCACATAGTAGACACAGGCCAGAGATAACACTAACCATACTACAATACACAGAATAGCCCCCAGAAAATAAAGAACTATCCAGTCTAAGTTGACAAACTTTGAAAAATCAGTGCTACTAGGACCCAAGCTCAGAGCACCAAATAGATGAAGCTTCAAGTTACAATAGCACAGAAGAAAAACTTGGATTAGCATGTATCTCCTTTAGTAGTCAATTTAACCCTGGAGATTATTCTAAATCTTAGCACTTGAAGCCCACACTCCTTAAGTTCTCATTCTACTTAGAGACTTTCAAGGATTTTCTTTGTTATTCCAGAGAAATGCTGAAGGATTCCTCTATATACTTAAAACTAAGAATAATTTTTAATAAAAAATTTTAGCATCATTTATCCATCTTGAAGAAAATCTCAGAAAGCAGTTAATTAGAATATATCTTTTCTATCATTGTTTGTTCAATGATTCTTATTTAAACTATCTAACTTATGTTCCCCTAAATGAAGCTGATTACTCACTAGTGATTTTCCTATTTCTATTGAATTTCCCAGTTCTTTGAAATCACAACACTGTTTGGGAAAAGAGGGACTCTAAATTAAAATCACATGCTCTCTATTTATTAAAAACAATATAATATCACAATAGAAATATCAAAAAAGTGTTTCCCCAATCAGTTGCTTGCTATGAAATATGACACAGCTAAACCAGCTTTAGGCTATGCCTCAAATGTACAAGCTCCCTGGTCACTGAGATATAAAACAAGCACTAATAAATGGGAAACCTTGGCGGTTGCAAGACCAATAAATCAAAACCATCAAGATAAGTTAAATGCATTTTCAGTGGGTGCAGATTTAGCATCAAAGACCTGATAATCATGCAACCACTAGAAAAAGCAATGTTTGCCATGACCTTGATCATAATTCACCAACACTCCTGATGTATAACTTTTCAACATTATATCACTCTCAGAAAATGATTTTAAGAGCTTGAACTTCTGAATGAACATTAGATAGATAGATAGATAGATAGATAGATAGATAGATAGATAGATAGATAGATAGATAGAAAGTATTTTTCTGGATACTAGAACTTAGTACAAAAGCTGTAAACATCTAATATCTGAAAAATAGACTAGTAGATAGAAAAGCAAAGAATGTAGGACTTAAAAATCTTAAAGATTTTCTAGAAATGAAAGTGTGGCTAGAAATCTGGGTAGATCCAAAGAAAGTCTACAAATATTCACCTTTAGCAATGACTTTATATCTTAAATATTCCCTCTTCTTGTAGTTGGATTCTCTGTCAAAGAGGTAATAAAGCAAGAAGAAAAGTTATCATGCTGAGATTAGAGGGCTTTCTTAGCTTTGTGTTGCTCTTCAGCTGTGAAGAAAAGTCTGGTTGCCATTGTGCATTCCAAGAAAGAGAAAGTGATGCAAGATGCTGACAACTTCACAGGGCTTTCAAAGCTGAACTGTGACTACTATAAAAGTCTTAAAACACACAAAATGGAGGGAATGAATTGCTTTAATGATATCAGAGGCTATTTACAAACTTTCATCATGCCTACTTACAAACTTTCCTCTTGGCTATTGTGATTGGAGTGAAAATGAAGAAAAAATATTTTTCAATATTTAAGTAGGATATTGTTCCCTAGAACAAAAGGTCAATTACCTAGATGACTAAAATTAAAATTTTTCAGTATCTTAAAAGTTATAATAAAATAAAACACCTGAATTAAAATACTGATGTAAGATCTTTTCTGGAGAATGAACAAAAGTCACACCCAACAGTAAATCCAGCATTGAGGAAACAGGCAGGAGAATCAGAAGCTCAAATTTAGCCAAAGCTACATAGTTTACACCCTTCTTGTAAGAAACAAATCAACTGCAATAAAAAAGAGCCTTTCTGAGTGTATAACTTTAGGTAGGTTGTATAACAACTCAAAGTCTCTGGGTATGTTCCTGTTTATTTCAGTTTGGGTTTTTTTTTTTCAGCTATAAAATAGAGATTTTTAAATCTTTCCTCTGTTATTATATATTAATATATGCAAGGAATTTGAGACATACACAAAAGGGTTCATGTCATTAATCACTAAACTTCTAATAAAACAGGTTATAAGGCAGCAATAGAGTAGGCCAGTACCCCATACCCCTTGACAGGGGTGCCAAACACAGTCCAAAGTGACAATTGTAGAGCTTTGTTGACTGCTGGGTAAGCTATTTGTCTATTCAAGAACTTAAGCATCTAATGGCGACAGAAAGTACTATCAGACACACACTCATATTTATTATCCATTAATAATCTCATTCTGTACTTTCTAAAATGTTTTCAGAATATGAGCAGAAAATAGAAAGCATGGAACCAAGTAATAGCTTAGAATTAAAACAGTATCAATAATAGACAGTGAAGGACATAAAGCAAGCTCTGCCACAATGAATCCTGGATGCTAGATTAGCAATAAAACACTGGCATTGTTCCCATATGGACTAAATTATTAATTTTTCTTTTTGTTAATTTTATGTATATGTATATGTGGATAATTTTTAAAAATCAAGAAATACCCTAATACCTGAAGACTGCTATTGCTCAAGTGCTGGCCACATAAATCAGGACAGGTGGCTGACCTGCTTGCCAGCTGAACTAACACCCTAGATTCAGTTCCCAGAGACCCATTCCACCCACCACCCACTACTCCCCACCCCGAGGCCAGATCCCTTCCACCCACCCACAGCTCTCTCTGCAGCTAGGTTCCTGCCTCTAATTCCAGCAGACTCTCAGGTGCAGGCCATACTAGTCAGAGAACAGAGACTCCCAGATGCACCATAGGCCAAGTGACTCCCTACTAAGTCAGAGGTCACACCAGTCACCAGAAATCCAGGCCACAAAGATCAGAAGACCAAAGAAGAACCAGATCCTAAGGAACAAAGCATCCATCCAACAAAGACAATCTGAGAAGTCAACACCTAGACCTATAATCATCCCAACTGCAGATGGCCTAAACACCAGTGCAAGAACACAGTAATCAGGGCAAAATGGCACCACCAGGCTATTCTATGACAGCAAGACCTGCTTATTCTAGTGCAGCTGAAGCAGAAGAAAACAGCCTTAAAACCAACTTTATGAAGATGACAAAATTACTTAAAGAAGAATTTTTTAATCCATCAAAAAATCAAGGAAAAGATAAAAAACTGGAGGAAATCAATAAAACCCTTAAAGAATGCCAAGAAAGCTAAGGAAAAACAAACAAGCAGGGAAAGAAAACTATTCAAGACCTGAAAATGGATATAGAAGCAATAGAGAAACATAAACTGAGGGAATTCTGGGAATGGGAAATGTAAGTAAGCAAATAGGAACTACAAATGCAAACATCATCAACAGAATACAAAAAATAAGAGAGAGAATCTCAGGTTTTGAAGATATAATAAAATAAATTGATTCATCAGTCAAAGAAAATATTAAATCTAAAAAAATTCTATCATACAACCTTCAGGAAATCTAGGACCTTTATGAAGAGACTTAACCTAAGAATAATAGGAATTGAAGGAAAAGAATCCCAACTCAAAAATCCAGAAAATATATGTAACAAAATTATAGAAGAAAAATTTACTAACCCAAAGAAGGACATGCCTATAAAGATACAAAAAGCTTACAGTACCCCAAATAGATTAGAACAGAAAAGAAAGTCCTCACATCATATAATAATCAAAACACTAAATATACAGAACAAAGAAAAACTTCTAAAAGCTGCAAAGGAAAAAGATCAAGTGTTGCTATTGTTACTTTATTATCATTATTATTATTATTATTATTATTATTATTATTATTATTATTATATTAGAATTATACGAAATACTTCATTTGAGACCCTGAGAGACAGAAGGAACTGGTCAAATGTCCTGGAGAGTCTAAGAGATCATGAATACCAGCCCAAAATGCTATACCCAGAGATGCTTTCAATCATCATAGATAAAGAAAACAAAGTCAAAAGTAAACAATGTCTAGCCACAAATTCAGCCCTACAGAAAGTACTAGAAGGAAAACTCTGATCAAAGGAGGTTAACTACACAGGCAAGTGAAACAAATGCAATAAATAATCTCATACCAGCAAAAAACAAAGAAGGAAAGCACACCACACACACACACACACACACACACACACACACACACACAAACACACACACACACACACACACACACACACACACAGTGGGGGGGAGGGAGAGGGAGAGAGAAAGAGAGAGCCAACAACAACAACAAACAGCACAATAACAGAAATTAAGGATCATTGGTCATTATCTCTCAATATCAATGGACTAACTTCCCCAATAAAAAGACTCAGACTAACAAAATGGATTAACAAAATGAAAACAGGATCTATCCCTCTGCATCTATCCCTCTGCTGCAAACAAGAAACACACCTCAACATCAATGATAAACTTCAGAGTAAAGGCTTGTAAAAAGTATTTCCAAGCAAATGGACACAAGAAATCTGCTGTAAGCTGGGCATGGTGGCACATGCCTTTAATCTCAGCACTCAGGAGGCAGAGGCAGGTGGATTTCTGAGTTCAAGGCCAGCCTGGTCTACAAAGTGAGTTCCAGGACAGCCAGAGCTATACAGAGAAACCCTGTCTCGAAAAATCATAAAAAAAAAAAAAAAAAAAAAAAAAAAAAAAAAAAAAAAAAAAAAAAAAAAAAGAAAAGAAAAGAAAAGAAAAGAAAAGAAAAAAAAAGGGAAGGGAAGGGAAGGGAAGGGAAGGGAAGGGAAGGGAAGGGAAGGGAAGGGAAGGGAAGGGAAGGGAAGGGAAGAAACCTGCTGTAGCTGTTATATTATCCCCCCCCCCAAAATTGACCAAACTAAAATTAATCAAAAGAGTTGGAGAAGGACATTTCATACTCAACAAAGGAGAGATTCACCAAAATGACAATTCAGTTCTTATCGTCTATGCCCCAAAATCAAAGGCAAACACATTTGTAAAAGAGACATTACTCAAGCTTAAATAATACACTGAACCCCACATATTAATAGTGGAAGACTTCAGTACCTCACTCTCACCAATGCGCAGGTCATTCAGACAAAAATTAAACTGAGAAATAATGGAACCAAAAGATAATATGAATCAAATGTACCTAACAGATATCTACAGAAGATTTCACTCAAAAATAAAAGAATATTTGTTTCTTCACAACAACTCACAGAACATTCTCAAAAATTGACCACATGCAAAACAAATATCAACAAATACAAGAAAATTGAAATAACACCTTGTATCCTATCAGACCACCACGATTAAACTTGGATATCAACAACAATGACAGAAATAAAAGAAAGCCTAAAAACTTACAGAAACTGAACAACTCCCTACTGATCGACTTCAGGATCAAAGAAGAAATAAAGAAAGAAATTAAAGACTTACTAGAATTCAATGAATATTAATGCATAATATATCTAAACTGATGGGAAACAATGAAAGTAATGCTAAGAGGAATATTCATAGCACTAAATACCTAATAAAGAAATTGGAGAAATCTGATGGTAGCAACTTAACAGCATACCCAAAATCTCTAGAATAAAAAGAAGCAAACATACCTAAGAGGTGATGGTAAGAGTCAGGGCTAAAATCAATAAAATAGAAACAACAAAAACAATACAAGTAATCAATGAAACAAGGCATTAATTATGTGCAAAAATGAACAATATTGACAAACTCTTATCTAAACTAACTATAAGACAGAGAAAGAATATCCAAATTAACAAAATCAGGTATGAAAAGGGAGAGATAACAACAGTCAACAAGGAAATACAAAGAATCATTACCTTTTTCTTCAAAATCCTGAACTTCACAAAATGGAAAATCTAAACTAAATGGATAATCTTCTTAATAACCATTTACCAAATTTAAATCAAGATCAGATAAACAATTTAAATAGATCTATAATCCCTAAGGAAATAGAAGTAGTCATTAAAACTCTTCGAACCAAAAAAGACCAAAGCCAGACAGTTTTAGTGAAGAATTTTATGAGACCTTCAAAGAAGATCTAATACCAATTGTAATGGTTTGAATATGCTTGGCCCAGGGAGTGGCACTATTTGGAGGTATGGTCTTGTTGGAGTAGGTGTGTCACTGTGGATGCGGGCTTTAAGACCCTCATCCTAGCTGCCTGGAAGCAAGTATTCTGCTAGTGGCCTTCAGACAAAGATGGAGCACTCTCAGCTCCTCTTGCACCATGTGTGCCTGGATGCTGCAATGTTCCTGCCTTGATGATAATGGACTAAACCTCTGAACCTGTAACCCAGCCCCCAAGTAAATGTTGTCCTAATAAGAGTTGCCTTGGTCATGATGTCTGTTCATAGCAGTAAAACCCTAAGACATCAATATCCCTCAAACTGTTCTTCAAAAATAGAAACAGAAGGAACATTGCCAAATTTGTTATATGAGGCCATAGTCACTCTGATAACCAAACTACATGAAGAGTCAACAAGGAAAGAGACTTACAGACCAATTTCCCTCATAACACTGATATAAAAATACTCAGTAAAATACTTGCAAATAGAATTCAAGAACACATAAAAAGATAAAAAATCATCGGCCATGATTAAGCAGGCTTCATCCCAGAGATGCAGGGATGGTTCAACATATGAAAATCTTTCAATATAATACACCATATAAACAAACTAAAAGAAAAACCACATGGTCATCCCATTAAATCTGAAAAAGACTTTCACAAAACCCAACACCCCTTGATAGTAAAAGTCTTGGAACGACCAGGGATATAAGAGATTTACTTAAACATAAAAAAGGCAATTTATAGCCAGTCTATACACAACATCAATTTAAGTGGAGAGACACTCAAATCAATTCCACTAAAATCAGGAACAAGATAAGGCTATTCTTTCTCTCCATAGGTATTCAATATTGTACTTGAAGTTTTGACTAGAGCAATAAGAAAACTAAAGCAGATAAAATTTATACAAATTGGAAAAGAAGATGTTAAAGTATCACTATTTGCAAATGATATAATAGTATACATAAGCAACCATACAAATTCTACCAGGGAACTCCTACAGCTAATAAATACCTTCAGTGAAGTGGCTGGTTACAAGACTAACTTAAAAAAAAAAATCAGTACCCATCCTATATATAAATGATAAGCAGGCTGAGAAAGAAATCAGGGAAACACACCCTTTCCAATAGCCACAAATAATATAAAATGTCTTCGGGTAACCAAGCAAGTAAAAGACCTGTATGATAAAAGTTTCAAATCTCTAGAGAAGGAAATTAAAGACAATATCAGAAGATGGAACAACCTCCCATGCTTTTGGATCAATAGGATTAATTCTTTACAGACCAGGAACTAAAAATACTCAACTTAATATAGGGAAAAAAGGATTCCTACACCTATGGACACCTGAAATTTGTTAAAGAAAACAGGAATATATAATGGAACAAAGGAAACATCTTCAGCAAATGGTGTTGGTTTAACTGAATGCCTGTCTGTAGAAGACACAGATAGACCCATATCTATCCATCACCTTACATAAAACTCAAGTCTATCAAAGACCTCAACATACAACCTGATACACTGAAATTGATAAAAGAGAAAGTTGAGAATAATGTTGAACACATTGTCACAGGAGAGTTTCCTGATCAGAACACAAATAGTGCAGACATTTAAGATCAAAAGTAAATAAATGGGGCCTCATGAAACTTAAAAGTTTCTGTAAGGCAAAGGATACTGTCAATAGGACAAAACAGCAACCTACAGAATGGGAAAAGATTTCCAACAACCTCATATCTGACAGTGTTAATATCCAAATTGGTGTTCTTGTGGGAATCCTAACAATGGGAGCAGGGACTTTCCCTGATTCCTTTGCCTACTATGGGACTCCTTTTTTTCCCACTGGATTGCCTTGCCCAGCCTTGATGTGATAGTACTTTCCTAGTCATATTATGCTGTGTTTAATTGATGTCTCTGAGAGGCCTGCTCTTTTCTGAAGAGGCATAGGGGGGTGGATCTGAGGAGAGATGAGGTTGGGGAGATGAGACTGAACGATAGAAAGGGAAATTGTGTTTGAGATGTAATATATGAGAGAAGAATAAATAAATAAATAATAAATAAACCAAGAAAGATTTTAAAATAATGAAGATCTAAGTGAAGATGAAATAATAACTTCAAATAAATGGAGGGAATAAGTTATAAAATTAGTATAATTGGGACAATCACCCTTCCTTTGGAAAGATCCTGTCCTCGTTCTCCTCTCTTGCTGTCATTAGCACTGTGACAAAAACCAGTTTGGAGAGAAAGGCACTTATTTGCTCTACAGGCTACTATCCATCCTGGATGAAAGTGAATGTAGAGGCTAGAAGCAGAGACCAGTAGAGGAAAGTTGCTTACTGGCTTACATCCCATTGCTTGCTCAGTGTTTTCTTATGCAAACCCAGGGCACCACCTAGCCAGGGAATGGCACCACCCACAGCAGACAAGGCCCTCCCATATAAATCCGTAATCAAAAAGCTATCCCCACAGACTGATATGATAGATGTAATTCCTCAACTGGGTTCCCAGGTAATTCTTTGTCAAGTAGACAAAAACTAACTAACACAGGTACCAGACTTCCTATTATTCTGAACAAGAAGTCAACTCCACAAAAAATATAATTTTACAGATAAATGTCTGATACCAAAGACTATACTTTCAGGGACCATCTATGAACTTCATTACTAGAGAAACTTCTGTGAACATGTAAAGTACCTAAAACCAGGAGGCTGAGATGCAGTGTTCTCTCCTGAGCACAAAGCAAGCTCTTTCTGCGCCTATGCTGCCACAGACTTCTGCCATTGTTGATCTTTCTTCTTTCCCCTTGGGAGAGCTAAAGAAAACAGAATATGAAAGACTTTCTACTTGAGAAAAGAACAAGAAAAAGGAAAAAGATAGCATTTTTAATCAGGATATTTTTATATTGTGATTAGTCTAAGGTTGACCTAAAAATCAGAAATCATATAAGAAAATATTTAAAACTTGAATATTTTAAATCAGGACTTTTACTCTAGAAAGTATACCAAAAATAAAGTCAAGAAAAAGTATTTGTAATATGTAGGACTAATATATGCAATCACTACCTTGTACCTTTGAAGCTATTTTTATTAAAAAGGAACAATCTAGTTTCTTAAACTATCAAAAGACCCATACTCAAAAAGTAATGCACAAACTCACTAATGAAAAAAATTCCAATCTCACTAATGATCAAAACATAATAAAACAACACATTTTTATCTGCTCTTCAAGTCTTTGTATTATTAATACATAAAAGGATGTAGTTGAGTCCCTCAGATCATTACTAGAGTATAAATTGGTACAAATTTTCTGAAAAAGAATATGGAAATCTGTCTCAAATTCAAATTGTTTGCTTTTAAACAGCAACACAAGGATGTATCTAAGAAACTAATTTGACAACACTCAATGAGTTGTGAGCAAGTTATTTACTGAAAAATTATTTAAAATAATGAGAGCTTTTAAGCAACTCATGTGTGGCTCAAATCATGTTGTTTAAACATCATAAGATACTATTCATACCCTTAAGAAAATAGTGTGTCAGCATTTAAAACATTGTTCTTGATTTATTACTATAGTACTGAAACAGTATAAAATAATTTTACATTATATAACTTATTTTTACACTTTTCATCATACTATCTTTAAAAAACAAACAGGAATATTTAAAATCCATGAGAAGGGTTGGAGAGATTGCTCAATGATTAAGAGCACTGCTTACAGAGGATCTGAGTTCCGTTCTCAGGACTCACACTGGGCATATAGTTCACAACTGCCTGCACCTACAGCTCCAGGCAATCTAAGGTCCCCTGACCTGCTCAAACACCTGCACTTAGACACACACACACACACACACACACACACACACACACACACACACACTTGTAAAAAGTGAAAAATGGGAAGAGTCCATTAAAATCAAAATTAACATGATTATTTTTCTTTGTTTTCACAGTATTTTGTCAATGAGCCTTGTTTTTATCTTTGTAATAATTATGTGAAACAGTAAAAGAATTTGTATTAAAATATAAAAATGTTCCTTTTTAATAAGCTCATAAACAATTATAAGGGAGCCCTTTTTTATAAAATAGTGTTGATTTTATTTCTGCTGTTACAGAAAGGTACACCAATCTTTTCAGTATTGTTTGTTCATGCTTAAAATAAATTAGTTGTTTCTAAAATGTATTATTAAAATACAAAATACGTGATGTGGTTCATATAAATTATAAGTGGCTGCATAGAACAATTTCTGTTTGAAGAAGCATGGATAGCTTAGAGTTAATATCTTAAAAACACTACTAAATTAGCTATTTCTAAAAATGTATAAAATATCATGGTATCTTTATATACCAAAATGTGGTGACACATTATTTATTGAAAAAATTATGATTATAAAAAAAGTAAGAAAAGTGAAAGATCCGAAAGCTAACAACAAATGTTGTGAGTCACAACATATTCTTTGGTACATACACAACAACTGGATACATTATACAATTAATTTTTAAGTCTCCAATCCTGTTCTTGAAGCACACACACTGAAAACTAGTTGCTTATTTTAGTCTCCATGCCTACTCTTTCTCCTCAGAAGCTTCCAATCCTATCAATAGCTGACCCTTGGGAACAGGACTAAGTTAACAACAGATATTCCTTTTTGAACTATTAGTAGATATTGAAAGGACAGAGTTGAACTAATCTAAGTTCATTAAATTTGAATCAAAGGGTTACCTCCCAGAGAGTTTAAATTGCACAGTCAAAACTTAAAATATGTCCATGTTCTTCTCAGTCATCACTTCCCTCTTTTAAGTACTCCAGCTTTTCTTGAATGTGAAGTATAAAGTGTCCAGTGTGTTCTTGGAGATCTCTAGAAGCACTGGAGAAACCCAGATAAAAATATGGACAGCAGCATAACCTAGGTTATACAATCCCCAATTCTTTACCTGTCTTCTTGGGACTCCTCAACACTATCAGTGAAAATTCATAGATTCAAATTAGTAGATTTTAGTGTAAAACTCCATGGCTGCTAGATTGCACATGAGAATATAAACTGGTTCAACTGCTCTACAGGGCAATCGATGGCAACATACTAAATATCTTCCATGCACTTTGCAGTATAAGTATTTATATTCAGCCAGTAATATTTGAGTCATGCCAGATTTGCTTGCCATATCTTTTCAAATACTGATCAGGTGGTATTCTAATCCACAATGCACCCATTCATCCACAATCATTAAAGCCATCGTCGATATAAGCAGTCTTTTAACCCAATGATTTCTAACCAAGACCCCAATGGATTATTTAAAATTGTGACAGTGTTTGATAGCCCCAGCAGGTGGCTTTTAATGCTTATTATGACTACTATTTTCCAGAAAATAAAAAACTGCAGTGTCCAGATCCCCTTTTCAAGGACAATGCATGAACTCAGACTCTGGGCCTATCACTAGTTTATGGTTTACTGCAATAGCCCTAACTAAACACTGCCACGGTAAACTGCCTTGTCCTGGGTCAAAGCCCTACCTAGGTGGTGTGAACAGATGATTCCTGGCTGATACAGAAAACAAATGCCTGAATCATATGCTGCAATTTGAGACAATTCTGTAGGACCCTCCTTATGCCCATAGAAAGACCTGTGTTTCAATCCTATTGCAGGGAAGACTCTCCTAGCTGTATCCTTTCATTTGGCTGTATTAGAGAACTATCTCCTGTGAACACATATCAGTAAAACTTCTGCACTCAGCTCTTCCCTCCCAGTGTCCCCACAGAGCACAATCTAGGCGATATCCACTAAGAAGCACTCCTTTGGCTACACTCTCATAAGCCAGAGGAATAAGGATGATGCCAAAGAGGTAAGGATCACTCTAAAATACAAATGAGGCTAGTCCAGTACTCACAAATAAAAACATAAGTTAGAGAAATAAAGAACTGGAAAAAAATAAAATAAAATCTGACATTTACCGTGGAGCATCCTAAGTACCCAAGTGATAGTAAGCCAAGTGAAAATGGCAAAAAAGCAAACATTTCCACCTGACCATGTGAAAAAATTACTTAGTGCTAGAGCCTGAGAGTCAACAATCACAGCCTACTAGGGCAGCAGACACTGAGGACTACTGGAGTGTTTCAGTTTGAGAAGCTACTGACAAGCTCTCTAACTACCGGCAGTCTGCCTGAATTATTCATATTTAATATTCGTGATGGTAGGAAATGGGAAAAACCCTGGAAATTTTTCTCTTGTAAACAAGCAACTGGAGCGAGGAAATGGCTTATTAAGTATGGGCACCAAGTGCCAAGCCCAGCGATCTGAGCTTTATCACCGAAACACTCATGGTAGAAGGGGAGAACCAGCTCCTGCAAGGTGTCTTCTGACGTTAATGTACATAACAAAATGCAGCATAATGATTAAGTATAAGTTTTAGTTTAAAAATAGCATGTAAGATATAGAAACTACTCAGTAGGAGTTTTTTTAAAAAACATGAATAATGAACCAGATCTTCATCTACAATGTGTATTTCTTTCTCTAGAAATCACAGTTAATTCTAAACACTCACTGTCTACCAACATAGCCCTTTTTATGCCCAGCATTCTCTTTCTAGACATTTGTCAATACTGAAAGACATGCCTCTTCCATGGTCAATGCTTCTACGCTTATTTTAATGCAATTGTCTTTAATGCAGTTCTTAAGCAAATTATTATTTCTGTCTTGCAATGTTTATACTTACAATCTTTTTATTCTATGTTATATGCAGAACTTTTACCTGTTATTTTCAAGAAACCATGTAAAAAGAAATGCCACATTGCTGAGTGTTCCATTCATGAGCTAACAACTATCCCTCCCTCTCCAAAACAGGACAATAAAATATGAACATTTGGGGAGACAAAAAAAGTTCACACTTGGAAAGCAAAATTAAGGCAAAGAAATTAGTAAGGCTTTATGTTTTGCATAAAAGGAAAATTGCTTTTTATCACACTGCCTTTCTTAATTTTCTGAGAATCAAATTAGTACCTGAAAAAAAGAATAGAGCAGGCTGAATGAATAGAGTCACTGCCAAAGCCAATGTGAACAGGAGAATTTTTCCAAAGTCTCATTTGAAAAGAATTTGATATTTTAATGTGAAAAATCACAGAAGTCCTTTGAGTTTAACTAAGCATCTCAAAATATTATGCCAAATACTTAACATTTATTTTTAAATCTTTTGAATAACTGTGTACATGTCCAAAAACAATCCCAAAAAGGATAATTTCTCTAGCTTACAATAAAAATGGCCTGCTTTTCAAAGTCTGAGAGGTAATATGAACAAATACTGGATTCTTATTTCTTTATGATATGAAATCAATTTTGTCCCAATACCTCCATGGGAAGTGCTAAGTTGAATTTACTGTCAATAATTTTCTCAAATTATTGTTCATCTCTATGAAAGAACCAGAGGAAGACGTCAAACCTTAGGACTTACTTTCCACTGGGTTGCCTCATCCAGTTTTAATGTGAGGATATGTGCCTAGTCTAATTGCATCTTGTTATGCTAAGTTCAGTGGTATCACTGGGAGGTCTGCTGTTTTCTGAAAAGAAACAAAGGAGCAGTGGATCTGGGAGAAAGGGGAGGTGGGGGTGTTTGAAGGAGGGGAGAGAAGAGAGCCTGCAGTTGAGATGTATGTATGAGAAAAGAATACATACATATGGCAACTTTTGAAAAAAAAAAAAAGCTGCTGCATTATTGGCAGATCTCATTCTTTCACATAAATTCTGGTTTTACATCAAAGCACACCATAACACTATTTTGGTCAACCTCTGATTCACTGGCCACAATCTCTTCTATGCACACCACAATCATATGTTTAATTAAATCTGGAAAAAGTACTAAGCATCCTACATTTTGGGGATAGCAATACAGACCTCCTCCTGTGTGAAATATATCCCACTTCATGGGTAAGTTGACAATTCAAGGCTAAACTAGAGAAGTCGGGACAACTTGACTTTGTTGGTTTCCCAGCTGCGCAGCTTGCAATCTTTCTATTTCGTTGAGGGAGTAGGGCATCATAACAGGGACAGATTGTTCCATCAACAGAACAAGAACTGAAGCAGCAGCAGCTTTCTCCAAAACTGAGACTGTTTTGCAAATGTGTGTGCTCTACTTAGGGCTAAGGTTATTTCTTCAAATGCTAATAGAAGTTAATTTGGTCACCAGCTAAGTTGAATTTAGAAACTATCTTTTCTCTCTTGCCTGAAAGATCTGGTCATACTCCTACATTCTGTTCCCGACTGTTAGTTTCTGAACCAAGTATTTATTCTCTTGTATGAAATTATCACTTGACACTGATCTGTATGTTTGGCACAGCCTAATTCTACAGACACATTTAGAAAGTGGCAGTGCCTCAATGTCCTTGTGCATTAATTCTTCTCTCACAGGTCACTCTGTTTGTCCTTTATTGTCAGACTGTCCCCACCACCACATGTCACTTTGAAGAACAGTTTTGTGGTCAAGAAACAAAAGTACTTGACACCATATATAGTTGTGGAAATAGATTCTTGTTGATGATTTCTATAGACACTGCTCAGTTTATACCCTTTCTGTTGTCCTTCGGATAAAAATTAAAGTCACTTGGTTTAGCATGCAAGGGCTCCACCATCTGCCTTCTGCTTTACTCTTCTAAGGCCTTCTTTCCCCACTGCCTACAAACTGGTGAATTTCTTCCCGATGTGGGAGTCTCCAAGTTCTTACTTGCCCATTCTCCTCCTTGTCTGAATGCTCTAGAAGTATCCCCATTCCCTACCCAATACACACATACACTCACACACACACACACACAAATACACACATATTCTTGTATGACACCTTCCCCACAAATTGAAATATTCCCTCTAGGAGAGAAGCTCATATGACTCAGGAGATAAATTAAAAACTCCCATTTTGGGAGAGGAAACACTTGGAAGATACTTCAGGGCCCCTCCCCAGCATTATAAAAAGGAATGAACTACTCTAGGGAAGAAGACGAACAGCAAACTACAGTAGTTTGCTTAGATGGATGTTGTGAGATCATTATTTTGATATCTCATGGGTTCTCTTTCTGGGGTGAGCCAACATGTGTGATTGTATGTGTGTATGTGTGTGTGTGTGTGTTGTACATGAAATTTATCATTGCCTAATTGTAGGAAGCCGCCCTCACATTTGCCATTATAAGATGGCGCTGACAGCTGTGTTCTAAGTGGTAAACATAATCTGCACACGTGCAGGGGCAGTTTTCCCGCCATGTGTTCTGCCTTTCTCGTGATGACAACTGGGCCGATGGGCTGCAGCCAATCAGGGAGTAATACGTCCTAGGCGGAGGATAATTCTCCTTAAAAGGGACGGGGTTTTGCCATTCTTTCTCTTGCTTTCTTGTTCTTGTTCTTTTTCTTGCTTTCTTGCTCTCTCTTGCTTTCTTGTTCTTGTTCTTTTTCTTGCTCTTGCTTTCTTGCTCTCTTGCTCTCTGGCTCTCTGGCTCTCTGGCTCTCTGGCTCTCTGGCTCTCTGGCTCTCTGGCTCTCTGGTTCTCTGGCTCTCTGGCTCTCTGGCTCCTGAAGATGTAAGCAATAAAGCTTTTGCCGCAGAAGATTCCGGTTTGTTGCGTTTTTCCCAGGAAAAGCAAGAGCAAGAGAGAGCAAGAAAGCAAGAAAAAGAACAAGAACAAGAAAGCAAGAGAAAGAATGGCAAAACCCCGTTCCTTTTAAGGAGAATTATCCTCCGCCTAGGACGTATTACTCCCTGATTGGCTGCAGCCCATCGGCCCAGTTGTCATCACGAGAAAGGCAGAACACATGGTGGGAAAACTGCCCCTGCACATGTGCAGATTATGTTTACCACTTAGAACACAGCTGTCAGCGCCATCTTGCAACGGCGAATGTGAGGGCGGCTTCCCACATATCCCCCTTTTCTTTTAATAAGAGCAATAGGCCACCCATATTAATGAGAGTGGCGATAGAGGTCAAATCCCCAGTGTGCAGGTAAAGGAGCCATGTACAGGATTAGCTCTTAGGCTCACAGGCTTTTACCCAGAGCAACCCTGACCTGCTCCCATGTCGTTTTTCCTGGGGAGAAGGACACTTGGACACTCAACCTTCTTGAAAGATGACATGTCTCCCTAGAATAGGCTCATATATGCCGCAGAGCCCTTCTACTGCAGTGCTTAGCCGTGCAACTCTCTCAGGCTGCTGAAGCACACTCACTCTATCCCGTGCAATGAGACTAGCCTCATGGGGTGCAAGAGCTGAATGGCCAGCGACCTATTGCTTAAGCATAGATAACCATATATCAGGGGAAGCACCATGTTCTAGAGCTGCAAGTGCCTGGGCAATAACCACCTTGTCTCTCCTAGTTTGGGCCTTAAGCTTACAGACCAACCAGAGAAGCAACACTAATCCACAGCAAAGTGTATCTCCAAATAATATCAATCCCACCCATTCTTTAAAGAAGGAAAATGCTGAGGAGATCCAATTGGGTAATCCTTTGATCAGAGACAGGTCCAAGCGCGTAGAGTTGACCTGAATGATGGCAAGTCTCAATTCCCGAAGGGTCTGTTCAAATTCAGCCGTCCAATTCTGTAACATATACTGAGAAAGACTTTTAACAAATTAGCTGCCCTAGTAAATTTCTCATACTGAATGGAAGTAACGCATAATGAGAGGTCCCCCAAGCTCCCGACAAACCCTGAGCCAGTCTTGTAAACCTTTGTTCTTTCTTGGGGCTATGGCCGCTCGGCACTCCTGTGTGGCTTGCTCATAAATGAGCTATTCTACCAGAGGTGCGGCTTGCTCTGAATCTCCAAAAATACGCTCTGCTGCCTCTGTCATTCTGGCCACAAAATCTGAGAATGACTCCTGTGGTCTCTGGACGATCTTTGTTAGTTGTCCAGTGGCCTCACCTGCTCGGGAGAGCGCCTTCCAGGCCCTAATAGCCTTTTCATCTGATTCAGAACTACTAAGAACTGGCTCCTTGAGCTCATCTAGTGATGAGTATAGGCTCCTTCTCCTAGAGACCTCCGCTGATTGATCTTTTTTCTTTTCCTTCCTTCTAATCTCTCCCCAGGTATTCTTACCTGACCTAAACTTTTCCTCAGGTTCAAGACCCGTGGAAAGGCCTGTATACTTATTTTGTGTACCATATTTCCTCTTTGCTCCTACTCTCTCTCCTTGCTTTACTTCTGATAGATTGCCCTGAATTTCATCCAGAATTTTCACCCCTGCCTTAACCGCTTGATAACATGTGAAAAGGAACAAAAAGGCTCCTAACACTAGAGAAAGTTCAAGGCCAAACATACCTTGTAAAGCTATTTCCCACTTTACTTCTGATAGACTGTCTTGAATTTCGTTAGAAAGTTCAAGGCCAGACGTACCTTGTAAAGCTATACTTACGGGTACCCTGTTCCCCAGCTGAAGAGTTCTGAATTCACGCAGTTGAATCCTTCTCAACAGTCTGTGTTGCAGGAACACTTCATTACCACCGTTCCCCAGCTGAGGAGTTCTGAATCCAGGCCGGATCCTTCTCAACAGTCTGTTTTACGGGAACACTTCATTACCATGACCCGCAGTTCTGGTTCCGGAATGAGGGATCTTCCTTGCGCCGGTGATGGTAACCATCCCGGGTTTTCTCGTCCCGGGATTTCTCGTCCCGGGTCTTCTCATCCCAGGTCTTCTCGTCCCGGGTTTTCTCGTCCCAGGTCTTCTTGTCCCGGGTTTTCTCGTCCCGGGTCTCAGCACCAACTCTTACACGCGTTCGCGACCGGCCAGGAAAAACGCAACAAACCGGAATCTTCTGCAGCAAAAGCTTTATTGCTTACATCTTCAGGAGCAAGAGAGCAAGAGAGCAAGAGAGCAAGAGCAAGAGCAAGAGAGAGCAAGAAAGCAAGAAAAAGAACAAGAACAAGAAAGCAAGAGAAAGAATGGCAAAACCCCGTCCCTTTTAAGGAGAATTATCCTCCGCCTAGGTTGTATTACTCCCTGATTGGCTGCAGCCCATCGGCCCAGTTGTCATCACGAGAAAGGCAGAACACATGGTGGGAAAACTGCCCCTGCACATGTGCAGATTATGTTTACCACTTAGAACACAGCTGTCAGCGCCATCTTGCAACGGCGAATGTGAGGGCGGCTTCCCACACCTAATTATTATTATTATTATATTGCCATCAAAAAACAGTCTTAAAGTATCTTTTACTGGAACATTTTTTTAAAAGAACCAAACATACATTTTAAGATGTTTAAATAGAATTATTTATGTAAAATAAATTTAAGGAAGAGAGTAATATAGTCTGCTTTGTGAATATGCCAGACAGAAAACAGAGCCTCAAGGGAATGTCTCCTAGTAGGGAACAGATGCAGACTTAGAAAGGAGCCCACACTAAGGATGTGTTCATCTCTGCAGTGGTGTAGTCAAAAGGGGACCAGAAATTGATGTTTGTCAGTGAACTGTGTCACAGAACATTGGAAAACTAAGTACTTCTATCAGAATTAACATAGTTTGCTTCATTGAGAAAGCCTTGTAAACAAACAAACTAGCATAACAGAGGGGCACACACTTAAAGTCCCAGCTTCAGTGTACTGCAGCAAAACCGCTTGAACCCATGAGTTCAAGACCTACCTGGAATATACAGCAACACCCTGTCTCATTGTGTGGGTATGTACATGTGCGTGCATATGCACACGTGAGAATGTGTAC